>NC_080844.1:10839924-11142954 GCF_030435755.1 Ochotona princeps | reverse complement strand
ACATTTTAAGAAAAAAACGCAGGTTTCAATTTTCTTGATGCTTATAAATAAATGACCCTATCATTTCTTTTGTAAATCTGACTTTTGTCTCTCAATACATTCTTCAAAATTGGCAAGAAGGATCATTAACCAAAAAAAAGAAAAAAGAAAAAAGAAATAAATATGCTCAAGTTTAACCTTGTAAAATATCAAGATCCTACAATCTAGTTTACGTTATTGATCCTGACTTCTTGAGGATTGCCAACATTTGATGTATTTATTTAAAATGTGGATTTCTTTTTCACTATATCATTAAAATGGCTATAATAGCATCATCTATTTTTGGATTCTGCATGTATTTTTAATATTTATCTTACATCACCTGTCATTGGGCTTTGTACCATGAGCCTAATCTTTAGGTTTTCTGTGGCCCTCACTCTAAAAAAAATATATATTCATACTCTGATTTGCTCTCCCTGCTTCCTTCAAAGAATCATCCTATTCCTTGCTGCCATAAATTATTGGACTTCATCAAAGTAAAGCCATTTTCTAACTAATTTCTTCTGACAAATGGAACTTTTACACAGAGTTGTTCAATAAAAAGTTCCTATATTACTGGAGATGTCTTGTAATCTTTTCCCATATAGGAATGCCAGTTTGAGTACTAGCAGTTGTACCTCTGATCCAGTCTCATTTTAAGGCACCTTGCAGGTCAACAGAAAATGACACAGGTCCCTGGGTTCCTGCCATTCATGTGGAAGAAGTGGAAGGAGTTCCAGGTTCCTGGCTTCAGCCTGGCTCAGCCCTGGCTTTTGCAGCCATTTGAGAAGTGAACCGGCAGACAGACGATCTCTTTCTCCCTCTCTCTCTCTCCCTCCCTCCTTTCCTGCCTTTCAAATAAATAAGTATTTTTAACATTATGTAATAGGAGAATAAAACCAGTCAAAAATGCCAATTATCACAGTTACTGTAAAATAATTAAACATCTGTTATAATTACAAAATAGTATAAACCAATTATATGTCAGAAACTAAAAAATTGGAATGAAGCAGAAAAGCTAAACCTAAAGAAGCGGATCACTATATACCAACCACTATAAATTAAAAGAGCATCTATCCATACTGTAGATTAATGGCAAAGTCCCTAATAAGACAATGAGCTTTATAGTGCCAGAAGTGCATAACCGCAAGTTGTGATACTGGCATTCAATATCAGATTGCCCATTGTGATCAGCTTCCAATCCAGATTCCTGCTGATCTACCTGGAAAAGCAGCAAAAGGTACCCCAGGGATGTATGTCGTGGGATACCCACTTGGGAGACCAGGTTGGACTTCCCATTTCCTGTCTCTGGGCCTTCCCAGACCCTGGCTTTACAACCATTTGGGGGATACACAGATGGAACATTTCTCTCTCCCTCCCATTCTGTTTTTATGTCACTGTTTCTTTCAAAGAAATAATATTTAGGAAACAAAAAATATACTTTAGATGAATAATGACTTGATACATGAGTCACTATGCATATATATTATATTTAGCACTATCAACTTTATGTATCAATCTAGTATTAAATATTGTAAACAAAAACTTAGAAACACAAGATAGAGTTGACAAAACTATAGCCACAGCAGAGGACTGGAATATTTCTCAATCTTTAACATAGAAAGCAGAAAACAATTCACAGGGATCAATGACTGTGGTTAGGTAACAGTGCAAGCCTCGCATCTACAGTGCTTACCAAGTGTCAGGAACTGCTCTGTCTCCACCTGAATTACTAAATCCACAAGTTCTACAATTTATATTTACTACTGATAATATGAAATTACTACGTTTACATGTATTGCTGATAATATTAAATCACTGCATTTACATTTAACATTATTATTAAAATAAAATATCACTTAATTTATAATTGGAGTAGATTAAATCAAAATGAAATAGATTCAATTATTGAGCATTAAATTGATTTGATTTATTATTTGTTTATATTTATTTTTATTTATTTTATCATTGATGTTTATTAATCATAAAATATAAGTCATATTAAAGACATTAATTTGATAAATTATTATTTAAGTTAAAATTAAGTTAATTAAATTAGTGAATTTTTTACTGCTGATAATATTAAATTACGACATTTATATTTACTGCTGGTAATACTAAACTACTTTTATTGCTGATCATGAACTCCAGAAAGATACTATTAGATATTAGAGTAATCGGATTGAGAGATGAGAGAGTTAATTCACAAAAGGTTATAGCTAATAGCATGCACTCTGAGACTGGCTGAATAAACTATTGAACATAAGCAACCTGTCCCCAGGGCAGTGGCTCTCAATCACTTTGCTGTGTTTTCTTAATCAACAAGTCAAGTTGAAGAGATACAAATGAGTTTTATAACAGACACAAATTATACACATTATTTTCGATGCCTAGTACATTAACAGAAATAATCAATAGATTTCAAATTATGAAAAATGTGTAAACTTTATTCTTATGACTCAAGTCAATAAACAAAAATTACAAAGGAAAATATAAAACAAACGCAAATTGTGTTTTGGATAAATAATTATACAGGTAAAAAAGAAACTTAGTTGTTGACATATTTTAAAACGTGAAATCTTTGGAAAGCACCCAAAAATGTACTGAAAGAAAATATATATAAAAAGATGAGGCAGATTACAAGATGGAAAGCAGGAAATACATATAAAAAGATAAGACAGATTATAAGATGGAAAGTAGAAAAGAGAGATTGAGAGTAAAAACAAGGAAAAAAAAGAATGAATGAAAAAGGAAATGGATTAAAAAAGAAAAGACATACAAATAGTCTATAGAACTTCCAGAAAAAAAAATGAAACAAAAAATGCTGAAAGATCATTACATGGTTTGGAAAATACTCAAGAATACAAGATAAAAAGAGTATGTCTTGGGGTGGCCATTCTACCTTTCTTAAAAAGGATTTATTTATTCGTTTACTTACTGATTTGAGAGGTTTCCATCCGCTGGTTCATTCCATCAATGGTTGTAATGGCTGAGGCCAGGTAAGCCTGAAACTTTGTATGACTCTTTCGACTGGGAACAGAAGCTTCAGATCTCAGGCCATCCTCTGCTGCCTTCCTAGGCATGCCGGGAACGAGCTGGAGCAGAAGTGGAGCTGTCAGGAATTGAGCCAGTATGCATACAGGATATTGGCATTGTAGACTGGGGTTTAACCTGACTCACCAGAAGGTCAGCACCTTGATCTAGTTTTTAAGGTGCTGGTTAAGGCACCTATATTCCATACCTGAGTTCCTGGGTTCAGTTCCCACCTCTGGCTTCCAGTTTGAACCTCCTGTCAGTGTAAATCCTGGTACTCAATAATGATGGCCCAAGAAGTTGAGTCCCTGCCATCAACATGGCGCACCTGGACTGTAGTCCTGTCCTTTGGTTCTGCTCCCAGGTCAGCCCTTTTTCTTTGTTGGCATTTGAGAAGTGAACCAGAGTATGCTTTACCTCCCTGTCTTTCTGTATCACAAAGGAAAGAGGGATACATGCCTGCAAAAGCACACCCTCAATTGTGTTTCCATAAGTAACTTATGGATGCAGGCTTTTAAGTAAATGGACAGAAAAAGCATGATGGTGAGAAGAGGGTGAGGATGGCTAAACCACCGGACAGAAAAATTAGCATAACATAGGCAGAAAGGGAATGATCTTGGAAAATAGGAGAGGACAGGTTGATGGCAAAGGGACACCTGGAGACCCATGAACATGAGGAAGCAATGGAGACAGCAGAGTAGTGCTACAGTGAACAGATACCCCAGCAGCCTCAGAGCTGGATCCACGGTCAGGGAAAGAGGAGTTCATCAGGAACTCGGAAGGTGAGTCCAGTTATAGAATTGTGGTCCCATTGATTTTTTTTTCATCTGATCACAAACAGAAGCAGAGTGATAAAGCCCTATTGGATGGGTGTGGAAACCAGATAGATTTCACAGCCCAAGCCCCATCAGGGCCACATCAGGCACCTTTTGACTTCTATAACGGAGGCTCTGGGAGGGACAAAGGGAATCAACAGCAAGCCACACATGCACAAAGTCAGAGGTGAACTCATTTCCAGCCCAATGCAGTGTACGAGTCCCACTGGGAAAGTAGTACAAAATTGGAATCCCATGAGTTCTATCCAAAATATCCAGGTCGACCACAGATCATGACACCAAAGGATTCTGGCATGCAGCGGGTGCCATTGACAGCCCTGTGATCTAGTTTAAAGTCACAGCTGGTATCCTCAGTAATCCAAAGGCTGAACAGACAATGGTACAGCCAAGACACAGGATCACAGGGGGTAGAGAGTGGCAACAGTGGTACAAGCATAACATGGGAACTCAGGACTGAAACTCATTGGAGGGAGTGACACTAGTGTCTCAAATAGAGAACCAGACAATGAATGGGACCAGCAACAACAATCAGTAGACAAGGTAGCTAAAAAACTGGTCCCTAGGAGAATCCACTAAACAGTTACAAAGTCCAAGGGCAAAATATAAGGCACAGGCACAATCAATGAGGTTACTGATGCATCCTCTTTGAAGGAGCGTGGCTGAAGAGTGCTACCCTGAGTTACTTCTATTCCACTGGTAGCCTGTAGTGAGGGTTGATGAGATGCAGGAAAAATACTTAACAAATCTCTAAAGAAAGATTTGGAGGGACACAGGAGCCTCAGATAATCAAGAGACAAAACAATAACCCAATGGTATGTATCTGAGTCCTACCTGCTTTCAACATTTCCCAGAGAACAGACATACCTCCCAAGCATTAAGAAACTGCCTAGGATGCCTGCATATCATTCCTGTCCATCATCCAAGATCCTGCAGCCTTGCCCTGGTCATCTTGTGTGTGAGAATCCTTCAGTCCTAGGTGTACTGCCTATGTCTAGGTGACTCATGTCCTCACCTGCCTCTGAGCCTCACCTTCATCTTCTCAGTCTCCCACCCACTGAGACACACTAGGGAATGTCCGGTAGGCAGCATCTCCCCCAAACCCATCTGCACCGGGCCACTGAACCTGCCTCACCATTGAGCCC
Source organism: Ochotona princeps (assembly GCF_030435755.1). Classification (NCBI taxonomy): domain Eukaryota; kingdom Metazoa; phylum Chordata; class Mammalia; order Lagomorpha; family Ochotonidae; genus Ochotona; species Ochotona princeps. Next base: position 11,137,925 of record NC_080844.1, on the reverse strand, counting down.
TGCACTGAGGGTGACAGGGGTTGGGAAGCTGGGTGCACACCTGCCCTGTCAGGATCACCCAAACTTACCACCTGTGTGCTCCCTAGTGTGGGTGAGCTACCCCACAGGCTGTGCCCTCTTCATGTCCCTGTACATTGCATCAAGATGGCCCAGCAAGGTGAGCTGAGAGAATAGAGGCATCCCCGGAGCCAGTTCAGTGTAGCCTGCCGACCAGGAAGTGACAGTGGCAAGGACACTGGCAGGTACTTTTTGCCTCAAGAGAATTCCCAAGCATGCTAAAACCTTTCTCAAGACCAGAGGCAAGCCTGTGAGGCCATTCTCCCTGGGCCAATATATCACAGTCCTATATTGGCACGTGCCATAGAAGTGTAGGGAAAGTCATTTGTCCCTTACCCCTGATCAGGAAGGTGACACGTTCAGTGGGCAGCACAGGGATTGCTCAGCTATTTCCTAACTGATGAGACAGCAGCCATGCCATATGTCTTCCTAGATCCATCTGGGGTAGCATCCAACAGAGCAATGCCTGCCCAGTGAAACAACACCATGAAGGTCCAGGAGCCTGTAACCCCCAGGACTCTTCCTCACACCCAGTGCCCACCCTGGAGGAATTCCACCCCAGGCTCCCTTCTACCAGGGGCTTTCACTTTCATTTTCACTTGGCAAACCATCTTGAACTCAGCTGACAACGTCTTCCTGGCTTGTAATTCTGTACCAAAGTGATTGAAGAAAACACCAAGCTTCTGCCGAAACACGTTAAAGCGGGAACCTCCAGGCTCAGGAAACATGCACACTTGGGGCACACCCACGTCATGGAGCATAGAGGAACATGCGGGCAGCTCACATAGAAGGTACCTTCCTCCCAAGGGTGGACAGGAAGAAACCTTAGGCAGCCAGGCTAAGCCAGAGCCCAGAAGCCTGGGCCCAACCTGCTTGGATGCCTGGCCTCTGCAGAGCCAGTGGTGACCATGATGATGTCTCCAGTGCTACTGGAGCTGAGCTTTTGATGATAGTGTCTGCTGCATGCCCCAGGGCTGGCCATCCTGCCAGTGAACACTCCAGGAGCTGGAAAACCAGTGGAATCTCTTATTCTTTCCTATGCTGACCTTATCCTTGTGGCCAGTAGCTGCCCAGAGTCACCAGTCTGTGGATTCGGGGCTGGTGTTGAGGAGTCCCAGTGGTCAGTGCCTGAGCGCCTTCTCAGTGTCCAGGCCAGGTTCTGGTTCCTGCTTTGCATATTCAGGACAAGGTGCCTTGAGGTCCGGGAAGACTCCCAGGTGCCCAGCACCTAAAGCACCAGGGAGGGGGGAAAGAAGAGAGGGACAGCTGGGGTGACAGCATTGGAGTGAGGTCCACTGTAGGACAGGAGGTGGAACCCTAGAATTGCCGAGTCTGATCATTGCAGTCAAGGACACAGGGTGTGGGAACCTCAATTGGATGCATAAACATGTGTGGGCTCCCTGTGCTACCTTGTACTCAAGAATAGAGGCCTTCCCAGCTGTTCTAGGATTAAACTGCCAGGCAGAAAGTAGAAAAAGTGAAAAGGGGCAAGTCTAATGGGATATGGCACCTTTCCAACAGGTGACAGGGGTCCCTGACACCTCTGGGTCCATGGCACCCCAGCCCTAGCCCTGTCCTCTTCTCCTCGGCCCTTGAGAGGTCACAGGCCCAATCCTTGGTGGTGTTTCATAAAGGCAGGGATTAGAACCCTGGTCCTCCTGCCATATGAGACGCCACTTGTGAGTGGCTGGCAGCATTCTATGATGTCACAGTCACTAAGAGGTGCACCCTCTGGGTGGTTAGGCCAAAGTGGCCAGTAGCCTGCTGACCACTGACCTGCACAGGTGTGTTGGTAGTAGGAGCAGGAGACAAATGGAGGACTATATGGATCCTAACTGGAGGTGAGTGGGACTTGTTCTGTGCCTGTGCTGTGTGTGGTACGGGGACAAGCAGTCCCAGGTGGATGGCCCTGATTTCCCATGTTACTATGGTGATGCCACTAAACCCTCAAGGATGCCCCTGTGGGCAGGACATGTATATTGTCTCCTCACTGCTACACTGTGTGGCAGATGTGAATGTGTCTCTGTGTATGGGTTCATGTGAGACCACAACTAGCTCTTTTATTTGGCTCTTCTCTGGAACAGGAAGATGGGGAGAGTAAGCTCAGCTTTGAGAGCGCCAGGTATCTGGGAGGCCAGAGAGGGGCAGGGTGACCCCTGGGTTTGGATGCCCATCTGGAGGAGGAGTCTCTTTCCTGGGAGGCCAGACAGGGGCTGCCCCTGTACCACCATCCCCCTGCCCTGTGCTCTGGGAACTGGCCAACAAATGCCTGTCTGCCTGGCAGTTGGGCTGTCCCCCTTTCTGACCATGGGCACATATCTTGTGGGCCACGTTTGCATGTGTGTCTTACAGTTTTGATCAGGCCGCTGTGAGGATCCAGAGGGCCTGGGAGCGAGATAAGATCTTCTGCAAGTATGAAGAGGTACAGGCCAGGTGCTGGGGGAGGAGGTGGGTCCCTTGCCTCGTTGGCTCTGCCTGTGATCCCTGGACCCTGGCATCCCTGGGACACAAAAGAGAGATGTTCTTGACTCTGTCCTTAACTCTGAGCACCTCTGGTGAATGATGTGGGTCCCCCCTCTTGGCTGCAGGGACCCCGCAAAAGACCCACTTTTTATATTGGAGATGAGGATGAAGACAGTGATGATTTGATACCAGACAAGTTCGGCTTCTTGATGTGAGTAGTTTACACCCCAGCTCATCTCTGGGCAGGGATGGACTTCAGAAACCCCTTCATCTGGCACTGTGGTGTAACTACAAAGTGACCACTTACAATGCCAGGATCCAATAGAGGTACCAGTTTGTGTTCTGGTTGCTTCACTTCTGATCTAACTCCCTATTGATGGCCTAGAAAAGCAGTGGAGGATGATCCAAGTGTTTAGGACATGGCACAAATGTGAGATCTGTATGAAGTTCTTGGCTCCTGGCTTTGGCCTGGTCTAAGCTCAGCTGTTGTAGCCATGTGGAGAGTGACCCAGGCAATGGAACATTTCTCTCCCTTGGTCATCCACCCTGGATAAAATCTGTTTCTGTGATTCTCAAAAATAAATTAAATATATATATATATTTATATATTATATTATATTTATTATAATCACATAATTATATAATCATATATAATTATTTTTATTATATTATATTTTATTATAGTATATTTTATTATATTCTATTAATGTATTATATTATATAATTATAATTATATTATAATTATATAATTGTTATATATATATATATATATGAATGACTGGGACTAGGCAGAGAATTCTGCCTCCATGATCTCACAGATCCCAAGGGTAAAGAAGGGCCTGAGTAGAGAGGGATGGCCAAGGACTTGGTCAACAGAGGAGGACTGAGGTGGGAGCAGGCATTTCAGGTGGAGTGTGTATAGGTGGTGGTGGGAGGAGCAGGTGGTCCCTGGGAGAGTTGAGGTGGTCCAGGTGCCTGAGCCCAGGGTGCACACTCACAGCTCTGAGCAGATTTTCTTGGGCCACCGAGATTCAGTCAATCCAGGCTGCCTTCGTAGGAATGGCTGATGTGGGAACACAGCCCCTCACCCTAGGGCAGTTTATACCTTCTCAGAACAGCAGCCTCACAGCTGTGCAGAGGGGGCTGCCACACCCCCAGGACATGGGCCTGATGACAGCACTTGAACCCCAGGGACAGTGAGAGTCCCTGCCTGATCCTGGGATCCCTGTGCTTTTGGTCATAAGACCTGCCTGACATCTGCCATCAGCATGGCCACCTGGCCTTTTCACTTCTGTGTCCCCTCGGTTGAGATGATGAAGCTGGTTCTTCCCTGGCCTGCTTGGGAGGTAGAAGGGCCTGGTCTTGGACCTGGCCTCACAGCTCTGCTTCCCTCCCCTTTCTTTCCAGCGAGAAGTCACTGTCCTGTGACAACACCCTGGGGACTAAGGTGAGAACCAGCCCTTGGCTATGGGCTCTTCCTCTGATAAGCAGGGCTGGAGAGCACATGGGTGCAGGAGGTGGGAATTGGGAACCATAAGGTCCTGCACCCACAGTGATTACAGACACCTGTAAGCACTTACTCATCTGTCCCAAAGCTGAGTGTAGATCTGGGTCTGTGTCTGTGGGCCACCTCAGCACCTTTGCTGAGTTGGGACTGTCTTGACTGTAGCTCAGGGGTCTCTGCCTTGAGAACAGGTGTGCTGTGGCCAGAGGTCAGCCCACTGGGACTGCTCCTACACAAGGTCCGGCCCAGGTCTGCAGCATCTTGGGTTCCTTGTGTGAGTCAGCTGCTGAGCTGCATGTAAAGGCCACTCAGTGTCAGCCTCTGGGCTCATGCCATCCTTTCTCCTTTTCCAGCAAAGACGCACAGAGTCAAGGAGACTCGGAAAGTGGGTCAAAATGTTAAAAAATTATAGTAAATATTGCAGCAGTGAGAAGGTAAAGTAGAGGGAGGACCCATGGGGATCACACTGAACAGAACACAGATGGGTGGTAACCTTTGCTGGGCTGGACACTTGCTGCCCAGGGGCAACTATCCTGCCCTAAAGGACACCAGTCATCTACACCCCTTGTCCCTACATTCAAGTGACCTTGCTGGTAAGGAAACCAGTGTCATCACTCATAAAAATCTCAGATGCAGGTCCTGCATGTTTCCTCGTGCTCCATAGGGAGCAGGCAGTCCAGGGCAAGTCTGTGTCCTCAGCCTTACCCTTCTTTCATGCTGGATCCTCTTCCTGTTGACATAGCACAGAGCCCCTTGCTTCCCTGTCCTGACCCCTCACCCTGCACACCCTCCATGCTGTGGCCATGGAACCTCTCATCTGAGCCTTCTCTCTCATGTAGTTCCACCGAAGATTCTTCAAGGACATCCCCAGCCAGGTGCGGGGGAAAGTCTGGATGCTAATGCTTGATGTCGACACAAAGAAGGCCCGAAACCCAGGGAAATTTAAGGTATGACTGTGCTCGCAGCCTGCAAGCAGCCTGACCTGTTCAGGCCACATAAGGATGCTGAGTTCCTCAAGGTGCGTTGCCTTGCTTTTTAGGTCTGGACCTTCCTTCTCATCCTGTCTTAATCTCCCAGACTCAACGAGATTTAAACATCCTTGTTTCCAGCCAAGGCCCTGCCCTTCTTCTTGTTGGGCATATCTGGGAAGCTTGACACAGGGCAGGCCCTGAGCAGTGGCTAACTCCCTAATGGACAGGAGACTATGGACACAAGACCCAGACTTTGAACAAGATATCTGCTAGCATGTCTTGCCCTTCCTGGGCCTGCTTTCTTCTAACGTTGCATAAACTAGCAATGTCATCACATGGAGTGGCTGGTTCACTTGTCACATTCAGCTCTCAGCTGCTTCTGGAAAATGCAGGAGGTGGGACTTCAGAGGGTTGCCAACAACAGCCAACTCTCACCCATCAGGGAGCAGGGCCCAACTGGGGATGCCAGTTTCTTCAAATAGTGTTTGGCCAGAATCTTGGAATGAGTAACCCAGTAAGCACAACCCTGAACATCTATATGCATAGGATATCTTATGTTTGGGGCTGTTCTTTGGAACTGAGCTTGGGGAAACTGATTGCTCAGGGTCTGGTCAAAGCCAAAAGTGGCTTCCAGTGTCTGGATGGAGATAAGCCCTGCTGGAGAGGGGCAGCATTGAGGCTGATGACAGTGTGGCTGAGGCTCCAGGGAGGGGGGATCTGAGCCCTGGTTGGGGCCCAGGCTGAGGCTGTTCCTGAGAAGTGCTGTGGACAGCCAGGGGAGTTTACAGAGGGACCTTGGTGGAGCCCCAGGCCTAATGCTTACCAGAGTGTTTTCTGTAGGAACTAAAGGATCAGGCCAGACGACAGTCTGGTGAAGTCTATCACATTGACTCTGCAGTGCGTGGGACATTTCGAGATCATCTGATGTTCCGAGAGCAATATGGGACTAAGTAAGGGCTCTGGGCTGCAGGGTCCCCAGGGGACAGGGAGGAGCAAGCACTCATCCTGTGGGAAACTGGGTACAAAACTAAAGCAGGGGGCCCTGGAGTGACCTGAGTGGATCTAAGGTGCATTCTGTTTCGAGAGGAGGATGACCCACAAAGCCTAGCCAAGCTGTGAGTCACTCAGGGACACCTGAAAGAGTCCAGATCCCAAGGCAAGAATAAGTCAAGGGTGGCCCCGGCTGGTGGAATGTGGAGAGTTTGGCCAAAAGAACACATGATGAACTATTGGTTCAGCAACTGCTCCTAACATTGCTGAACTGTTTTGTGGGGTGATGACTTTCCATAGTATGGTAAATCCTCAAACAGTATCTTGACAGAGAGATATTCAGCTGCATAGACTGCAAATCCACCAGGAGGAAGATAAAACTGCATACACTGCACCCTGAGATGTCTGTGTGTCCTGGTGGGCACCCCTCACCCAGACAGTGCAGAACGGGTGGGTTCCTGAGCATGGCCCTGCTCTAGTGGTAGATAGTTGGCCTGGGCCCTCAGTGACTAGCAGGGTCTGGGATGCAGGGCTGCACTGAGAGCCTCAGCAGGGAACGAAACACCATCTCCTCTTCTCTGTTCCAGGCAGCAGGATTTGTTTGGAGTTTTAATGGCCTACAGCATGTACAACCCTGTGAGTATTCTAGAATATATGTTCTAGTTCCTGTTCCCACACTGTCCGTTCAGGATATCCCCTGTGACAGATCACCAAGGCTGACGTGTTGGGTGTTCTCCTATCTACAGCTGGGGCATCAAGTGTAGAGGCCAAGCTAATGGCCTCACTTCCTCTTGTGATGCTCTCTGCACCCCAGGAACAGGCAGAGTAGAGGGTGCTGCTTCAGGTACCAGTGGTCCACAAGGAGGTTGGGCAAGCTGTGTGACTTGTTGTGGTCTGGATTCCTCTGATGCCATAACACCCACCTGACACATGGCGGGTGCCACTAGTCTGAATTCCACCCCACAAAGTTCCATGTCCTCGCAAACTCACTCAGACCCTTCCCACAGGAAAGCAGCTGCCAGACTCCTAGGGTGACCCCAACAAGGCCTGGGGATCTCCATCCTATTGACTTGCTCCCAGGTACCCTGCCTAGGGACTATGGGAGTGGTGTCCAGGCAGCCTAGATCTGCACCTTGTACACACTTCGCTCCTAAGCTCTAGCAGTCATACTCTGGTGCTTTTTCTTCATGGCTAAAACGGAGCTCTAGGGGATGCCACGGGGTGGAGCTTGGATTTCTGCCCCACCATGAGATATAGGAAATGAACAGTATCCTTGCGTCTGTTCTTCCTCAGGCATGGCTTGAGCTGAAGCCCTGCAGGATTTGTTCCAGGAACATGGAAACCTGGTGCATGCTACAATTCTTAAATTCCTCATACCCAAGTGCAAGAGGGGCTCAGAGACTCATTCCTCTATCTCCCCACTCCCTTCAGTGGGCAGCCACACCCTCCCAGGGTGGTCACCCAACCCCCATGAGATTACCCTACCAGAGAGGTCCCTCAGCGGTGTTCTGGGTTCTTGCAGGAGGTGGGCTATGGCCAGGGACTGAGCCATATAGCTGCAATGCTGCTCATGTGGCTAAATGAAGAAGATGCATTTTGGGCTCTGGTCCAGCTCATGGAGAATGAGAAATACTCAATGTCTGGTAGGTGGATGGAAATGGTGGGCCCACTGCATGCAAGGCCACTCATGGACATGAAGTCAGGTGACTGGCTCTTTATTCCTCACTGGAATATGCAGGTCATTCTCCCTTTGGGAAGTCCTTAGGGTCCAGAGCTGGAAGAAGCCTCCTATACCAAACCAAACATTCCATTCCCTATCATTAACACACGCAGCTTTGCCCAGGCTGCCAGTTGTTTGGGAACCTGTAGGTCAATGGATTTTATCTGTGTCCAAGTGACTCATGTCTCTCCACTGGCTTCCATGCCTCACATGGATTTACTAAGACTCACTGATCTACATCAGGGAACTCCAAAAGGCATCATCACTGAGGGAGCCTTCCCCTCCTCATTAAAGTTGGAATGGTCATGATTCATCCAGTCTGGCTGCAGTTCTCCCACCAGGCACATGGGAGCAGACTTGATTAGATTCCACACAGTCCTACATGTACCCATTTTCTGGGGCTCCTCCACCCTGACCAGATGTCACCCCACCTGACCCATTTAGAGCCTCCCCAGTCCCTGGGTGATCAAAAAGGCTCTGCCCCCTACTGTGGCTCTGCAGCCCTCCTGGGAAGAGGCTCTGATCTGAGGGCTGGGGGCTGATCCTACTCAGGTCTCTACAAACCGGGACTCCCGAAGCTGGAGATGCTCCAGAACCACCTGGGAGATCTCGTGCACCGCACCCTCCCTGCTCTGGAGCAGCACCTGGTGAGTGAAGTGCCTCCTTGGCTCCAGCGGGGACTCTGCTTACATGGATGAGTGCCCATTGTAGTCTCCAGGGCTCCTTTGGTCAGGGAGGCCCTGGCAACCATGGCTTTTCTTGGTTACTTGACTCTCTAGCAGTGTGTGTGACCATTTGTGTGTGGTCCCCAGAGTCAGCATAGAATTTTTAAGATTCCCCAGGTGTAGTGAATGCAAGTGACATGTGGCCCTTCTGGAACCTGTGTGGCTGTGAGGTTAGCTGCACTTGCTCTTGGGCTTCTTGTATCCTGGGTGTTGAGTCCAGGGGGAATCCCAGGCCTGCTCCCGGCTCTCAGCTCCCTCTGCTTTTCCTCAGGAGAAGCAAGGAGGGGGCCTTGACGACTACACTGCACGGTGGTTCACCCAGTGTTTTCTGGATGCGGTAAGTGCTTCCTTCCCCCACTTCACAGGAATCCCCTGATCAAGAAAGTTCCTGTCCCAGGGCCTGGCTTTCCCTGACAGTGTTCACAGCAGGGCTGAGCTGTCCCATTCTAGCAGACATAGGAGGCACCTTGCTGGCACACACAACAGGCCTGGAAATGTGGGGGTAGCTCAGGCTGAGACTGAATTTCAGAGCAAACTAGTAGGAGAAAAGTCCCAGGAGCACACACCTGGAGATGCCTGGCCAGAACCACAGCTCTCCAGAAGGAGGTAGAAGATCCCCAAGGCCTGAGCATCCACCCCAGTGTGTAGCCAGACTGCTGATGCCTCACTCCTGGAAGGCTGCCTAGGGTCAGCCCACAGGAGCATTGATCCCTCACCCAGCTCACAGGGGAGCTGGTATCTCCCATGTGGCCACTAAAGTGCACAGAGCAGCTTTGGTGGGTACCAGGGTACTGGGAGTGTCTGCCAGGCCTCATCCCTCCTCTCTCTGGTCTGTGGAATCCTCACATTAGAGGTGCCTGCAGACACAGCGCCATCTATCAGTGAGATGAGGCCCTTGCATAGGAACTATGGATTCATGTGAGACAGCCTTTGGTGGTTTCCACCTTTTCTTGGGGGGGCACTGCCAACCCTACAGCCCCTGGGGGCCCTGCTCAAGCCTGGATGGGTGGTTTCTCTCACACCTGCTCTTCCTTCCTAGGTGCCATTCTCTCTGGCTTTGAGAATTTGGGACATTTTCCTACTGGAGGGACAGCATGTGCTCACCACCATGGCACATGTGGCCTTGAAATTGCATCACAGTAAGTGCTCAGGGCACAAAGAGGCCAGGGTGCAGTGGGTAGAAGGGTTGGGGTCCCCTGCTGATGCACAGTGAAAGGGGCTTTAGGTGGGGATAAGGAGGCCTGGCAAGCTCTGGGCTCCTTAATGAGGGCACTGAGAATTCTCCTGGGATATCCTAACCTCAATCAAGCATGGTCCACAGGGAGGCATGGGCAGGGTCCTAACCCTAGAGTGTGGGTCCTGGGCAGTATCACTGACACTTGGGTTGATACCCATGGGTACCCAGGGCAGAAGTCAGAATCTGTTAAAGCTGGGACCAGGGTTGGAGCAGCATGGCTGCTTGTCCACTCCCATGGCCCCTCCCAGCCTGACACCCTCATTAATTCCTACCCAGAGCGCCTGTTGAAGATGTCTCAGGGACGTATCCAGGAGTTCCTCCAGGTGACCCTGAAGCAAGCATGGGCCCTGGATGACAATGCTGTCATCAAGCAGCTTCAGTCCTCCAAGCATGAGCTGTCCAAACTACAGTGTCTCATGCCTCCTGAAGGTGGGCACAACACAAGGCTCCGGCCCATTCTCTCTTGAGGGTTGGGGTGTCAGCAGGAGGAGGGCCAGGGTCTTCTATAGCTCTTCCATAAGGTCCTTGCTCTCCCACTGCTCAGGTTTGCTTAAAAAACTTCTGAACGCAAGGTCTGGCTTCCAGATGTGCTGTTGTGGGGAGGGGTATGGGTGATTGCTCTCCCATCTCCACAAAGGCACCACCACACTCCTGTGGCCTGAGCTGTGGGGTACCTTGAAGATCCTTGAGGGCCCAGGTTTTCACATCATTGGGTGAGGGTGGATAGGACTTGGTCTTCAATGTCCAAGCAGAGCAGCCCTGGAGCCCAGAACACACCAACAATCCCTGCTCTCCACCCGGATGAGCAATGTCCCTGTATGTCCCAGTGGAGGCTGTTTGGTAGGTCCTGAAACAGATCCAGAGCCTGATGTCCATATTTGTCTGCACCCAGGAACCCCATAGGACAGAGGTGGGTGGGTCTCATATCTGTATGTCAGCAGGCTAGAGGGAGGTGTGTCTGTGGCTGACCCTGGGCAGTGAGGGCCTAAGTCAGCCAGACACTTGGTCCCCTTACAGCCCCTAAGGCCACCAGCAAGGCCAAGGAGACCCTTTTGTGGCATCTAATCCCATACACATTTTACATGGCAAGGGCAGAGGCAAGGACTTTGGCCCCAAGCAGAACCCAGAGTGCTGAGTGTAGAGGTGTAGGCCCAGCCTGGTGACAAGGCTAAAGAGCATAGAGGATAATACAACCTAGTGCATCACCCACCTGGGTGCTGTGAAGGAAGGGAGCCCTGTGTTTGTCCATGGCTTCTGTTCCCATAGATGACCTGACATCCTGGTTCAGCCACACAGGACAGAGTTGGGATTGTTCCAGTTCTAGGGGCTACAGAAACAGGCCCCGGTCCACAGCTATTTAGTAAATAATGAGGCCCAGCTCAAACTCCATGCTGGTGTCTCCCTTGTTACCTTGTACAGTAGAGTTGCTGATGGCTGAAACTCCCAGGAGAAGGGGCCAGTGCTATGTCTTCAGATGTCAGAGGCCCAAGGATTAAGGACACAGGGTTTGTACCACCACCATTTTTCTGGGAACAGTCCCCTGTTCCCTGGTTAGGACCTCATCTCTGCCCCCAGTCTCAGCTGACCAAATGGTCAGTTTTATTCTACCCAACTAGGAGGGACATACATGCTCACGGTTCAGCTGTTCTCATGTTGTGAAACAGGAGCAGGTGGTTAGGTAACAGGAGCATCACTCCTATTGATGCTAGCTGTCCCACAGCTGAACTGAGAGGCAGGGAGGTCAGGGCCTGTGCTTCCCTATGGGGCTGTCCAGGTGGAGCCATGACACTGCCCTGGCCCAGGCTGCACATCCTTCCCTTCCCAGAAGCCTAAAGGGTGTCCTCAGTGTCACTCAAAGTGACAGGAACATCAGGAATCAGGTGCACCCTGCAGCCACAATTTGCCAATGGAGAAGCAAACCTTTTCTGTTTTCCTTTCCACGATGCCAGGCAAGTCCTACAGCATGGAACATGAGCTGGTCTACATCTCCCAGAAGCCTATTCCTGCTACCACCACACCACAGGGTGGGGAGACAGCTCAAGAACTGGGGCCACTGTGCCAACAACAACCTGAGCCTTCAGCTTCACTTGCTGGACTTCCCCCCATGGAACCAATGACCTTCTGCCTTGTCTGGGGGATAGATGAAGAGGAAAACTCTGCCAAAGAGAACAGCTCAGAGTCCTTGGGCCAAGGGGCCCTAGTGCGTGCTTCAGGGTGTGCATATGTGGCCAACCCGGCCAAGACCCCATGCAGCGTGTGGGACAAGGGGAGGCAGCTCCAGTGGCATAGTCTGCCCAATCTCTGTATGCCTATCCAAGGCGAAGACAGCCCACCTCCAGAGCTGGGCAGCCAGGAGGGCTTTAGAGCCCATTCCCTGCCTTTCCTGGAGCCCCTGGGCTCAGAGTCCGTGAAGTCAATCCCAGCCCCAGGCAGAGGGATGAAGATGGCTCCCTGGAATTACTTCCATGGGTGCCTCCTTGAATATGGTGATATTGGCAGACTGGAGCCTCCCCGGGCCAGTGTAATGATGAGCGAACAGCCTAACCCGAGGCCCACTAGAGGCCTCTTTTCTGCCTCTTCCCTGTGGAGTTTATAACAGCCTGGAAGAAGAGGTGAACTCCCTTGTGTTCACTAAAACGGACTACAACCTGCCTTGTCTAAGCGTGGTGGCCTTTTGCATTGTTTGGGATTTCCCTCAGGGACTCCTGTCCCCGCCCCCCAGTGGCCCTCCCCTGCCTCTCCCTGAGCAGAGTGGGAAGATGAGTCAGCACACAGAGCCTAGAGTCACCAGGCTATGCCCACCTGTACCTTCCCGAAGCCTTCAGGACTTTACCCTCTCTATTCTTAATAAAAATTTTTGTTTGGAATGAGTTTGCTTCTATTGTGTTCCTCCTAGAGCCCAACTAGAGCAATGTCCTATGTTCCTGGCAAGGGACCAGAGGCTACACAGCCCCAGCCCCAAGCAGATCTGCCTGCTGACCCCAGATACTTGCACTGTCTGGCTGGGGAAGAGCCACCATGGGTATGGGTGCCATGTGCTAGCCATGCTCACCCCAGGGCAGGCCCTGGAGACAGTGGTGCCCAGAAGTCCATGATCACACAAGGATCTCACCCAGGGGAAGAAACTACCAGAGTTCCTCAGCACCTAGGACTTGGAAAGTGCTTTGGTAATTGTTGGCAGTATTGTTTCAGCTTTCCATTGTCAGATGTTCAGCATTCCAATACATTAATTCAAAGACGTTAACTTTTTCTTGAAGTAACTGTGGGTTCTCAAGGAGTTGAGAAATAACATAGGGCTGGAGAGAGGATCCTGAGATGATATGAGTTCATTTTATAATGGCTGAGTACTATTCCATAGAATAGACATGCCATAGTTTCCTTATCCATTATTCTTTCAACAGACATCTGGGTTGTTTTTGATGTTCTCACTAAGCAGATTGTGCTGCTATAAATACAGGCATACAGGTTACTTTTTCATATGCAGATCTTACTTTCTTTGGATATATTCCAAGGAGTGTGATAGCTGGCTAATACAGTAGATCTATTTTTAGTTTTCTTGGTACTCTTCATACTGACTTCCATAGTAGCTGCACTAGCCTACATTGCCACTAATACTAGAGTAGGTACCTTTCTCTCCTACTCAGCCTTAAATAGAATGAAATACTACTTAAATAGGATGAAATTCTATCACTTGCAACCAAATGGTCCCAACTAGAGACCATTACGCCCAGTGAAATGAGCCAATCCAAAAAGGACAAATATTACATGTTCTCTCTGATAGGAGACAACCTTCATACAAAATATAAGAGCAATAGATATATAAGCATGTACATACATATATTTACCTAGAAGAACTACGTATTGGAGACCGGCATACCAGGAGGTGAAGATGCATTGGAGTATGCTTCTCCTAAATAAAAAGAGGACTCCCAATGAATTATTAAATAATTACTCTTCGCACAGTGTGTCGTGATTAGTATTAGGAGTATATAGTAATAAATGAAAATTATATCAATAACTGTAGTCTTAAAAGAAAGGAAATCAATAAAGCACATGTGTGCATGCCATATTAGCATGACTAATTTGTAAATTAGATGTTGAAGAGAAAGAAAAGAATTTTTCATTTTGCACAAATATACTAAAATCAATTACAGTGTTTTGAATCAACATAAAGAGGCATAAGAAAACTTCCTGGATTGATGGAAATGCTTCATACATCCTTTGGAAGTCAAAGAGGGGTGCATCCTTTTTAGCAGTACTCTCACTAAGATGTGCATCATTGGAAGAATAGAAGGAAATGTAGAACATATGCACAATGGGATACTAAATCATAAAATGGAATGAAATCCTGTCATTTTCAGCCAAAAATAGATGCAGCTGGAAACTTCATGTTACACAAAATAAACCACATAGAGAGATGAACACTGCAGGTTCTCCCTCCATGTGGGAGCAAGAAACAAATAACACAGAATGGTGATCACTAACTGTTGTGAGGGGTGGCAGAGAAAAAGGGTGTCTGGCTAGCAGAGATCAAACGACTAAGTTCCTCCTGTTACAAGACATAGTGAGGAGCCCAGGGTTCATAGGAATAAATAGGAGAGAGAAGCACCAAGCCCCAAATTTAAAGTGATGCCAAAGGAGAGAAAAGCCAAGCACAGGGAAAAAAAATTGAATAAGTAGGGAACTGTTTGTATTCACACCTGCCCATTTAATCACAAGTGAGAACAGGATTCCCTGCCCTATCACACAGCCTCATGTTGGGATCATTTCTTTCATCAAAGCTGTAGAGTTCAGAAGATATCAAAGAGTGTCTGCAGGTCAGTTGGCAGACACCACTGGTCTACTGCACCCGTGCAGTGGCTGATAGCAGCTCTGTCCAGCATCCAACTCTGGCATCTCCGCAGTTCTTGCTTGGACGTTCTTGTCCTAAGTGTTGATACAACAATACTCATAACAGATGAGAATTCCATTTGACTGTGAGTTAAACCATATGACTTTGCTCAATGGTGTCAGCCTCGTGGAATGGTCTCTCATTTGTACAGTATAGTATTTAAGCATCAAAGAATTAATACACTGCAAGTCAGTAATGTATAAGTATAAGGAACTGGGAAGTCAGTCATTCTAGGTCTTCCCTCCAGAAAGCAAAACCCACACCTCTTTCAGCCTGGCTCTTTTCAGTCGGCAGAATAAAATCAAGAAATGGTGACAAAACAGCTGTCATCGGCTAACACTGATGCTTCCATTTGAATGTGGGAGATTTTCAATTTTCATTTTTTGTGAATCCCTTCTTAAATAGGAAATCAATCCTATGGAGTTTAGCCTTAATCTCTGGCTACATCACTAAATGCCAGTTATTCCCTGTGTCAGAGTATTTGTTAACCATTGGATATTAGAGTTGGTAACATTTGTCTAAAACAGTTGGTTCTTCATATCCATGGGTTCTCTGTATTCAACCCCAAACAGAAAATAATCAGAAAAAAATCATTACATTCTTTGATGTAGGAAACTTCAGTATCCCCTAATTTAAGTTTTGGGGTATTGTTCGAAAATTAATTCCCAAATGAGATCAAGGTATGACTATATATGCTTTGAAGCAAAGTCAGAAATTGCAGTCTAGTTTCCTGGACAAATAAGCAATAGCAGCAAGCAATGGTCTACAGAAATTAACAAGAATGAATGTGATCAACTAGCAGTTTCCAGATGTGTGGAAGAAACCAGAAGTCACTCTGCTACATAGTTTCATATTATGATTATTCCACCCATCAAAATTACAGATTTTAGATCAGAAAATACCAACGAGTATCAGCAGTAGAACCTGTCTGCCCATGGCCAGTCTTAAATTTACTGTGAGTGTAGAGCTACTGGACTAACATCCAGGCACTACCTGAAGCAACTGAATCCCAGACTCGTCCTACCTCTTCCCACCCTGATCCTGTTCTTACCAGATGGTAGGTATACTTTGCTACAACTGCTTCTATTTGATAACTGCAAACTTCTCACATTCCTTTCTTAGCAATCCTCCATTACAATTTAATCTTCAGAGAAGGCTAGCTGTATGAATCACTGATTTATCTTCATCCCATAATTTGTGAGATCTGAGTGAGTGGATCAACAATCTTCACTAATCTGCAGCAAATCGATTCACTTTTCTGAACCTAAAATGTAGAGAAAATGTTTCCTGAAGTGTAAAGAGAAAAAAAAAAAAAACAAAGCAAAGCCCACAGTACAGTCTCAATTTGGGGGCTTTTATCATCCAACCTCATCCCCATTTCATCACTCTGCCTGCTGCAAAGGGAGACTGGTTTTCCATAGAGTAACCACAGCCTCTGGCCATATACAAGCAGCTGAGAACCAGTGTCTGGCAGTCAGTCCCACAACAAGTCATCCCAGCTAGCAGAATCAAAATACTGTTCCCTTCATTGGCTCTGTTGTAAATCTTCTCCCTCAAGCTGTGTGTTTTGATGCATTTCCACTCCATTTTTGTGTGGATTACCCGTGATTCTGCTCCAATCCCTTCACTCTGGGTTATGTTTATAAACAGTTTTAAAAGCTGTGAGTGCACTTTCCAGGAGTAGCTGTTCCGAGTCAGTGCTGTCTCAGTTCCACCATGGTGATTTAGCTCAGACCATTTTCCCTGCCTAGGTTCAGGGACTTGCAGCCACCATCCTGTGGGACCTGTATCTGGCAGAAAAATGGATATGGGCAGAATGAGGAGAGGAGAGGAACAAGCCAGAAGCCTCCAGATGACAGACCTCCCCAAGAGAGCCTCCCTCAGCTGGAGCCAGCCAAGCCTAGCCTTTCTGCTGACAGACGCTCCTGGTTCCAACATCAACTATGAGGCTCCCGAGACGCTGTTTGAAAAGACCTGCAAGGCAGCTCTGTGGCCTCATTTCTCTAAGGATCTTCGAGAAACCAGCTGTCTTGGTGACTGAATTACTTTATGTCGCTCCGTTGCTTAAGAGCTCTCACAGGCCTCCCTCATCACTGACTAAATCAAAATAGAAGTCTGCAGCATGACCCACAAAGCCATTTTTTCCATCTGTGCCGGGAGGATAAACTAATATGTTACAGGTTGAATATGCTTTTTCTGAAATGACTGGGACCAAAAACATTCTGATGGTCAGATTTTTTTTTTGAATAGGTTGTACTTATGTATGCATTCATGGGTCAGCTGGTTAGTGGAACACAAATCTAAAGAAAATTTTCAATTACTTTAGTTCATATTTCATATACACAGCTTGAAGATAATACTGTACAACATTTTTCATAATTTAGGGCATGAAACAAAGTTTCACAGTGTAGAGTTCTCCACCCTGTGATGTCATCTCAGCATTCAAAAAATTGGATTGTTTTAATTTAAGGGTGCTCAAAATTTAACATAGACAGGTGACTCTGGTAAAAAGGAAGACTTAAAAATAACAAGATTTCTTACAACTTCCTACTTCTTCTGATGAGGGCTTCTCTTCTATTCATTTATTTAAGTTGTTCAAACTGCTCATGTTATACTCTTAGAATTGTATCTGCAAACTATTAAATCAGTTCAAACTCAAGATTAAAATAAAAAGCAAGCTACTCACATTCTTTGAACATTTCTAATGTGCATATTCAGACACTGTGTGTCTTCACATACATTCTATTTTGAATCCAATATTCCCTTCTTTTCATCTTAGAAAAAAATTCTCAGACCCCCAGCCTTCTAGGAAATCCACCCCCACTAGTCCCTCTCTCTTAAAATACAGATATTGCCTCTCCCCTCATCTCTCCAGGATACCAGGGTCTCATATTATTCCATTATTGTACCTGCTTTTTATCATTATTATTATTACTTGAGTGACTATTAAGTACCAGTCAATGTGTTCTTCTTTCTACAAATATTCTTCCGAAAAATTGTGTAATCATTGCTTTTGGCTTCTATTTTAGTTTGTATTTTGTAGACTCATTTCTTACAAATTTATTTTTATTTGAAAGGCAGATTTTACAGAGAGAAAAAGAGAGAGAGAAAAAGAAAGACCTTCCATCTGCTGATTTACTTATCAAATGGCCTCAATGGCTGGAGCTGAGCTGATCCAAAGCCAGGAATCAGGAGCTTCTTCCAGGTCTCCCACATGAGTGCGGACATCCAAGGACTTGAGCCATCCTCCATTGCTTTCCTAGGCTACAAGCAGGTAGCAGAATCAGCATTACAGCCACCAGGGCATGAACTGGTGCCTACACGGGATCCTGGTGCTACACGTGGAGGATTAGCCTGTTATGCCATCTCACCAGGCACAGTAGAGTTATTTTTCAATTTTGTTTCCAGAGGGGAAGATGGAAACCTAGCCCTTATCCTTAGTTCACCCCTCAAATGCCCTTAAAAGCCAGTGATGGGCAATGTTGAACCTGAAAGCCAGAAACTCCATCAGGGGCTAACACTTGGATGGCAGCGACCCAAGCACATGACCCCTCCACACCTGCTGTTTCCTAGAGTGCTTGGAACTTTGGAAGGATGCCAGCATCTGGAAGTAGAGCTCAGACATGAATTTGGATACTCCAAAACGGGATATGGGAGTCACTGATGGAGTCTGAACTGTTAGGCCAATTCCACCCCTCGCCACCATTGGAGCTTCCATGTTAGATGAGGAAAATGGAATGGAAAGGAATTGAATTGCCATCTCAGCTAGTCTCACTCCCCATGCGTCCTGTTGACAATCTGAACTTCTCAGATCAGCGTGTGAAAGAACTGGTCCTTAGTAAGAGACTTATCAAAGACAGGAATCATTCAGGCAAGACCTGTTACTCCTTGACTCTTTGATCACCTGCGTCATGGGCTTCTCCTTGTTCATATATAGAAAGAACATATTTCTTGAACCCAGTATGCTTCATTATGTATGCTCACAGAATCATCAGAATCTTGATAGATCATTCAAGGGAAACTCTTCTGGTGAGACAGAAGTAGCGGCAGCTGGGCAGAACATTCAAACCTTCCCAGGGTCAGAAGTGCAGCTGCAAGGGAACCGGAATCCCAGTGACATGCGCTTTGTTCTCAAGCCAACGTTCTCTGCACAGCACTGTAGGGTAGGTCTGGGATGTGACTGATTCATTTTGAAATCTTTAAAAGCTGGAGTGTGTTAGGAAGACTTCAAAACTCAACCATTTCCTCCAGAAGCTGTTGAAAGCTGATCTAATTTAATGTAGCTGTGTATATTCAGACTCTTCATTAATCATTAATTCCTTCTGCAAATTGGAAGATGCCAGAAATGATATGTCTGTGCTATCCATAAGCTCAACCATGTGACATGCAATGAAAACAACTTTTAGACCAGATATTCCTATCCAAATGGACATCTGTTAGCTAAGCAAGCATGTGACATTCTTCAGTTCTTTCTTCTAAGCTTGTTAAAGTCCTTACTCCCTGTCAAGCACAGGGCCTTGGCCTGAAGTCTCTACGTGACAGAATCATCTTAGTGCAGATAAGGCAAATATTTTGACAGCAAGATCAGCTACTTTGCTTTTAAGACCTAGTGGCAAGATCCTTGTTAGCTAGCTGTGATGGGTGAATGGGCATCAGAGGATCAAATGGAACTCTAGTTTCAGAGTAACTTACATGAGTGGTTCAAGCACCTGATGCACCAAATTGTTGTTCGGCAATTACACAAGGGTTGACACAGGGCATAATTTATCACAGCCGAATATTCAAGTGTATTATTCAATACTAGGTTCTTACTAGTAACATTATTTCTAACATATTTTATGTAAATGTCAATACTCTGGGAGTATATTCCAATGCCACTATGATTTTTTTCACCTTTTTTAAAGATGTGTTTATTTTTATTGTAAAGGCAGTATTTCCAGAGGAAAGGAGAGACAGAAAGACCCTCCATTTGCTGGTTCACTCCCCAAATTGCCACAACAGCTGGAGCTGAGCTGATCCAAAGCTAGGAGCTAGGAACCTCTTCTGGTTCTCCCACATGGGTGCAGAGTCCCAAGGCTTTGTGGGCCATCCTCTTTTGCTTTCCTAGGCCACAGGCAGGAAACAGCCAGGACACAAACTGGCACCCGTTTGGGATCCCAGAGCTTGAGGTGGGAGGATTAGTCAATTGGGTCATTGTGCTAGGTTCCTAGTACCAGTATTTACATGTAGTCTTCTCCAGGGTATGAATCTCTTTGAAGAGTCTAGATTCTTTTTCATATGTCTCTGAGCAGGAACAGATCTTCTGAGGTAACAGATGAAAGAGATTTACAGATTTATACACTCAGTCATCATCTCTTCTGTACACAAGGAAGTCATAGATCACGTTCTACTATCTCCTTTGCGATCCCTTTTATCTCCACACTTCTCTGTTAGAACCTTCAGCGTGCCATAGCCTAGTTGTTCTAGGTCATTTGTCTGCCTTTACCAACAGCAGCAAAAAAAATATTTTTTTTCTAAGCACTCATCTGGCATGGTGACTAGCATACAGCAAACATGTAATAATTGGACATGATCTTTGAGTGAATGATGGAGTTAGTTAGAATAAGCACATTTAGGAACAATACACCATGTCTGTTGCCTCCATAGCAGTCATTCTGAACAAGAACAGAGTAAAAATGGATGAGAAAAGCCCTAATGCCATATAAGGTTAGCCTCGACTTGATGCTGAAATTTTCTTCCATTAAAGAGGACAATACGTGCCTTGGAAGGCTAGCGCTGCCAGGTAGGCTGACCTCACTTGGGAAAACAGAAATTTTGTGACCAGCTCTAATGTGCAACTGGGGAATAAGCTGGCAGCAGAAATGGGGTCCGAAGGCGATTTGCTCATGCAAAACCAACATTGCCCACACTCAGTTTGCTTTTACTTCTAAGGCTATTTCCACTGCCTCCTAGGCATAGGAACTGGCCTTCAGAGTTCACTGCAAGTCCTAAAATGAAAGGTTCTCACCGTCTGATTGATATTCTAAATAGATGCACAATTGATTCACAGAACTTTGGTGCTGCTTAACAGGACAAATGAATCATTTGCTTTCCAAATTACAGGGAGCTCTGAGGTCAAGCTGTCTGAGTAGTTACAGAACCCATTCTCTCTGTGAGAGGGGCTTAAAGAAATGCAAACAGGCAGTGCCTGCTTTGGGAGCCATCTCCATCTGAGTGGTCCATGCCATCATCCCGTTACAACACTCTGGGGATACACGGTATTAGTATGTTCAAGCCAACATATGGCACACATTTTTTTGATGTAATCACAAGACACAACCAAGCTGTTTTCCAAATAATTTGGGCCCCAGTGAACAGCCTTCCCTCTACTCAACCTCATTCTGTTCCAGAAGGCATAATGCATGCACGTCTCCTCTGCCCAATTGGCTCCAAAGAAATCTTGCCAGTGTTTATAATACCTGTAAAACTTGTCTGTAAATAACACCCAGACCACATTGTGCAGGCTGAGGTTAAGAAACTGGATTCTGCCTGACAGCTTTTTCCCAATGGGTAATTTTTAAAATTAGAAAGAAAACAAGGCCCCATGGACAAAAGACCTGCATCAGCCTTAACTTAAATGTTTTTATGGCAATTTAATAAGAAATTAATCTCAAAGGCTCAAGTAGCTTCTACCTCTGGAAGCCTTCTTTTCATGGTGGCCAGTGATTTTAAAATAAATAATAAGAAACCACAGAAACATCTTGGTTTCTGTTCACTCCAGTTCTTCCAACCATGAATACCAGGGGTTACCAGAGATATTTCAGCTAACAGCAACCTGTGAGCCAACTGATCCGAAAAATAAGAAATGCACACTCCTTTTTGAAGTGAAAGACTTAATTCCACTTTCAGAAATATTTATGACTCATTCATGCAAGTGAGGAGATGAGCAACAGGGGTATGTTAGTACTCACCAATAGTGAAGAACTGAGAATGTATGGGAATTTTTTTAATCATCTACTTGGGAAAATAATGAAAAGAGACACATACCTGATATCAAGTAGGGCTTTTTATATCCAGAACTTGATAAACTAAAAGGATCAACTATGTCATTTGTGTTAGGCAGAGACTCAAAGTCAGGCTAAGGAGTAGAGAGTCTTCTAGAAAAAAAAAAAAACGGGAAGGTTTCAGGTATGCACTACATGGAAGTTGTGTCGAGACAGATAAATTGGAGGAGAGCTAACTAGAAGTAGGTGAATTTTACATGATTGGGTTGGGAACCATATACATATGGGGAAAAAAAGAGGGGGAGGAAAAAAAATTCTGAGCCTCTGGACTAAATCATTATTTCAGTAGTTATGTTTTGGCTTCCTGTACTGGTTGCTGATGATGCTGTAGGTGAGCATTCCATTACCACGCATTTACACATTTGGTACACATTTGGTACCACACATTTGGTACACTTGTCATGTCTTCATGTCCATCGTCACTCACATTCTCCATTTTTTTTAAGGTTTATTTATTTTTATTGGAAAGGCAGATTTTACAGACAGAAGGAGTCACAGAGAAAGATCTTCTAACCACTGGTTCATTCCCCAAATGGCTGCAATTTCTGGAGCTGAGCTGATCTGAATCCAAGAACCAGGAGCTACTTCCCAGTCTCCTATGTGGGTGTAGGGTCCTAAGGTTTTTGGCCATTCTCTGTTGCTTTCCCAGAACATTAGCAAGGAGCTAGGTGGGAAATGGAGTTGTCAAAACACCAACTGGCACCTATATAGGATGCGAGGTGCCGGCAAGGAGAAGATCAGCTAATTGAGTCCTTGTGTCAGGCTCTATATTTTTCCATTTGTACAAGCAATCTTTTCTACTAAATACTAGGCACTATCATTTTACTTACATGTCACTTTCAGAATGTGTTATGCCAATGGAAAAATAAAATAGATAATTTCTATACTAACCTGGTACCCTGCAAACTTGATGAACTCATTTTTTAATTCCAGTAGGGTTTTTTAAAGAGCATTTTCTGTAAACAACTTCTTGTAATTTTTGTTCCTCTTGCATTGAATTAGTCTAGACAACCCTCAGATGGTGAAGGGGAGAGGTGAGGTGAGCATCAGGCACAGTCGTTCAGATGCTTCCTGTTATATCCATGTTCCATATCAAAGCTCCTAGTTTGGAATTTCTAGCGTGCTGTGTGTGTGTGTGTGTGTGTGTGCGTGTGCACGTGCACATGTGCACTTAACTTTTACAGCCTTTGTGGTACTACTAGAATCACTTTGACAGTTACTGTTTGAAAATCATGCATAAGAATTATCCCTTCATTGTCCCCCAGATTATTATTTATCTCTGTTTTGACTCTAAAGCCTTTACGTCTCTCTCTTTTGATCAAAATCTTTTCTCTGATGCTAAGTCATCTTGTAGTTAGCTTTGGTGATGCACTGTTGGCATGATAGATACGCGCCATGTGTCAAGTTCCGTATGGGAAGACTAAATTAGGATGTCAAGGCAGTGTCAAAATCCTATCAGTCACATTTGAGCAAAAATATGTTTTTAAATGAGCATTTTCCAAGCTAGGTTTACTCAGAGTTAGTTAACTAAGTTCAATTACACCTGTTCGTGTTTACCATCTACTGGTCCAGCATCATTTTGATAGGAATTATGCCTCTATTGAAATTTGACAGGCATCAGGTACAAAGTATAAAAGCAAAAGTAACAGACTAGCACATCTAGTTTGCACAAAAGTTTTCAACCAAGCATCTACACTTTCAAAGACGCCAACTGAATAAGTCAAATGACTAAAGGAAATTAGGCAAGAACCACTGAAATTACTGAACATGTTTGTATAGTTGAATCTCAGTTTTCCCATGGGGAATTATCTAGGAGCAGCATGTAGTATTAGCAACAGCACGGATACTTTTGTGTGTGACCCCCCAAAAATCTAGGATAATATTTTCATCTGATGTGTGATGATTGAGTTGAATGATGAAATTGTTATAAAACAAGACCATTACAATAATTTGAACAAAAAATATTGCAGTGAGGATGTTGCCAAGGTTACCCAGTGAGTAAATTTAATGCTGCTTATGGTTAAGGAGTTTTCTTACAATATGAAGCTTTCTTGTGGTGTTAATTTCTTGTCCTGGTTTATAATCTAGAAATATCTGGCTAAGGTCCTGGGAATTTTCCATGATGTTGTGGGCTGAGCCACTGTCTATGACATCTGCATCGCATATGGGCACAGGTTTGTGTCCCAGCTGCTCCACTTGTGATTCAGCACACAGCGAGCCTGGGAAGGCATAAGATATAGCCCAAATTTGAGGGATTTTGCCACCTAACCAGGAGACCCAGGCGAGGTTCCAGTCTTCTGTCTTAAACCTGGCCCAGCTTGGTCATTGCAGGCATTGGGAGTAAACCAGGGGATGGAATAATCCTCTGCTTTCCTCTTCTTCTCTCTCTTTCTCTCTGTGTGTGCTCCGCCTCTCAAGTAAATTTAGAAAAATTCTTTTTTCCCAAATAAATGTTAAGCACTTGTAAAATTACCTGGTTTTATAGAACAATTTAAATATTAAGACATATAAACTCAATAGCAAAAGATCAAGTAGCTAGGGTTTCAGATAAACATTTTCAGAATCATACTACTATAACAGAATCACAGGTGGAGAAAAAAAGTATAAAGCTTACTGAGACACAATGGTAAGGGCACAAGTGATCAGGCTCCTACCATCCCTAGCTTTAGCCTCAGCCTATTCACAATGATTGGATCAATTTAAATAATAAACCAGAAAAACAAGAGCTCTCTCTGTCTCTCTGTCTCTCTCTCTCTGTCTCTCTCTCTCTCTTTCTTTGTAACATGATGCAAATAATTTTTTAAATGAAAAGTTGCAGAGAGAAGGAGAGATGGAGAGATTTTCCAGTTGCTGGTTTACTCCCCAAATAGCCACAACTTACAGAGCTGAGCCCATCCAAAGCCAGAAGGTGGAAGTTTCTTCTGGTTCTCTCCATGGGTGCAGGGGCCCAAGCACCTGTGCTGTTCTCCACTGCTTTACCAGGTCAGAAGCAGAGAGTTGGATGAGAAGTGGAGCAGCTAGGACTGGAACCAACATCCATAAGAGATGCCAGCACCACAGGTGGCCGGTTAACAAACCATGCTCTGGCACCCGCCTCATGAACAAATTTTCTTTTAAATAGAATTTTAGATATGAGACAGAAAAGAATGTAGTAATATAAACTCAGCAGTTCATAAAAAGACAACTGAATCCAAATTATGTTTCTGACAAAAAAAGGACAAGTGAATGTTATGGATTCACATGGCATCACTAAATCTCTCCTGACAGCATCATGAAGGGTTAGAGCCAAATTTTTGGATAAAGCGGTTGCCTTATCAGCCTGAATTTTAAAAATGTCTTTCACCACTTTGATGTTTACAGATTAGCTGGGATGACTGGCTGGAATAACAAATCTCTACGCAACCTTGAATTCAATGTTAAAAAAAAAAAATAATTACCTTTGTTTGACAGTCAGGTTTGGCCCAACGAAGCAAAGTGATAGGAAGCAATTTAAGAAATGTCTTTTACAGGGTAATTTGTAGTTATTCTTTGCTTTTCTTCTGGTCCATGTACTAGAAGTAAATGATCTATGCCAGCCAGGCATAAGATTTTGGTCAAGTCATAAGGATGAATAAAAAATGACAAAACTGTTTGTTCACTTTAAGCAATTATTAGGCACAAAAATTAAATTTACCTTTCTTTTCATGTATGGCTCTAAGGTGGTTAGGTTACTGTGAAGCTGCAATAAATTTCAAAATGGTTAATATGGAAGTATTTTTTTCTTCTTTTTCTTCTTTAACTTAGAAGAGATGCCAGAAAGGGGGAGTGAGGAGGAGAAAAACTTTTAATCAGGCGTTGCATGTTCTCATTTTAATTTTTTAAAATTTATTTATTTTATATTAACTACATTTTAATTTATCATGAACTTACTGTAAGTGGAAACATCCAGAGATTCAAAACAGGCAGGGAAAAAAATACAAAGCTGGAAGCCCTTTACATGTTAATCTTATAATTGCAGGGTACGAATTATCCTCTCCTTTTAGTACAAAAGAAAATGTGCTCTAAAATAGACCGTAATATATACAATTGAGATATCAAGGCAAACTTTGTTGCATTCATTAGAATTCAAATATATCATTTTGTTTCTTACCCTCTTTAAAACAATACAAAACAGGGCTTGGCAGTGTGGCCTAGTGGCTAAGGTCCTCACCTTGGTCCCATATGGCCGCTGGTTCTAATCCCGGCAGCTCCACTTCCTCTCTATCTCTCCTCCTCTCAGTATATCTGACTTTGTAATAAAAATAAAATAAATCTTTAAAAAAAAATACAAAACAAACACACCAAAACAAAACAAAACAAAAAACCTGCCTTGAGGAGAGCATGGACATTTTTTTCTTAAAAAAAAATTTGCAGATGGGTTATCGTTGCTTTTGCGGTGGTTCTAATTTAACCTGTGATGAGAAGCTTGCATCATATGTAGGAAATTTGTAGGCAGCCTAACAATAATTTCGCTTTTGAGCACCAGGTAATGGTCACAGGCCGACTTTATCTTGGCAGACTAGAATGTCTCCGAGATGGCAGCAATTACCCTAGTAGATTTTTTTTTTTTTTTTTAGGTTTCACATGGGAATTTATTAAGGTAATTGTTTTGAAGGTAAATTTACAATGATTTTCATTACAGAGGAGAAACTTATTTGAAACAGTACTTTTAAAGATTTGCAAGTTCAAGATGACAACAAATGCTACTATTATCCCTTATTATTTATGTCAACTTCCTGAAAATACTCAGCTATGAAAAATTGTGATGAAGAAAGCTAAGAGGCTTTATTTTTATGAATAGGTCCAAGATAATGAAAACTCAATTTACACTCTTCTGTTTTTTAATCAACAAAAATTAAATAATGAAGATAATGCATTCAAAATTCAAGAAAGATCTGTGTGCTACGAGGTATCTTGATCTGCTTTCTATTGCTGTGACAGAACACCTAAGTAGGTATATGTTTGCAATGAAAGAATCTTGATGGAATTTGAACTGTAATACTGCATCAAGGTGGAGGAATCCACCGGGGGGAGGGGAGGGGGAGGGAGGGGGGGATACCCAGAGCCTATGAAACTGTCACATAATGCAAAATAATTAACAATAAAAAAAAAAAGAAGAAGTAAATGGAGATAAGTTGAAGTAATGGTGGGTATTAGAAACATTGTTCAGTGTTGGGACAGGCTGTAATGGAGACTGATTAACCTGAGCAGATTGTGTGAACTTTGCGGATCATTACCACAGGTGCAATAAGATTACTTCATGCTCTTTCTGAGGGAATCCAGGAAAAGATTTTCCAATAAAGCCTGCGTTACAACTTTGGACAACTTGCTGATATTATTTCTCTAGCAGACAGTCTGAGATCATCTAACCAGAAGATTCTCGGAAACAACTACAGGGACATAAAATATGGGTCAACTAATTCTTAACATGCACAAATTAACCAAAATGAGATCAAAATAAAAGATGTTCCCCAAAAAAAGTTTTAATTAGGCAAAATATTAACCTAAGCATTCAGAAACAAAAGAGAATTTTCTGGAAGATATATGAAGTCCTCACTGATCATAAGACCAGTTGGCATCTGAGTATTTATCAGGGGGCTGAAGACTCACAACTTCCTCTTTCTACATTGAGTTTCTGCTTTGATCTCCGTCCCATCCTCTCACCCACTGCCATCCAACTGCTTGTCTCAGCAATTCTGTCCAACACTCTGAGTTCATGACATTGTCTCTACACCTGCCTTTGATGAATTCAGCCCGTATGTGACGCCTGCTACCAGTGCCGGGCTCTTGCGCTTTCTAGCCTACACAGCAATTATTTAAATAAACCTCTGTGCTTCATAAATCATCTTTGGTGTTTAGCTGTATCAACACTAGAATGACTCCTGAGGCTAGGTTCTTTCATTCACCAAAATACATTTCAGATTCAGCCGCTTTCATCACATGAACCAACAATATTTTTCGATGTAGTATTTCATTGCTGGTTGTATCCCAGTTCATCCACCATTTACACACAGAAGGCCATTTGAATTGTAACCAACTCAGGGAGGTTATAATAATATAAAATGTGTGTACATGATTGTCTATGAACACAAAATGTATCACGTAAGTTAGCAGGTACATATATCAGCAATAGGTCACAGGATAGGTGTAGCTTTAATTCTGTAAGAAATTGCCAAATGTTTCTTGAGCAATTATATCATTTGTTTTAATTCTTATCAGCAGTTTGTGAGCTTTTCTATGGTTCTGCTTTCATAAAAAAGTGTTTGAAATTATCAATATTTTGCTGATGTTAAACATTGTAGTACATGTGAGGGTATCTTAGAGAGGATTGATCGGGATGATACTCTGCTGGCTCTGCCTTCAGACCAGAGAGGGACTCCCTAAGAAACCTTTGAACTTTACTGGACAATAGGATGCTGGACTCTATGTTTGGTATATGCTTGCAATGAGGGAATCCCAGCTGAACTTGAACTGTGGTTATGCAACAAGGTGAAGGAATCCACCATGGGGGGAGGGTTTGCGGAGGGGTGAGGAGAATCCCAGTACCTATAAAACTGTGTCACGTAATACAATGTAATTAATGAATACATTTTTAAAAAATTCTGTAGTGACAAATAGGGTTACCATCTTAAAAAAAATATATGTGTTTTTATTGGAAAGACAGATTCACAGAGAGGAGAGACAGAGAAAACGATGTCCTGTCCACTGATTCTTTCTCCAAGTGTTTGCAGCAGCCGGAGCTGAGTCATTGCGAATCCAGGAGCCAGGAGTTTTTTCTGGCAGGGTCCCAAGGCTTTGGGCCGTCCTCGACTGATTTCCCAGGCCACAAGCAGGGAGCTGGATGGAAAGTG
Source organism: Ochotona princeps (assembly GCF_030435755.1). Classification (NCBI taxonomy): domain Eukaryota; kingdom Metazoa; phylum Chordata; class Mammalia; order Lagomorpha; family Ochotonidae; genus Ochotona; species Ochotona princeps. The sequence continues at coordinate 11,109,455 of NC_080844.1, read as the reverse complement.
GGGCTGCCGGGATTAGAACCGACACCCACATGGGATCCCAGAGCATGCAAAGCAAGTACATTAGCCGCTAGGCTACCAACCTGGACCCTCACTTATAATTTTCTTGGTGGTGTGTCTATTCAAATGTTTTGCCCATTTAATTTTTTTTTGGCTTTTTGAGATTTTAGAATTCTTGGTATATTTTGCAAATATTTTCCCTTGCCTTGGTTTACTCTTTGATGAAATCTTTAAAGGGGATTTGCTTGCTCATTTATGATAACATCTGTTTTATCATCTTTACAATCAATCATAAATTTCATATATTACCTAAGAACTCTGTCTACTCAAAGTCATAATGCTTTCTCATATGGCTTCTTTTAATGATCTAATTATGGTTTCACGCTTGTTCTTTACTGTTCAAATCAAACATCCTTATTTAAAAAAAAAAATGTCTTCTCTGACTCCCCAGAGAACTGCACTATATGTTCTATAATTACTGTTCATATTTGTCTCAGTTGGCTTTGTGGTAAATGACTGTCATTTCTTCTGACTCTAGCACTTTTGGGTCTGTTTCTGCTTACCATTATATCCCTGAACATTTAGTACATATATGCATATGTATGTATACACACATATATGTATGCATATATATTATGTATATCACTATTCCATCCCTGAAGTAAGCTATACTTTACTTACTTCATAGAAATTGAGTGAATGCGAGAAAGAAGGCATGAACAATTGGGTAGCCATCTCTACAAATCATTGAGAATTGTATTAAGAGAAAAACTGTCATCCTAAGTTTCTTGGCTACACAAACTTAACAATTTGTCAAAAAGGAATGAAATAAAGTTGAAGTTTTATAAGCACATTTCTGCTTCAGAGGCCCATTTTGTAGAATAATACAAGGCAAGTTCATAAAAGGCCAAGAGGAAGACTAACAGATTTATTATTATTATTATTATTATTATTATTATTATTCAGGATCTATTGTGCCTCAGCTGCTTTGTGTATAACAAAACACAAAATTAATACTTCAGAAAGTTAGCCTTGATCTTAAAGTCACTTCTGAAATGAGAAAAATGTAGCCCAAAGCAGAAATTCAAACATTTGCTTCTTTCCTATTCTATATTGCTTCCCCCTAATTGTCTCCCTCTTTCTCCTGCCACACACACACACACACACACACACACACAAATTTCAAAACCTAGGTAATACAGTCTTCACAGTAATTTTTCAAAAGCCTATGTTAATTGTCAAAATGCACCAATTTTCAGGCATATCGGATGAATCTCAACAAGAATATGGATTTTTGTTTAGATGTTCCTTTTGTGGATAACAAAACATCTAAATAGAAACAGCTAAATTTTGGTTCACATTCTGTCCTGTCCCTTGGCGAAATACTGCTGTGGTAGCTGAGTCACTTAACGATGAAACCCAAGTCTTGTCAAAAATTGACAGACTTTAGAAAACCTGCCTCTGACAGCAAGAACACAGACAAGCTCTTGAAGACTTTATAAACTATTAAACTGTGTGTCAATCAAATTGTCTAATCTGACGTGGCCACTTCATAGGATGGTTGTGCACAATAGACGTAGGAGGCATATAAAACGTTAAGGCTTCACCAGTGTGGAGTTCAGCAAGAACAGCCCTATTTTTCCTTCAGCAGAACAGCAAGATGCTGCCAGGCTGATTAAGAGAATTCTAGGAAAGTTCCCTAGCTTCCTAGTCAGAGACCCAACTCCTAAGATACTATTTAGACTCCCTGCTAAGATATCTCATTGTAATATCTTTGGCTGCAGTCATGCCCCAAAATTAGGAGGAATTTTCCTTCTGAAGTATAAAAAAAAAAAAAAAAAAAAAAAAACAGTATTCACCAGGAGACTTTAGGGCATTCTCAAATGTTAGGCCTGTGTCTGGTTTATGGCCTAGGGTTAGAAAGAGATCATAAACCTTTTTAAAAAGATTTTTGGGCAGGAAGATTGTCAACTTAATAGATGAGACCATAACCTAATTCTCCACATTGTTTGCTCTTCAAATATTTGATGCTTGGAGATGTTACCTGCAGTTTAAACAGAATATTCTAGGCTACTGCCACTCAATCACACATGACAAAAATAATTCAGGGGTATTAACAGGTGAATCTTCATTCAGAAGGTTCTCTCTCTCTCTCTCTCTCTCTCTCTCTCTCTCTCTCTCTTTCCTGTTTCAGGGGTAAGAGGGGAGACAAAGAGAGAAGCCCCATTCCTCCTCCCACCCAATCCAGGGTCCACAACATGGGGCATTCTCTGAGGGAACTGCTCAAGTAGTTTTGAAAGTGTTGCACACAGATTGCTAGGTCCTGGTCCTAGGATCTGAACTGATACAATGTATATTGTCCAAATGCCCAATTCTGGTCAGTCGTAAGATATTGAGCCTGTACTATGAGAAGTACTGTGCTAAACCATACACAGAAAGATCGTCTCATGCTCATGTGGTCCACCTAAATAAACCTACTCCTGTGCATTATTTCTGGCTTTGTGTAATTTCTCTGATTCCAATCATATTTTTCTTGAATTACCTCTTTCTTCTTCTTAGTGCTTCACTTTCCTGAAAGCTTCATGTACTGATTGAGCTCGTTGTCCCTCTTGTCCAAGATCTACGCTATTTGAGTAATTGCAGAAAGCCTCTACCCTGAATGCCATGGTTTGCTGGAAGCTGTCTTCACCATCTAACTACACTATTTTTCCTCTATCCCAACAAACTAGAATGGACAGTATAATTTGATATACATCTTGATAGAAAGTATCACACTTCTGGTTTAAAGCAGAAAAAAAAATAGAGGTCTTAGGGGAACAACAAACTAATTCCATTATATTAATAATGGCTTGCCCTATATTTCACTTAAATGTGTGCATTTTCAAATTCAGTGAAGAGAAGATGAGATGGTGATAACATATGACCATCTGTTGAATAAAAGGTGATCTCCTCTTCATTTTCTCTTCGATTCAGCAGGGCTCTTTCGGATCCCAGTTTGTAGGTCAGCTCTGACATATCTGTAAATGAGTGTCATTGAACCCTAGCTGGCTTATGGTAACTATGAGAAGATGTGATGGACATTTCTGCTCTAGGCCTATAATGTAGAACTACCCTTTTCAGTGCAATCTGTCTATACTTGAACTTTCTGTGGGGGGGAAAATATATATATATATATATATATATATATATATATATATATATATATATACACACATATATAAACAAGCCTGTGCTGGAGTAGACAGGAACTATCCAGAATCCAGTCCCACGACTCCAGCTTCTCTGTTGTGCAGGCCCTGCACCTCAGGCCTCAGAGCACCACAGCGGGTACCATTTCATACATATGGGAGCCAGGTTCCACTCAGATTTTATGCATAAGCTCACCTGGAAGTGGAATTCTTCATATTGGAAAAGTCACATCACAGTATTTAGTTCCTTGCCTCCTCTTCATAATTATTATTCTGCTCCCTGGAGAGTCAAATGGTATTAATCATTGCAGAAATTAATAGAGATCAACTATTTGCTTCCCCCAACATATCCTGCAGACTGCCTGAATAAGGCTTCGCCAGGATCTCCAGTCTCCAGGATCATATCAGTTTTGAAAGTATTATGAATCTGTAAAGCATTGGTAATTCAAGGAATAACTAACTTGTTAAACTGATATTTTTGTATCCATGTACCAAGCAGCCTTCTAAGTGCTTTGGGTTTAATTCTCACAATTGGACAAATCTGATGTTCTTAGTTTCATTTCATAGAAAGATTAAGTATCTTGCCAAGACCCCACATCTATTGTTAGAAGACAAACTCAAATGTAACATCACTGTTATTATTAATTTTTATTGGACATTTCCAAAATTACTTATCCAGTATTTATAAGCCAGATATGTTAGTTTTTCCAAAAATAGGACATATCCATGCATTTTTCCAATAGGCCACATTCATGCATTTTCTTATACATATATTACATCTTGTTTTTAAAACTTGTAATGATTATACAGCATATTTGAGCTCTTTCTTTATTTGAGGTCTCCAGGCCTGAGCTGTTAGGTTGGAAGACCACTTGATCCTCTCTGATCAAGATGGGAATGTGTGAGTGAGCCTTGGTCTAAAGTCATCAGTGTAAAAAATGACATTAAGAATTTTAACATTTTTTTTAAATTTCAGAGACAGAAAGAGGAGTGAACTACCATTTGCTGGTTCATGCTCCAAGTGCATACAGTGGCTAGAGCTAGGACTCGGCCCAAGGTCAGAGTCAGGAACAGAACACAGTGCAGGTTGCCTGTATGGCTGCAGGGATCAAACCACTTGAGCCATCATTTGTTGCCCCCAGAATTGACACTGCTGGGAACCTGAAATCAGGAAACTGATTTGGAAATTGATCCTAGATGCTCTGGTGCTGGGTGCAGGCATCTTAACTGTTAGAGCAAATGTTTATCTCCAAAAAGAACAATTCAATCACTTAAGACACAGGGTGTGTTGATTGGCTTCCTAGCGGTTGCATGACAGGACAGACTCACAGAGGAAGGAGCACTAGCACCTTACCCGTCTGTCTCCCTCTAGCCATTTCTTTTTTCTGAATCACCGTCAGCACTCTTAAACACAAACTGCAGAAGCTAGTTCATTCCATAACCTATTCACCAGGCTCTATAAAATTTCAAAGTCTGGCCTAATGTGTTGCCATTCATACAAATCAATTCTTCCTGCATAGTTGAGTCAAACAGCAAGAAACAAACAAGCAAAGGGTGAACTGACAAGAATAAGGCTTTTTGTGTGTGTGTTAGAGAAAGAACTCAGAGATTTAAAGAACAAATGAGATGGGAGAATGGCAGCTGTAGGCAGTGGTAGGTATCCTGTCAGTTCTAACAACAGCGGAGAATTGGAATGGAGCTCAGGTCTGCCAGACCAACATTGAAAGGCAAGAGTAACTTGCCTTTGAGTCTTGCCAATGACTCGTCCACTCTCCATAGTGATATCTGCCAAGTCCAATATGTTGACTGACCCAGCCTGTTTGTCCCACATTCTCTAACACACACACAGAGTTTGGGACTTTTCTGTTTGCTGTGGCATGATAGAGAACACAACAGAGCTTATCTAACTACAAAGAATTGAGTCTGCTCCCAGCTGCACAATAAGGTCTATTTGGAAGGACCTAGAGCAGCCTTCTGTGTCTCGAAGATTTTCCTTCTTAATCTTTGAGGTTCTGAATCTTGTAGTAGAAAAGCAAACGAATCTGTTGGTGGCCCAACATTTATCTCTAATGAAGTCCTGGAGAAGCAACAGGACTGGATCCTCCAAAGTCTAAAGGGACATGTTTCTGGAGTGTTCCAAATCAAAGTGGGATTAGAATGCAGACAGATGCAAAAGCTCTGTATTCACCCCGTGATTTGTCAGTTCACTGAAGAATGGTGGAGATAAAATCTCCGGTCCAAAGTATGATTTAGCTGCTTTCCATTGCACAACAGGTACGCTCAATAGGTGGGTCTCAGGCACTTTCAGTGGAGGTAAGAACACAAGTACCTCCAAGACCAGGTGTTGTGCTTCCCTACTCTCATCCTACTTCTGGTCTAGACAGGTGCTATCTATGCAAGAAAAAGCATCAGCAACATGCACAAGCCTGGTTTCAGCAGATATTCAGCGATCCCCAGGTGTTACAAAGAAAGTATGAAGAGAAGAAATCTCCAAACACTGGCATAGTATTGTCCGTCCTCGCTCCAAAATGCTCTGGCAGGGTCACAGGGGATTCGATGATGTGTACCTATTTCTTCTTGGTGGCATGGTGTCCTTCAATAGTAAGTAAACAGGTGTGATTTGGATGGTCTTGCCTGGATACTCCAATAAGCCGGAAGCTGAATGTCTTCCATGACAAGACTGGTTTCCCACACAGCTCATCACTCCAACTGAAACAGGAGTAAAATCCAGCTTACTCAAATGAAGCCTCCCCCAATATAATCAGTGATGTGAGGAATAACCCTCTACCTTTAATTGAGCTGAGGGTTCCAGAACAAAGCAGACTCAGGGCATCCAGGCATGCAGTCTCAAACTGCCTCTACTCACAAGAGCAACAGATCCTGGAAAAGCAAATGGATCTAAAATGCTTAAAAACTATCATGGGTTTCTGGGCATGCTGATGGGAGCTCCAAAAACAGAAGCAGTGTCTCTTCCAACAGAGAAAATAACTAGGACATCACCAAATGCTGGCTGAATACTTCCAAGGATGCCAAAGGCAGAATATTTAGGGAACAAATGCAGACGATGACAAGGTTGTGTTTCCTGTATGGACTATAAAAGAACGAACATTTCCAAAAGGAAAAGTCTTCCAATGGACTGCTTCAGACTGTACAACCAAACGTGAACCGAAGGGAAGCTTCTGGGTCAAAGGAAAGGTTTAAATTTGCTTTGTGTCTATGGGATGACTGTAGAGGCAACTGGTGGACACAACGACCAAATCAACGCTGACACTGTGTGGCAAGTGCTCCTAATAAGGTAGTACCATAGGAAATGAAAAGTTCATACTGGGGACAGGATAAAACAGGACAATGGATGTGTGGAGGCAGGGGGTCTGGTATCCATATCAATTTCTTCAGTGTCAAAGGCAAGCTTGGATGCCCAGTCTCCAGAGATGACTGGGAAACAGTGATGGGTAGGCTAGGATAGCTGAGAGGCATGCAGAGTGGCTCCCAGCTACTTTCCATCAGGGACCCCAAGTTCATCTGAAGGGAGAATCATTGGTAAAAGAAAATGCTGAAAGCTGGGACAAGGGTTATTGATGGCAAAAAAAGGGGGAGCTTGGAGCATCCGCTCTAGGACAGAATGGGAGTGGTCAAATTGAACGGATGCTTGTGTAGGATCCTGTAACTGGAGAAAGCAGCCTAGGAAACCCTAGAGGGGACCCTATGTGGCTGGCGGGTGTTCTCTGCACGTGTTCTCATTTGGGGGAGTGGAAGTGAAAGGGAAAGCAGAGATGGATTGGCCAGTGAAGATGGGGTACTGGTGAAGATTGAAAAGGAGGTCAGAGTATGGAAGACAAATTCATAAAACAGTGTCATGACTCTATCCCACAGGAGTTCAATCATGCGGGCAAGGGCTGAAGGGCCAGGAAGGGTGTGGAGCTAAGAGATCAAGAACATGTAACTATGACCTGGTGAATGGGGTGCTAAAGGATCTCCAAGCTAGTTCCTAGGAGTACTCCAAAATACAGGCTTGACTCTAAAGAGAGTCCACAGAAAGAAAAAAAAATAGAGAGAGATGTTAGGAATTGTGTATCTCATTGCACAACCATTTTCTGGTGTGAAGTGAGGCACAGGGCCATCAGAGGGGCCCTGACAGGTCGGACGGGTCAGCCACTGGGAACATGGCTGTGGCCAGAATGTGCCAAGTCGAAGGGACCAAGCACAGCGAATATGACGTATCCTCTGCAGACAGCGTAAGCTGTACAGCGGTCCCAAGTGGACTAGTTTTATCCTTTAAAGACATTGAAGTTTCATGGAAACTCAGCTTTTCTTCACCATCCTGAGGTTCCAGTAGCAAACCTACCGGCAGAGTCCATGTAACGGGCCGCGGGCAGCTGAGACAGCATCAGCAGCGTTAAAATGTACCACAGAGCCACACAGCCATCAACTGGAGGACCTGAGCGAAGAATTTCTCCTTTGCAGAATCTGGAGACTTCTTCCCTGACACCAAGCGTTGGAGAGGAGGCTTTATCGTCCGCACCCCCCCCCCCCTCCCGTCGACGTCCAACTCTAGGGCAGCAGGAGGTAGTGGTCTGAAAAGTTCTGCCAAGTCAGACTCAGCCCGGTAGCAGCGCAGGGACATCCTGAAGGCAGGGCTGCAGAAGCCTGCGTTGGATTGCAGGACTAGGGACATCCTGAAGGCAGGGCTGCAGAAGCCTGCGTTGGATTGCAGGACTGCTGGGACAATCAATGATCTGCACCCAGAGCGGTTTCTCGGGAGATTGTACCAGGCGTCTGTCTTCAGAGCCACACTGATTGAGTGAGGCACCCAGAGTCCTGCACTCTGTGCGGTAGGGCAGAGTCTCAGGAGAGCCTCCCTGGGGGTTAGGCGCTGGCCCTTTCCAAGCCTTTCCATCCTGCTTGTGCAAGATTGCCTGGCTAGAGAAGTGGAGGGAGCATCGGCTTCACAGCAGCCTTTTGCAGTGCAGAAGGCAAAGGATGAAAAATCTGTTCCTGCTGTGGAGGAAAAGCCCTTCTGCCTCTCCGCAGCTGGTCCAGCCTTTGCGCCAACGGAAGAATCTGTAGCGAGGCCTCGGAGAGAGAGCGTTAAACCGTTAAACAGACGGTGGAAGTGGGCTCCCTGAGAAGCAGGCACCCGGGCAATCCCAGATGCGCTGCTGAGCACAGCCAATAGTGGGGAGGCAGAGGTGCAGCTTGCTGCAAAGGTGGTCCGTTTAACCGTTCAAATTCCCTCCTTTACCTTCTGCCCGGATGCCTGACACGTACAGGGCTGTCTCCTGTGACGCCTTGCTGAAAGTGTGACACGTAGAGACAGTGTGCTGGCCTTAAGGCAGTGGGTCCTGGAGGCGTGTTTATTTATCCAAATTTAGTCACTAACTACTTCAAAAATAGATGTCTTTGACTATGGAATGTTTGAAGACTGTGATGTACTGGTGCTCTGGGGACACGGGTTTGAATCCTAAGGATTTCTCCAGCATCCAGTTTCCTGTTCAGGAGCCTGGAAGTGCAGCAGGTGGTGGCCAGGATGTTTGTGGCAAACCAGGATGCTGTTCTTGGCCCCTTGCTTCTGCCTGACTCAGATTGGCACTTACAGGCAGTTGGAGAGTGAGTCAGTGAAAAGAGCACCTCTCCTTTTGTGTGTTACTCTGCCTGTCAAAAACTTTTAAAATTTCGATTGAAAGGTTAGTGATACAGACCAGTATTGTGGCAGAGAGTGAAGCTGCTGCCTATGGTAAAGCCTGTGATTCTAACTCCAGCTCTCCTCTTCTTCTGCTTTATTTTATTTTTATTGGAAAGTCAGATGTACGGAGAGGAGGAGAGACAGAGAGGAAGATCTTCCATTCAACAATTCACTCCCCAAGCAGCTGCAATGGCCAGAGCTGAGCCAATCTGAAGCCAGGAGCCTAGCGCTTCTTCCAGGTCTCCCACCCGGGTGCAGGGTCCCAAAGCTTTGGGCCATCCTTGACTGCTTTCCCCGGGCCACAAGGGAGATGGATGGGAAGCTGGGCTGTCAGGATTAGAACTGGTGCCCATGTGGGATCCTGGTGTGTGCAAACCAAAGGACTTTAGCTGCTAGGCTACCAACCCGGGCCCAAGACATTTCTTATCAATATCAATTTGTAGGTAAAATAATGGTAAATTCCAAAAGATCAGCACTAAATTCAATATTTGAATTTTTTATGATGACATCAAACAGATTCTGAAACTCTTAGAAGAACGTATAGGGGACATAGGTAGGAAAGATGCACACACATACACACACACACCATGAAAGAAACGACAGTAAAGCAAAAAAAAAAAAAGCTTATAACAAATTCAAAGCAAATATGATAACATTTTTAGGAGTTATTTGTTATATCCATAATACATTAATAATTATTAAGAACATAAAAATAATTCTTAAATTTCTGCATCTGCTGTTGTGGCAAAGTATGTAAAATGCCAGCTATGACTGCAGCATTGCATATGAGCACCCATTCATGACCAGGCTGCTCTGTTTCTGGTCCAGCCTCTTGCTAATGTGCCTGGAAAAGCAGGACCCCTGCCTCCTGTCGGAGAGACCTGGATGAAGCTCTAGACTCCTGGCTTCAGCCACCGGAGGAGTGAACCAGCAGTCTCTGTCTCAATCTTTCTCTCTTTCAAGTGAATAAATAATATTTGCAAATTGTTTGATAGCTAAAATAAAGAGACCCATTGCTTCCAATCACTTTATATATGCCTGATTCCTTGTTCTGTATGAACCTAGATGGTGTTGACCGCTTCTTAAAATCGGGCAACTTCCAGTATTTCAGGAGCAAATTACTAGTGTTTGTGGTTCAGCCGTTCTGAGAGTTGGATGGGTCTCTGATAGCTAATCTTCCTTATAGTTCTAAAGCTGGTGCTAAAAACCATATTTCCTCTCTTTCCTGAACACTGTGTGAGCAGGGTTTATAGAGATTGTTTAGTAGAATATTCAGATAAGTGAAAAGAGGATATCTAAGATAAAGTGAGCTTGGGAATTACTGAGTTAAAATGAACCTTTGGTGTACTGGTGTGTGATGTATTCAACACATTTGCTAAGGAAGGATATAACATATGGCATGTCTCTCACCCATATCATCCTGTAGCATGAATTGTCTCATGTCCCATGGGGCTAGTGTTGAATAAGATACTCTATACACTATCAGCATGAAAAACAGAATCTTTTACTACATAAATAAGGGGAGCTTTTGTTTGCATTTGTATGTTTTGCCATGGTGCTTGCAAGGGAAAGAAATCAGGCAACCCTAAATAGTGATTGACAAAACCGACCAACACACCAATGTCTGTTAGACAACCTGTCAAGAGCTTAAAGTCACTATTAAGTCACCTTCAGGTTTTTTCTCTCTGGTTAAGTGATTCAGTAGACCTGCCCAGGAAGCAAAAAAAAAAAAAAAAAAAAAAACAAGCAGAGAATATAAGAAAAAAATTCTGTCTCACAGAAAAGCAACTACAACACACTAAGAGACACACTTATCACACCTCTCTGAAAATCCAACCCCAAGACAGTTCAGTTCCTCATATCTGTGAGGACAATGAGCTGACTCCTGCTAAACAGCCACAACACCTTAATGCACATGTGCATACACACATGTCCGTGCTGCTGCACCATGACACCCAGTGCAGTTATGGGCTTCCAACGTTATTTTCTGAAAGGCAGCAATCCAAAATCTTGTTCTGCTAGTTGGTTTCCATGCTTTTAACAGCATTAGAGAAAATCCATTCCCCACCCTTTTTAATAGGGACATCTGAGTGTACAGCTCTGCTGACAAACTCATCAGCATTGTCTTCAATTGAGGTAAATCAGCATTTTCCCCAGCTCAGTCTGGCTGTAAAAAGCTTTCCAATCTGACCTATATTCCAGCACAGATCAAGCAAATGCAGGGTGGGTGGGAATGGGGAGGAAAGAGTCATCCATAAGGTTTTGCATTAGAAGCAAAATGGTGAGAAGGAAAATAATTTTATACTGTTCAAAGGTTTGAAATTTCTATTTTTCGTTGGAGTTTTTAAGTGATCAGGATGGTACTCTGCTGGTTCTGCCCTCAGACCAGACAGGGTCTCCCTAAGAATCCGAGGAACTTGACTGGTCTCTAAGATGCTGGACTCTATGTTTAGTATATGCTTGCAAAGAAGGAATCTCAACTGAACATGAACTATGGTTATGCAACAAGGTGGAGTAATCCACCATGGTGGGAGGGTGTGGGGAGGGGTGGGGAGAATCCCAGTACCTATGTAACTGTGTCACATAATACAATGTAATTAATGAATAAAAAAGAAAGTTAATAAATAAATTGCACCATGAAACAATAAAAAAAGAAATTTCTATTTTTCTGCATCAGTTTTCCAACTTACTGATATGTAGTTTTCATTATTGACATATAACAAAATTTGATTGCTATGATGTTGTCATGTGTTGGATTTTATTTCCAAAACACTTCATGTTTGATCTCGGGATAACCACAGATTCTTCAAACAGAATTTCTTTATTTTAAAAGGGAAGATATAACTGTGCTTTTCCATAAGATTAAATCATTAAATGTCCATTCTAAATCTCACCACTAGATCATTTTGTTGGTGCTCCTCAGGGAAACAGAAACGTCCATCTGTAATATATGCAAGTAAGAAGAGAGATAAGTTTATTATAGCAATTACTCATGTAGTTACAGAGGTCAGAAGTCTACAAACTAGGGAACTGCCAACCACAAACCAGGGAACTGTAGAAGTCACTGGAGTAGTTCAGTCTGAATCCAAAGACCTGAGAATGAGGTACGTGTGGTTTAATGGTAAGTCCAGGTCTGAAAAACTAAGAAGCAAGGGTTCCAGTGACATCGGGCAGAAGAACGTGGGTGTCCACAGGCCAAGCAGAGTGTGAGCTCAACCTCCCTTTGACATTTTGTTTCAGTCAGGCTCTCAAAAGATTGACAGATGACTGTCCACACTGGTGACTGTGATCTTTGCCCAGCTTACTGATTCAAAGTCTAGTGCTTTCAGAGTCGCGCTCATGGAGACACTTGAAAATACCATTTTACCAACATCCCAGGCATCAGTCATGGTGGCACATACAAATTGACTATCACATCTATTTCCTGAAAAACAGGAACTAAACCTAGATCTTCTAACACATGCACCTTTGAAGCAGAATAGGCCAGTGTGTCATGATTCTGGATAATGAGACGTGTTTGCTATTAAAAGACTTGTTCGCTGGAGTTTCTGGGAAATGCTTTGCCTTACTGAATCAGCTACTACCCAGTCTTTCTCTGTTTTCTCCACAGGAAAAAAAAATGGGTGCAATGAGCAGATGAAATAGTCAAGCAAAGTGAAAGAACTGTCAAATCTCAATCCTGTTTTCCTGAACCACTGATACAGTTTTCTTTGCACCTCAACCAGGCAATTTGCCACAGGAGAGAAAATGGATTTAGCAGAGTAAAAAGGATAAGTGGGCTTGAGAATACTTCTGGTTGACAGGGGGAAGAGACAGAAACTGCTACTTGTCTTAGAAATAGAGTTTACAAGAGATGTATAAAGGCAGAAGAGAGAGAGGTGAGGTTGCTGACCTCTTTCTGCTAACAACATCACAGGGCAGGGAAGGGAAATTGAGTAATATAAATACTCAAGAGATCTGATACCTTTCCCATTGAAGAGTTTGCTTCTTGATTTTACAAGGCTTGGTTGTGAAAACCACAAGTCCTTTTGAACACAGCTTCTTCCAGTATATTACATACAATTGTGTTGGTTTATATGTGTAGTATATATGCATCTAGTTGTGTATATTTCAATGAAAATATAATACAAATATTATTATTATGAATATTTTATTTAGATACATAATACTAAACTGGAGACACTCCATAGAAATCTATGAAGTGTCCTGTTTTATAGGTCTGACAACTGCCCAAATGTGCCTCAAGTGATCACCTTCTGAATAACAAGTACCTGGAAGACAGGTGGAATGATCACTCCTTTAATGAGTTCTAATAGATGCCTGAAACCACAGATAGTACTAAACCCAGCAGAGAGAGTCTCCTCTGCTGAACAATTTGGTTCTATCTTGACAAGCTCACTAGACATAGAGATGACTGTGAGGTCAAAGATGTATTTCGCAACTACTGTGGGAACTATTCACAGCTCAACAGCACGGTCCACTCTGCAGTGAGATATCGTAGCTGACTATGAGTTTCTGCTCACTGTTGCTGCCCAGCATCACAATGGTGAATCAGACTGCATGCTACTAGTATGAGAGATTACCAAAATGCAAAATTTGAAATATTGGTTCTACAGAATGGGTGTGACTTACATAGCATCATAAGATAAAAACCTGGTAAGTCAAAACTACTATTACAATCGAGGACTCCTGTACTCACTTTTTTCTTATGTGTACTTACCCAGTGTACACTTATAAATTAGAGTAAGGGGTTAGCAATAAGAATTAATAATGAAGTAGAATGGTTCTATATGTGCTGCAGTAAAGCTGTGAATAAGGTCTCTCACTTAAACTATATTAGTATCTTACTGCTCTGTTTTCACCTTTGTGATGCTATAAGATGATACAATGCCAGAATAACATGGAGAGAGAAGGGGAGAGATAAAGTGATTCATGTGTCAAGGTCATTTGGCTATATGTATTCATTAATATGCATATGTACTCACTAAAATATGTCATCGATTTTTTAATTTTTTTCTATATATACTCAATAGAAAAATATGTAAATAAAGATTTTTTTCAGCTCAGTAAAATAGAAAAGCAGTGGCAAGAGTAACCACAAATATCAAATGCCTGGAATTAGACATAAAATATAAAATATTAAAATAATGGAAAATAAAAGTCAAATTGATTGACAATATCAGAAAGCCCTTTTCTGAAAAAATAAAGCAGTCAACACGTTTAATGGTTGAGGGAATAACACTTTGAATTGTCTAAAGGACACCAAACAATTTTGTAGGGTAGATAAAGGAAAGGATCTATTTAATTAAAAAATAAAATAGACTATGTTTATTTATCAGATTAGTAAACATTTAAGAGTTAATGACTTCAAATGGTAGTATGATTAAACCAAAAGTAAGTATCCCCTTATGCGATTTCTTTTGGGAATGGGATTTGTTCTTTTTATTGAAAGTGATATCTGTGTTTCACTTATCTTAAGTCTAGTTTATGCCCTAGAGAAATACTTATGCGGGTTCATATGGAGATGTGCAAAAGCTGCAAAGAATGGTTATTGCTTATGGTAGGACAATCCTGAACATTAAGATATCACTGAATGATGAAAGTTGAACTTTGATAGTTCCTCACCATGAAATGCTTTGCAACGGGTTTAATGAAATACAAATGATGACCTCTGCACACTTACATGAGCACAATTTGAAATTAAATACTGTTAAGTGACATAGTATTTCCTCTGTCTGAAAACTTTCTCCCAAAGATTGTTGTATGTGCTTCCTAGATGTTACCTCTTTAACTCTGTCTTCACTGAAATCAGTATGTGTTCAACTAACTTAATAGTTCCAAATGCTAATTTGTTGGTTGTGAAGATTTCAATGTTCATGTGTCCTGAATGCTTCACTCAACTTCACTTCCTTCCCTCCTGTTCTGCCATTTTCACAGTCTAGACACCAGGGCAACACACGTCTCCATGAAAGTTATGAATCATCAGGTGGGAAACCAGGGCTTCCTTCCTAGTTTCCGCTATGACCTCAGCAATGCACAAATTGAGCATTAAAGTCCTCAGTTTGGGGGTGCAGTTGGGGGCTCCCAAGTGAGGTCACTGTGCTTCTGCAGAGGGCAGCACCTTCTTTCCTGGACAGCTCAACTTGAGTCCCATATGCTTCCTCACTGGAGTTCATCTTCTAATCAGGTCACTGAAATCTCAATTCAGTAAAGCCACAGGGTTTACTTTCTGATGAAGATTAAACTCCTTTCCCCCAAGGAAATTTTACCACCTAATGCTCATCAACTTATTTTTATTAACCTCCAAGCTTCAACAATGACAGGAAATGTCCCTCTTTAAGTCTCTACAGAATGCAGGTGCTGAGCTGTGCGTTTTACCTACTTTATGTAATTTAAGATCCCTCTGAGGCAGATCATCATCATTTTAAGAGTGGGTGATAACAGTACAGAGGTTAAATGGCTTGTCCGTGGACACATTGCTGTTATTAAGTAGGTGCATGATTTAAGCGCAGAGCTGCCTAATTCCAAATCCAAGATCTATGAATAAGCAATGACAAGGCTACATCTAAGATATTGCTGTACAATATATATTCTAAGAGTAAATTGTATTGGCTTCATCTACACGTTTGTTAAATGCAGATTCTCCAATCCCAAAGAAACTAGATCTGGATTAGCATTTGAAAGATTGTTGCTGCTTAGTTGGTTTTATGTACATTAAAAGTGAAATTTCACCCATCAATGCTACATGTCTGATCTGTCTTTGAGTGATTAAGTGAATATTGATTGGTATAGACTGGGTGACTACCAAATGAGACCAGGTGAAGTTTTGGAAGAGCACTTGGAAGAAGTGAAATGGGCCATCCAGTTTTGATATTTGTAATTAAGTGTAACAGACCCCCCCAAAATATTCATGGTCTAGTTGGGCAAACTAACTTGGAGATGAAAAAAAGATGCAGGCTACAGATACAGATTGGTAATCACATCTAGTATAGAAAGAAGGACCGTGAGGACAAAAATGGCTGGAAAAAAATGTACCAAGACAAGGGAGCCCAGGACAAAAGCAGCCCCAGTGCTGCAAATCAGAACTGTCAGTCAAAGTTCATAATTGGAAATAGTGTGTTGAAAAATCCCAGATTAATGTGAGGAAGAGACATCTAACAGTAGGAGCCTTTCTGTCAATAAATGATATTTCTGCAAAAAATAAAAATAAGCTCCTCTTTAATTTGTTTCAGGCCTTAGAAATTGTTGCTGTAACTTTTTTGCCACTGTTGCAACGCAGATTAAACTTGTGCCAGGAAAATACAGAGCAAAGGATAGTAAATTGGGACTTTCAGAAGGCATCTTAGTCTGATTCATGCCCTTCACTGGATGGCCATTGCTACTAATTTTCCTCTCTAAAATGAGCTACATTCTATTCTTCACCTGCAAAACCTCCTTCTCATTGCTCAAGATCCAATTTAAATGTTTCTTTTTTCCAATGATTTTCCAAGTTTCTGGTCAGATTTAATCATTCTGTAACAATCTGCATGAACTTCTAATAGAGTAATTAGAATGCGTTTCTCTTTCGATAGGGGGTCATCAATCTTCACTTTAGCATTAAATTCAGGAGCAGATGCTTGCATTCGAGCCCATTGACTCTGGTTCCTATTCCCTAAGGTTTTGCATGTTAATCAGTGCTGTGTTGTTTTGATAACATGTGCACATGTTTCTCAGACTGTGCATCTACAGACGTGTGTGTAGACATACACAACATACACAAATCATCTCAAATAGGTCAATTTATTTTTCTAAAATTTGGATTTTTTACAGCATACAAAATCAGAGTTTTATTGTGGCCCTTGGCTGTTTAAATGAGACATTCTAAAAAGATGAAACAAAATCTGTGTCCAACTTTAAAAAGCATATGATAAATTGTTATGGAATATAAAGAGAATCCTTATTTGTCTCAACTCCCTACTCATTGAATCATAGACACTTTCTCCACTGTTTTCATTTCCTTCATTACCATTTGGCCTGTATAATGACCAAGGATGCAAAGGCACAAAAATATAGCTGCAACCAAGAAATATTAACCAGTAAATGATTTTTCCCTTCTCATTATCCTCTTACAACTAATGTGGGAGCTTGAGAGGTCAGTTGCATGATAGCATGATAGGTCTGCAAGTTTTGTTCCCAAGTCTCTGTCTCTTGATACTTCTATACATTTGTTTTGGAAACTAAAACTTCTAACTTGAAGAATAATTATAAGCATGTGAGTTTTATCCCAGCATTGGCTCTTATGATGATAATCCTGGGAGTCCTTCTGTATAAGGGTTCAACAGAGAAACAGAGTTGGCTGTTATCTGCCTGACCATCAGGGTTTATTTATTTTAAGGAATTTTCTTATGCAAATATAACAGTTACCAAGCGCTGTGATCCACAGTTAGCCAGTTGGAAAGCCAGTAAAATAATAGTCTAAGTTCAAAGGCCCTGGGAACCGGAAAACCCAGTGATGAAAGTTGCAATCTGAAAGGGTTCATTTCAGTCTGAGTTTCAAGATAGGCAAAGACCATTGTGCTAACTAAAGCACTGAGCAAGGAGCTCCATGGTTCCTGCTTAATCAGTCTTTTAGTTCTGTTCAGATCAATTTACTGAATGAGGTACATCTCCTTTAGGGCATCTGCTTTACTCACCTCACCAATCAAAAACTTAATCTCATTCAGACGTGCTCAGAAGCATGCTTGGGCAAACATCTGGGCATCCTGTGGTCTAATCGAGTTGACATGTAAAATTGACCATCACATTTTTCTTTCTTCAGTTTCAAACATTTGGTATTATCCTCCAGTGATCTAGATTAACAGTAATCTCATGCTAAGCCAGGACCGGGCAATCAGTCAAGGCTCTGTGGTCAGGGTTACCTGCTCGGTCCTACTGTGTGAGACTAATGGTTCACCTCTTAAAGACCTTGATCTTTTGGGTTTATGGACGCTGAAATGTATTACACAACTCATTCGAATAGGGTCATTGCCCAATAATGCTGATCTTTTTTTTTCAACTCAGCAAATGGATTATTTGATTTTCTCTTCCTCCCAATTAGCATCAATGGTGGATTTCCTGATGGTGTGATGTGAGCTTGAAGGTTAAACATAGCATCCTTCTCTGTTGTTCAAATCAATGCTGTTCAGACATTGCTATTCCTCACCTAAACTCCATTGATGATTTGATTTAAACCAGCTGCTTTTGCTAATTCAGTAATTAGTGACTTGGCAAAGCACTAATTCTGTTGGGAGGTGGAAAAAATAGCACAAATTTGCACATGTAATGAAATTTCAGGGTTAAAACGTAAGGAATGCTATCTAATATGAAACTCGACTTAACAGGAAAATTAACCGTGATTAAACCCAAGAAGCATTCTTGCATTCAAGATCTGAGCAGTTGGGCCCAGCGGCGTGGCCTAGTGGCTAAAGTCCTCGCCTTGAAAGCTCCGGGATCCCATATGGGCGCCGGTTCTAATCCCGGAAGCTCCACTTCCCATCCAGCTCCCTGCTTGTGGCCTGGGAAAGCAGTCGAGGACGGCCCAATGCATTGGGACCCTGCACCCGCGTGGGAGACCCGGAAGAGGTTCCAGGTTCCCGGCTTCAGACTGGCACGCACCAGCCCATTGCGGCTCACTTGGGGAGTGAATCATCGGACGGAAGATCTTCCTCTCTGTCTCTCCTCCTCTCTATATATCTGGCTGTAATAAATGAATAAATCTTAATTAAAAAAAAAGATCTGAGCAGTTGTATTCCTCCATTCTGTGAACATCAAATAATAACAGGTGCTATGACCAATGCTTTTCATATATTACTATATTCTACATATTGATACTAGAGGATAGTTATTATCAATCCAAATTTATAAGAAACTAACAGAAGGGTAGTACATGCTGTTATAACATAGCCAGAAAAATGAAAAGGTACAGAATCAAACTTAGTTCTGTCTAGCCTCAAGTACCACATTCTTTAAATCGTTTTCCACAACTTTTCACTGCTCTTCCCACTCTCATTGCATGAACTTGTACTAACATCACATCCATCCTAGTTCAAGAAAGTCTGTTTGGTTTTTCTTTTATTCTGACTGTGTGAATATCTGGAATGTTGAGTCAAGTGACTTTATGAAGGCCTGGGCATATAAAACTAGGTCTCCACTTGAGCTTGGCAAAGCACTAATTCTGTTGGGAGGTGGAAAAAATAGCACAAATTTGTGTATCTGGCCAAATGTCACAAATTATTTAATGTCGGAACTTCAAATATCAGTTGTCTGTATGTTCTCTTATAATACAGGTCTAGAAATGTCAGTTCCCCATCTGTCAATGTAACTGTTAGCAGAGATATGCATTCAGTTATCTTCAGGCCTAAATACCTGTTTATATTTATTCCTGGAAAACTCTCTAAATGCTAGAAAATAATTGTAGTCATCTTGTGACACCTTTGCAAATGAACAGCCAAATTATGGCTGGTGATACAAATTTTACATGGAAATGTATTTGAAAACGCATAAATGCAACAATGGGGAAAAGTACACTTACTGAACAACATAGTATGGCTTTGTAAGTACTGCATCGTTTAATCTTCCCAAGAACTTTACATGGGAGGATTTTTAGTAATAAGGGGACTAGAACTGGAGAAGGTCAGGTGACCAAGGTTAGATGAGAACAGGATGAGTGCTTCTGACTTGAGAAACCTTGTCCTCTGCGCCTCAGATAGACATCGTTCATTAATTAGCTTTTTAAAAGAAACGTAGTTCTTTAAAAAGTGCTAAGTCTTGAAGGTGTCAGAATCATTCTCCCACACTGAATGGCCTACCTATCAAAAGCATAGACCTTTCAGGAGTCACCAATTGATGGGTGGGAAATGGTATTCATTTTAAAGTCTATTCACAACCTTAACTCTAAGGTAGAATATTTTGGCAAAGCCTTTTGCACAGTTTAGGGAGCGAGGGAGGAAGCCGGCCACGTTGTCCTGCTCCCTCTCGTGTATGGTGGCTCTACAGCAAACAGGTCCACAGGAAACGAGACTACCCAGGTTCAGCTACCTATCCCAGAGACAAGCAGCAACCCAGAGCCTTATCATCCTGGGGTGTTAAGGCATTGTTTATGGAACTCCAGTTTCATTTATCTAAGAAAACACATTTTAAAATTGATTTTCTCTCAAAATGCATTTGGGTTTCGTAAAGGAACCTAGAAAATAGTTCTGTGAGTTAAATAACAATTCCCTGGAGCGAGTTTGCAATGCAGCCTCAAAGTTAGACCACTTACATAATCTAAATCCCATTCTTTTCCTCAGGAGTCTGTTGGTCTCCTGGTCTAAACGAGGTGAGGTGAAGCATGCAAAGGCTGACCCCACGCTAGGTCAGCACAGACATCAAAATCCCTTTTAGGATTCGAATGCTCTTTCTTTCTAAGGATAGTTTCCCCATGCTTGCCTCTGTAAATAATTGATAAAAATTTTGCTTCAATTAAATCCACTTTTTTTCCATAATAATCAGTAATATGGTAAAAAAAATATTTTAACTGAATTAAAATTGCAAAAAATAACCCATTATTTTAATCATCTATAACTAATCCTCTAGCTTAATTTTCTTCTTTAAAACCTTTGAATTTCTTCCTTAATAGATAAGAGGTAATTCAAAAGAGAAGCTATCATTCCATTCAGAGATAAAAAAATATTCATAAGTTACTTTGGTATAATTATATTTGTAAGAAATTAGGAAGCAAAGAGATTAAGAAACAGTGAAGCAGACCATAACATTTTACTGCAGAAGTAAATGACATTTGCAAATCATTTCTACTCAGAATATTTCATGGATATAAAGATTTAGAAATGCATGTGGAAAATAAATAACGTTGAAATCTCACCACACACAGGTAGTCATTGCTAATTTTTTTTTCTTTAAATATTTATTTTATTACAAAGTCAGATATACTGAGAGGAGGAGAGATAGAGAGGAAGTGGAGCTGCCGGGATTAGAACCAGCGGCCATATGGGATCAAGGCGAGGACCTTAGCCACTAGGCCATGCTGCCAAGCCCCATTGCTAATATTTTAAGGAACTAATCGGTTGGCACTTGCTCACTTGCTTTTCAACTCCCGTTTCTCTTTCCTGATCATCTTTTTCTTGTGGCTTAATTCCACAAATAACAAAAATAAGTCACCTTATCCTTGTTGCATTGAAATTCTTAAAAATTACCTCAGTGTGTAGTTGGTCCTCTATCTGTTACATAATGTTCTGTTGAAAATAATTATTTAGATTTACTAGGCAAGGATGGTTTGTGGTTGGTGGTTTAACTCCCCAGTACACAGATTTGAGTGCTACATTATTGTAATTCTTAATTTTATAGACTTTAACTACTAAATGCAAGCATAAATAGAATAATATAAACACAGCCATATGTAAATATACACATATTTGTATTCATGCATGAATATATGCACAAACACTGCATAAAGTCATAGGAAAGGAGATTAAAATTAAATTTATTTTGCTGTAAAATTTTTCAAATAATGTATAAATTAATTCTTCAAATGTTAAATTTATGTATGAAAAACGAGACTTAGATTTCAAAATTCCTTTGCACCAAAGTAAGTTTATCTTATAAATCACATTTTCCATGAACTTTTTGAAGCATATGTGTCCATATATGCATCCATATTTTTATATATGTGTAATTTGGGGAATTTGTGAGATTTCATTTGTGACTTAGAATAACTTCCAGTAAGTTTGACAAGTTTTTCCTTTATGTCTTTACTGTACTCTTATATATGAGATAACTCTTCACAACTATGTTATTCAAATCCTCTATAATCTGTCTTCTTTTAGCCTATGAATTCTGAGAACTGTATTTTAAAAATTCACTCTAATCATTGGTTTGTTAGTTTACATTGCCAATAGCTTTTATAACATCTATTTTATAACTGATATTGTGGTCGTAATACGGTATTGATCACTGTAAAGTCTTTCCCATGTGCACCTTTTTGTCAGTTTTAAAATTTCTTTTTTGTTCTGCAATTTTTTTGAATCTTTAAAAGCTTCATTGCAATATAAGTCATGCACAAAAAGAGCCTCTACAGCCCAGTTAGTTTTAGCAGATTCACAAATTGGCTTCAGAACGCTCCTACCACTCTGTCAAAACTACCCCTTACGCCTGTCCATTGTTAACCTTCAGTCTCATCCCATCCACAGACAAGAACTTGTTTCACCTCTGGAATTTGGTGCTTGCAGTTGTACAAAAAGAAGTATTTGTGCCTTATTTTACATAGCTTGACATTCTCGGGGTTTATGATGAATGACTGCTACAACATCCATCATAAGCCAGTTCTCCTCATTGATGGATCGTACAGACACCGAAATTTGCTTCACAGTCCATCATTTGGTAGATACCTCATTTGTTTTCAATTCTCGTCCTATTGCATGATCCAGTTATGGTCGTTCATATACAAGTGTTTGCATAGACCCATCCTCATTTGTCTTGGATATGCCCATAGAGCTATAAGGGGAGTTGTTAGGTCATATGGTAAATGAATACAAATAGAAATCTGTTATAGTAGATATGAGCCTTTAATCTCTATCAGTAATATATGAAGATTCAGTTTCTGCACAACCTCATTCATAATTGTCATTGTCGATTTGACTGTGAAGTGGCATCCTAATTATGTTTTGTTTTTGATGACTAACGCTGTTGAGTGTCTTCATAGGTTTATTACCCACTTGGATTTTTCTCTGTGGTGAAATGTGCATTGAAATTTGCTGCTGTTTTGGAAGAAACTTACTTTCTTACTGTTAAACTGAAAGTCATCTCTGTATAGCCAGGGCCCAAGATCTGCATCAACATTTAATTTGAAAATATTTTCTCTTAATCTGTGTCATGTCTTTTCATTTGTTTAATGATACCTTTTGAAATGCAGGACCTTTCATTAGAATGGAAGCTAATTTTACCATGTTTGTGAGTGTTCTTTGAGTCTAAGAAGTCTTATCCTAACTAAAGTTCACAAGATTTTTTTTTTGTTTCTTCTTCTAGAAAATCTTGTAGGTTTTAAATACAAATATGCTTCCAAAAGTTCATAGGAACTAAAAAAATTTACCTTGACTCATAATGTTTTGAAATATTTACAAAGATTCTTTTTCAAATACATATGAATTTCATTTCCTTTCTTATTTTTTTTTTAATGCTAAACACTTTCTAAAAATCACAATTGACCATAAGTGCTGGAGTTTGATTCTAAATTGTTAATTCTGTTCCATGGGACATCAGTCTGTTCTTACGCCGATCTATGACTTCCTTTATTTATTTTGTATGAAAGAGGAAGAGAAACAAAGACAGACAGAGGGGAAAGAAAGAAGAGAGGAAAGAAATGTGAGAGACAGGGTCAGGGAAAGCCAGCAAGCTCTTCCATCCATTGGCTCACTCGCTCAAATAACCACAACAGGCTGGAGTAGGGCAGGTTAGAGTCAGGCGCCTGAACTCAGTTCAGATCTCCCACATGGGAAGATTGACTGTAAATACTTGAGATATCACCAGTACCTCCTAGGAGGCAAATCTGCAGGAAGCTTGAATCAGGAGCAGAGCCCAAACTTGAACCTAGCACTCTGATACAGGATGCACATATTCGAACTGATAACCTAGTTGCTAAATCAAATACCAACCAAACACATCCTATTTAATATTGTAGCCTTACAGTAGCATCAATTCTATAATTTGCTTTATCTTTTTCCCAGTTGTTTGGCTCTTCTACAACCTTTACATATCCATATATATTAGGATCTTTGTATTAATCTCCTTAAAAAGCTTGCAGGAATTTGAATAGGGGATATGAATTCATTCTTTTTAAATACTTTTCTTCATTTGATGCCATGGTAATTCAACTATTTTCCTCAATTTATCTTTGACTATTGATTGTACATAAAAATAAAACTTAGTTTTACAATTTGACCCTGTAGAGTTACTAAATTCATTGTTTAGTTCCACAAGTGCACTGAGAATTCATTAGGATTTTCTATTTATAGCTCAGGTTATGTGTGAATAAAGATAGTTCTTTTTATTAAATGTGGGTTCTTTTTTCTTCTCATTGCACAGATGGCTCCTCTGGTGCTATATTAAATCAAAATTGCATAAGAAGACATCGTTGTCTCTTTCCTTCATTAAGGCAAATGCATGTAGTTTGTCACCATGTTAAGTGCAGATATTTCATATATAACCTTTAAAAGGTGAATCCTGTTTCTCACTTGCTGAGCTTTTTACAAATAGTTTGACTCAGCAATTTCTATCTGTTTTTGAGATAAATTTTACTTGTTTATGATAAACAGTCATAAATAATCATGTGTTTATGGGCTCAATTTCATTTGCTAATGTTTGGTTGAATTTTTGTTGAGATTCATGAGGAATATTAATATATTGTTTTCATATGTTTGGTACTTTGGTTGCAGCTTAGTGAAACTCCTGGTCCTCACTGAATTGTTTAGCTGAGTTTCCGTCCATTTTCCCTTACTTCAACTTTCATTTAAGGTTTCCAGTTATTTTTAATTTTATTCTTTATTCTGGAGGAATTACTCAGTCTATTTTTCTACCATAATGATCTTCTCTTCAGTTGTTCTTCTGGTATTCATTATAACCATTGATTTTACAGTGCTGATAATTATAGTTTTTCTTTATAAAGTCACTATTTGTTTAATGATCATGTAGATGTATTTTATAATACAATATAATTTGGTAAATTTCTGTTTTTGAATTCTTACCCAATATTATATTAAATCTGCTTGCTAAGATAGATGGCACTTAACTCTGTAAGCTATGTTTTCTGATATTTTGATAATTTTTGTGAGTTCTCATTTTTGTTTTCTGGTTTTCTGTAAGCATGTTTGTAGATGCTATAACTCAGTACCAGAATTCAGTAATCAGACATGAAGATACGGGAATTCTGAGAAAGTGGTCAGAATAAGCAGAAGGGAACAGGTTAAGAGTGAAGGACCTACAAGAAGGGGCAGGCTGATGGTGGAGGCCAAGTCTTGTGTGGTATCCAGTCCACTGAGCTGCTGAACATGTACTTACAAGGATTGTGTTTCTGTACTTGGGTGGATTCTAGGCCAAAGTGGCCGACCTCACCCCGCTGATGGAAAATGAAGTACTAGTGGACTTTGCCTTGTATGCAACACTCATTCTTTCAAAAAGTGATGCTGGTGAGTTCTGAAGTTTCATTCTGTTCGCTTTTGCCACCCCTGAAGATGGAGTGAGTTTTGGCAGGAGGAAAAATGACAAGAAGTTTCTCCAGATGACACAGTGGAACATGAATGAAGAGTCCACCTCACTGACCTAGAGAAGATTGTTTCCTTTTCTGTTGCCCTTCACTCCAGGCACAGATATATCATGTAATTTTGTATTTGTTACTCCTCCCACATATAGATAGAAGTTTGGCTTTTTGTAGGATATGGAGTTACTGTTTCAGTGGTTTACAGATTATTTATATATATCTTAAAAAAACTACCTGTAAATGAAATCCAGTCATTTGTTTTATAATTGGTTTTCTGTACCTCCAGGCCTCCAGGACATAATTAATGCATTCTCAAATTTAGTAGAAGTGAAACAAGAAATTAAGAATTGGGAAAGAGGGACCCAGCGCACTGGCCTAGCAGCTAAAGTTCACACCTTGAACACATCGGAATCCCATATGGGTGCTGGTTCTAATCCTGGCAGCTCTGCTTCCCATTCAGCTCCCTGCTTGTGACCTGGTAAAGCAGTGGAGGATGGCCCAAAGCCTTGGGACCCTGCACCCATGTGGAAGACCTAGAAGAAGCTCCTGCATCCTGGCTTCAGATTGGCTCAGCTCTGGTCATTGCAATCACTTGGGGAGTGAATCATCAGTTACACACATAGCCTAACCAGTTGTGTCAAAACACCCACTCCCATGTCTTTTTTTTTTTTAACCAAATTTTAAGCACTTTTCATTGCTCAAGGTCAGCCTCCAACTTAAAGTTTGCCTGAATATTCCAGACATCATTAATTTAAAATCAATCTTGTTTACATATCAAATACATAAGTAATATGCTATAGGCTTTCAAGTAAGATGTTTATTTTCTGTCATCTCTATTTTATACATTGGAAAATTGAGCATACAATAACATAAGTTAGAAAATACTGAAATTAGTGTTTTAGATTTCCAGTTGATTTCCTCCCTTGAGGTTATAATAACACACAACATTAAATCTTACTTATTTGTTGGCTGCTTACAGTGTACCAGCTGGATGTGGTCAGCTATGCTTCTAAAGATAGACAGCTTTGCCAGTCATTGGAAGTCCTATTGAGAACACTCCCAAAACAAGAAATCTAAGTAAGAAGTAGACCAGTTCCACATTCCTACTTTAGCTGTGAAATGGAAATAAGTACTACCCAGAAGGGGCTGTAATATTCTACATCCTTGGGGGTCAGTGTGGTAGCTCAACAGGCTAATCCTCTACCTGCAAGTGCCAGCGTCCCATATGGGTGCTATTTCTAGTCCTAACTGCTCCCCTTCTGATCCGGTTCCCTGCTTGTTGCTTGGGAAAGCAGCAGAAGTGCAGAGGCCTTCATTCATTTGCTCTTTGTCCTCTCCTGATGCAGTAAATATAGATGCGACTGCAAATGTTATGAGTGTATTTAACTGATCACAGGGTGCTCAGATTCAATTTTTTTTCCTAGATTTGTGTATGAGGTTGTTTCCCGAGGAAATTAGCATTTGAATTGGTAGACTGAATGAACCGCACTTTCCCATGTAGGTGGACATCAGCCAGTCTGCTAAAGAACTGAATAGAACAAAGGTGCTCCTGGATGTATGCATGCCATAACAGAGTGCCCAATTTGAGTTCTGGCTACTCCATACTTCCAATACACCTTCCTGCTAATGTGCCTGGGAGGCACCAGATCATCCCAAATGCTTGGGTTCTATTCACTTTCATGCAGACCTGAAAGCAATTTATGGTTCCTGAGCTTGGTCAGGCCTTAACTTGTTTGTGGCTTTCAAGGAATGAAAGTGGATGTTAGGTTCCTTCTCTTTGTCTCCCTCAATGTATGTGTGTGTGTCCCCTCTCTTTTGTCATTCTTACTTTCAACTACATAGGTAAATATTTAAAAATAAAATATCTCTTTCTGATGATGGTTTACTAGATGCTACTCTAATGAGGGTTGTTGGTAAAGCAAAGAGTATATTGGAAAATCTCTATACCCTCCACTTTCTGTGGAGCCAAAACTCTTGTAAATGATGAATTATTTTTTTAAAAATTAAACTTTTTGGAATATTGGACAATTTTCAAGATCTAATCTAGGGAAATAAGAAGGGAGAGAACTTCAAATAAAAATGCAAATCAAATCATTACAAAATGTTAAAGACTACCTACCCATCTAACAGTTTAATCATCCAAGAGTTAACATTTATTAAGCACTTACCAGTACAGAGATACATAAGATGATACTCTTGCCTGCTTTTTCCATTCAAGTCTCCCAACAACCCTATCATATTTGACAGATGATGTAACCATTGTAACCTTGAAGAAAATGATACAGCAAGATATTAGTTTGACTCTGACTCCAAAACCGTGTTAGAAATCATAACATTCTTCTGCCTGTAAAGAGAGGAAATTGGGGTTCAGTATGAACACATAAAGTTCTATGTATTATTTATTTATATAAAAGGCAAAGTGGTGTGATGACAAGGAGATGAGACAAAAGAGACAAGTTGATTTCATCCACTGATTGTCTTTCCAAAAATCCATAGTAGCCAGGACTGGGCTAAGTCAAAAACCAGGAACCCAAGACTCCAACCAGGTCTCACATGTGTGTGGCGAGGATGTGGGGAGTTGAGCTATAATCTGTTTCCTTCCAGAATGTGTGTTAACAGGAACCTGGAGAGAAGAGGAGCAAGGACTTGAGCCTAGGCATAGAATGCTCATCCTAGTGCAGACATTTTATGATTAAAGTTAGACTAAAATGCAGACCTCTGTGTGCCCACCACAAAGTGTGTTCCACCATCAGACACCTAAAGTTTCCACTTGTACCTTAATGCTTAAGCTGATGATCACAAAGACCAAACCCATGAAAGTCTCAAACTTGCATATCTCAGATTGCTGGCATTTCTACAAGCCTTTTGGATTACTTTTTATTCACAAGGGACCTGTTCACAGTGTTAATTTCTAGGTTAAATTGGATAATAGTAATAATAATCAGTAATAACCATGATTATGTTATCTGTACAGGTTCCATTCTGGAGATCTTGTTTGTCTAAATTGAGATAAGAGCAAACAGGAAACCTCCAACAAAAAGGCTTCATTGATAAATAACTATATGTGAATTTGCTTTAATTTTTGTATTTCCTGTGAGACAAAATTCTAAATGGCACTTCAACTCAGACAGTGAGAAATCTAAAATCTGCACTGTTAAATTCCAGCAACACAGCTCTGATAAATATTCTCAAGTAAGTTGTTACATAATATATCCTTAAGACAATGTTGACTTGATCTGCCTCCATGGTCAGCTTTAATGAAGTTGTTCATTGGGATCTGGTTTGAACGTGTGACCCAAAGGTTCTGTGATGGAGACCTGGCCTTTGGTGTGGTGATGAGAAGCAGTGTA
Organism: Ochotona princeps; assembly: GCF_030435755.1. Lineage (NCBI taxonomy): Eukaryota > Metazoa > Chordata > Mammalia > Lagomorpha > Ochotonidae > Ochotona > Ochotona princeps. The sequence goes on along the minus strand of NC_080844.1, from coordinate 11,080,973 downwards.
GATCTTTAAGAGGTGAGGTCTATCATGAAGTTTGCAGGCCACTGAGGACACAGCCCTTAGGAAGGGCTTGGATAACACTCAGAAGAGTGAGCTGTTGAAACACAGAGCCTGACGCCTGAACCTCTTTTTCTGTTGACCCTGTGATCACTCCCTCTTGCCATCTGCTGAGCTGATAACCTTGAAGCTTCCAAATCTGTGGGCTTGAAAAACATGTTTTCTTTAATTCTTTAATTTTAATTTTTTTTTTTTTTTTTTTTTTTGGAAAGGCAGATTTACAGAGAGAAGGAGAGACCAAGAGAAAGATCTTCCATCTGCTGATTCAATCCCCAAGAAGCCACCAGAGCTGAGCTGATCCAAAACCAAGAGCTAAGCATTTCTTCCAGGTCTCCCACATGGATGCAAAGACCAAGCCTTTGGATTGTCCTCTACTACTTTCCCAGGCTACAAACGGATCTAGACGGGAAGCAGAGCAGCTGGGGTATGAACTGATGCCTCTGTGGGATCCAGGCACAGGCAAGGTGAGGATTTAGGCCATCATGCTGGACCCATCTGCTTTTTTATTAAAGTAGCCTGCCTCAGATAATTTGCCCTAGTAGCAGAAAACATATGCATTGGAAGCATCTTCAAAAATCTTCGAAAGGGCACCCTATTTTTTCATTCCACTTTTCCATGAAGTTTTGAAACCATTTTTTGCAGGCCATTTACTGGGATGATTTTTTAGCCTTGACTGATGTGCCTGGCCTGAGAGATACCCATTCATATGCCATGTAGCAGCTGCGGAACGCAACTGTTCTTAAAAAGAATTTGAAAGGCACTGCTCATTTGTTTTCATGTAACTGCCACATTTGGTACAGCAGTCAGATGGGGATATGAAACTTTGCTGACCTGACTGGGCGAAGAGTATGGGGAGAGGAGAGTGTATGTGTGACTCCCTGTTCTGGGCAATCTCTCACAGGCTCTACCTCCATAGACAGATCTAATATTCTTTGAGACATTCTATAAGAAAATAGCTCCACCTCTAACAAAAATAAATGATGTTCAGTAAGAAAGACTGATCCTTGAGAGAGATGGAGGCTAAGCAATTCCACACTAGAGACTTGGGGTAGGAGTACAGGCAGGGACTCAGGCATCATATGCAAACTGTCACCATTGTTGGAAAACAAGACCGGCAAGTGTCTTTTCATAAAAGGATACTGTCTCCAACTTCACGTTATTGCCCAAAAAGAAAGCAGTAGCCAAGTGACATGAAATGTGTTTTATGCATATGCATTTTCAGAGCAAAAACCTTTGAATTTAACCATGTGCTTTAGAAGACTAACGTTTTACCAAGAAAATGAGTGCAAATTCTGAGAATTCAGAAGAGTATAAATGTGTGCCTTTACTCTTTCTGCCCCACATGAGTTGCACGTGATCACCAAAGCAGGCAGCAGGGATCCTACACCATCCTTACACCAGAATAGAGCATGTGGCTCTTGGGGCAGCACAGAGATTGACAGAAACCCAGGATGGAAGTGGTTTCAAGCACCCACATGCTAATGAAGCCCCAAGGACACAGGCGGTATCTTCACAATACCTGCGGCACCTTCTACTCACAACCCTCTCAGAGTGCACAATGCAGACCCACCCAAGCTCAGTGGAACTTTGACCTACAGCTGTAACACATCTGCACAAAAACTTCCAGATGTAAGCCAGCTTGGCCTCCTAAAGTCATACTCTGATCTTTGCCATATGTTTATATAAGACCCTGTAGTGGTACTGGGATATTTAGCACCTAAGTACATATTGGTGGTAAGGCCATCTCTGAATGCTCTTCCTGTATCATTTGTTCTGTGGCCATTTGATAAGCGAAGTTGATATCTAAGCATTATCTCTGTGCCTTGAAATGATAATCTTTCAACATGAGCTTCTTTTTTAATTAATTAATGAATTAATTTTTATTTGAAAGGCGGTATTGGAGCAGGAGAGCCAGAGCTGAGCCTATCTGAAGTTAGGAACTTCTTCCAGGTCTGCACATGGGAATAGGGGCCCAAGGACTTGATCTATTTTACATGTCTTTCACATGCCAAAAGCAGCAATCTGGATCATAGCTAGAGTGGCCAGGACACCAACTGGCACCCAAATGGAATGCCTGCACTGCAGGTGGAGGCTTAGCCTACTCTACCATGACATCAGCTCTCAGAATTAGCTTTTTAATCATAGCTAATATTGTAGGGCATTTTAAATTGTGACATCATATATCCTCAACCTTTATGTGTTTTGATTTCCATAAAAACCCCTTAGGTAGTTATTACACTTTCCATTATACATATGAAAAAATACTAGGTCATAATTTATTAACTTTCCTAAGATTACTTAATTATTAAGTAGCAGAGTTAGGATCGAACACATTTTGCTTTCTAATTTCAGAAGTCAGCTTCTATATACTACATAAACACTATATGACATTATCTATATATCTTTTTTTATAATAAAAAAGCATACATTAAGGCTAAATCTACTTGTCATAATCACACACACACACACACACGCACACACCATAGCTAGCCAGACTTGAAAAGTCTGGAGAGCATTATAAATATGGTATGATTAAGGGAGACGAGAAGGCTTTCTTTATGTTCAAATATGAGTATATTCCCAACAGGGCTATTTATTTAGTGTCTGGAAAATCCCATGGGTTTCTCATCCACTTTTAAATCAGAGAAGTCTCCCAATGGCTTTTATTTTCTGCTCGGGAACTGAAGAGTGAACTGACTTCATGCCCATTAGAAACGGGTCACAAACGCAAGAACAAGACAGCAAGGGCAGGCATGGGAACAGCAGTGGCCCTGCGGCATCAGGGGATCCTGGGGCACCTGGAGATCAATGTGCTCCTGGTGGACGTCAAGAGATTCACAAGTTTAAATCCACCAGACAGGTAAACTTACTGATTTCTGCTATCTGTGAATCTCCAGGCTTGCAGGGATGGCCAATGAGATCTTCTCGGTTGAGAACGCACACTCATCAATAGCTGTGCAGCCTGTAGTCATTAGCTGCTCGTGGCTACCGGATACATGAAATGTAGTTAGTTGTGGCAGGCATAGGCTGCAGAAGTTAAGTTGTTTGCTTGGAATACCTGCATCCCATATCAGAGTACCTAGCTTGAGTGTCAGCTCAGCCACTTCTTATCAACTTCCTACACACATGCGCCCTGGCAGGCAGTAGAGGATGATCAAATGCTTTGGGTATCTGTTAGTCATATGAAAGACCTAGATGGGATTCCAGGCTCTGCCTTCAGCCTGCCCCAGCTCTGGCTGTTGGGAGCACGGGGCACGAGTTACATGGAGAGTGGATCAGCTGATACAAGGCTTCTCTTTATGTCTCCATCCTTTCAGATAAAGTGAAACATGAATCAATTTTTAAAATTTAATAAATGTGCACTTAAGAGACTGTTTTTAAATTTTATTTACTTAAAATGTATTTAAGCCTTAGAAAGCCACATGTGAACAAAGGCTGCTGCAGTAGCCAGTACACTGGCAAATGCATGGTCATGGTTTAGATAGCTTTAAAGGTAGAGACCCTCCATTCCTATTCTTCATTAGCCTGAAAATCACAGAATGCTATTGGATCTACATTTCATCATCTTTAAAAGCAGGCGTTCTTTTCAAAGATTGGAAGGATAAAGAAAAATAAAATAAGCCAATTACCCAACAGTGTAGACTGCTAGAAAGTCTCCAGTGAATGTATGTTGTCATTGGCCCAAAAGTTACACTCCACCTCCTCCTTGTGCAATTAAGCCTTACAAAATAAGATGCATTTTGATATCAGAAATAAAGAACTGTTGTCAGCACACAGCTTTGAGTCTTTTCAAATTAAATACTTTATTTGAAATGCTTAACTTTGGATCAGCCCTTGTAGAATGTTTATTTACTTAAAAGGTAGAAAAGAGAGACAGCTTCCCTTAGCTTCCCAAATGCTTACAACAGCCAGTGCTGGACCAGGTCAAAACCAGAAGCCAGGAACCCAGGACCCATCCAGGTCTTTCACATAGGTAGCAGGAACCTAAGTACTCGATCTATCACCTGCTGCCTTCAAGATGTGAATTAGCAACAGCTGGATCACAATTGGAGGCAGGACTCAAACCCAGGCCACTGAGCTGCATGAGAACTCAAAGGCACAACTCTCTGCACCCACTTCAGGATCAAACTTTAAAATCATCCACAGTCAGTTTTTAATACATTTAGGGAAGCCATTTCATTGATATTGCTTTTCATTTTAAGTTTTGAATTTTAATGTTTTTATTCTTTTTAAATATTATATATTTTAACTTAAAACACAGAAGAAAATAAATTGTTGTGTAAACTCTCCAGCAAGAATTAAGCAGTATTAGCATTATTTCTATTAGTGGTTTCAGAACTTGATGATTTTTTTAAAATTCATTTGTTTTTATTGGAAAGGAGATACAGACAGTAAAATCTTCCATTCTCTGAATCACTCCCCAGATGGCTTCAAATGGCTGCAGCTGAGCCAGTCTGAAGCCAGGAGCCAGGAGTTTTTCTGGGTCTCCCACATAGGTTCTGGGTCCCAAAGTTTTGGGCCATTTTTCTATGCTTTTTCAGAACATAAGCAGAGAGTTGAATCAGATGTGGAATAGCCTGGACATGAACTGGTACCCAGATGGGATGCTGGTGCTTGCATGCGATAGATTAACCAGTTGAGCCATCATGTTAGCTCTCCTTTTTGATGTTTTTAAAGGCTGAAAACATAATCACTTTTTTTCATAAAATTTTATCATTTGAATTTGCAACAGCATTCTTACATAAGCATGTTATACCATTAAATATTTATCAAGATGACATTCTTATTGGTTTTAAAATATTAAATTACATGAATGCATTAGACAATATGTACTACCCCTATTGTTGCCACAGTTTTTGAAATGAAAAGGAAAATTTCCCAGTTTTTGAATCTTTACTTTGAATGCTCTTTGTTCTCCCACAAAAACAGCCTACTGTAAGATGGGGAAGAATAAAAGAAGTGATCATTTTCAGACATTGCCTACATACCCAGTTTATCAGATCCAGTCTACCATGTGCAATATTGCACTGCAGTGTCGAGCAGTCAAGCACAACATTTCAAAAAACCTTTACTTCCGTTATGCTATGTAATGTGTCTAAGAGTATTTGAGATCGATTTGGAAGCTGGGAGTAGTGAATTTTCAGTCCACACTTTCACCATCAACAGGTGACAGGAAGTGAATGGCTCCAACAGAGGCATAATAGCCATTCCAAATTATTGTTGCGGTCTGCCGTCCCTTGCACATGTTTCAGAATATTTACAGAGGCCACTTTGGCAGACAGAAAAGACCTTCAAAGTAACTGGCTCTTGCTAATTTTAAAACATAAAAGCAGAATCTATCCTTCCTCCCTTCCTTTCTTTAAACTGTGTCTCCTTCAGGATATCATCCCTGTCAACTACACAGAAGCTTTTCTGTCAGCTCTACTGCAATGTCTCACTCTTCCCAGCAAACAGGCTGTTTCTGGAACTGCCTATAATGACAGTTTGAGCAATTTTAATTAACAAGCACAATTAGACTGGAAGAAATTATTTCCCTAAATGCCAGTCAGTCTGGTTCTCCCTTTCATGGATTCCCAAGTGCTGTGGCTGATAATGTTCTCAGAGCCGTTCCTGCAGCCCGAGGGCCAGCCTGGCCAGCAAGGGCTGCAGGTGCAGCCAGCCCATGAATCAGAATGCATCAGGAATGAACCCATCGAAGAAACAACCACAATCAACTACTTCTCAAGTTTCTGAGAATTCGTTTCAACTAAGGAAAATACCTTTAAACTAGTCTTTTCAGATTTTCATTCTCCCCACCCTAAGACAATCATCACAATTTTACAATATATAGTAATATTGGAAGGCGAATTTGGAGAGAGTAAAGGTTCAAGTGACATTTAGTAGTAATCCAGGGGTCGGTGTGGTGGCTCATCAGACTAATCCTTTCCTCCATATGGGTGCAGATTGAAGCCCCCTGGATGCTCCACTTTAGATCCAGCTCCCTGCTGATGCCTGGAAAGCAATGGAGAATGGCTTAAGTCCTTGGGCCCCTGTATCCACATGGAATATCTGGAAGAGGATCCTGGCTCCTGGCTCCGGATTAGCTCAGTTCTGGTCATTGCTATTATTTGGACAGCGAACCAGCAGATGGAAGAGCTTTCTGTCTCACCCCATCTCTCTCTTTCCTTTGTAGTTCTGACTTTCAACTAAAATAATCTTTTCTTAAAAGTGAAAAATGTATAGCTTGGAGGAAATAAAGAATAACTGATTTCTAAAAATGCAGTAGCAAATTCAAACAACATCCAGTAACCTCATTTAGTATTAAAAGTTTTGAATGGCAATTCAAGGAGTTTCTGAACTATATTAGGTTTGTGTTTTTAATTTTCTATTCCATTAGACTTAACCTACAAAAGGGTTATTTTATATAAAGATTTGGAGGAAGAAATGTCAGAATGCTGCTCACTTGCAAGCTGCAAATCTTGAACCCTGCCCTGATACAATCTTGGATCAAATAGTGGGTCACCATTTTCACTTCCACACTACAGAGAAGAAGGTGAAGCGTGGCTTGTTGTGCCTGATTTGTAATACCGGCTTAGTACCAGCAGTGTGACTCCGAGCCTTGCTTATTCTTCCCCTGTTTATACTTCAGCTTCTTCATCTCTAGAGCAGATTCATCATGTTATCTATCAAACAAAGTTGCTTTAAGGATCAAGAGAGACAATGTAAATTGCTTCATTGTCTGGAACATATTTTTGTCCTATGAAAGAATGTGTGTGTGTGTGTGTGTGTGTGTAACATATACTTTTCCAAATACTGGTCCTTCTTTCTCACCTGGCCATTGGAACATGAGCAACTTCCAGGCAATACGGGCACACAAACATCTCCTTTCCCAAGATTCTTCCCTTGACTGTTTCTTCTCTGATGACATTCTGCCGTACTGGATCAGCATCCCCTGTTCCCTTCTCTCCCACATCCACACTCATCTATACCGCCAGCCATCTAAGATCACATTCTAGTGTGGTGAGGAGAGCTATCTTTCATTTTATTCAGGGTGAATCATTTCACCTCTGATTCACATCTTCTATGGAAATCTTACTACATTCCAATCTCTTAGCAACTCATCTCTTCAATTATATTTCTGTGTATAGACAAGGTCACACCACTAAAGACATAACACAACTCTACTAATCCCTTGTTTCTGTCCGTCTACAGCCCTTTCAAAATCCTATCACAACCACATTCCAGATTAGAAGTATTTTCTGTAATTTTTATGACACTTTGGATCCCTCTCAAATGAACAGGACATTTTCTCTCTAATTATGGAGAAACAAATATATGAAGATCAAGAAGTTAACTCTTTGTCTCCCAAACTTGATGATGAAAGGTTTTAATTCGTTGGATAGGACAACAGTTTCCAACTGGAACCAGAGCTAGACGTTCTTGCAAAAGCCTGGAAATAAATTCCAGATTTTCACATACTCAGAGTTAGGAATTCACATATTCCAGATAAGGAGAGTAAGAGCATAGTGATCATCAAAGAGTTAAGGAGAGATGATTCTTTTGTACTTCCATTTTGTGACAAGGTACTTGTCAACTCCTACTCTTACTGGATACTAGAAGGAAAATGGAATAGCCATGCCTTTTGTCCTTACTTTACAGAATATTGGATATTTGAATAGTCAAATATACCCAGGATTTTTCTTAAAAACATTTTGAAATACTTCTAAATATTTTAACCAATTAATGCTTTTCCTATTAAACTAAAATTTTCATGAAAAATTCCATTAACCAAGCTTCAGTGTTCTTAAACTTTCTTCCTGATTGAAATTTTTTCTGATTTGAAATTCTATCTATGCCTGCTGGTATTAAATAAAAGAAAAAGGCAGAATAGCAATGTCAAAAATATAGATTACTCTATGTGTCTTGTCACACTTTAAGCTGTTTTCATCAAAGGACCATTCATGTTATGACAGCTAAGGATTTATTCCTGAGTCTCTCGTATTCAAGTGGAGAAGAGGCTGACAGAAATGTCAGATGCAGTGACCAGTGTCATGGCACAGAAAGGATTAGCAACAAATCAAAAGCATCCTTAAGTTTTGGATAATTTGTTATTCCTCAACAGAAGTTCAAGGAACTATGTGATCAGAGGGCTATTCCCTAGATCATTATTAAATCATTTCATTAAATGAACCTTTAAGTTTATTCCATAATATAAATATTGTTTTAAGGATAGAAAAATGATAAATATGAGAGTTCATTTTAGTTATTATGGATTTCAAACCTGAAATGAATCTATAGTAATACTCATGTATTTGTGAGCATGGCTAGAACTTTATGTGATTTTAACATTTTCATTATACTTTCCTATATTTTATAGGAATCTTCCAGGTTAACTCATTAATATTTCTTGTTCTCCTTGATCACTCTAATAACCATCCTCAACCTTGTGTTCTCTTCCATATGAATCTACCACAGAGGTCAAGTTTATCCGTACATGTATTGTAAGTTCAAGTAAGCTTTATCCTGACCATTGCTGATACTGTAATACCTGGCCAAACAGCAGCTATTGTTAGAACATGCCGCATTTTTCATTCAGAGCAACAACTGGAAAGTAGAAGAAAAAAAAATAGATTACCTAGGAAATTGATATAGCAGGGAAACAGTAAACAAACACAAATAAAAGAAACCAGGTACCCAGAAAAGAAGAAAAGATGAGCCAGTTAAATGTCTGAAAGTGAGGCAGAAATAAGACAATTTTCCAACTGCTATTTGTTAAAAGTTATTTATGTCCCTAGCAACCAACCACCTGCCACTGTCATCCTTACAATACCCGTGAGTGATCATCTCATTGTTCAGCTTGGATGAGCCCTGTGCTTTTTAAGTAAGAGCATCTTTTCCTATACATTCTCACAGCAGCTGCTCAGGGTGGGTGGAAGGGTTGTTACCACAGGAATGGACAGGAACAAGAATGTCATGTATTAGCAATTCCACATATGCAACTCATCAGACCCACCTGGCATTCTTTTAGAAATAAAAATTCCCAGAGTCTGAGCCAGGATAAGTGCAGGAAACTAATGTTTTTCTGGGTATCCCCCAAATAATTCTTTAGGAAGCTATTTTGAGAAATACAATCATTCCTGGGATACAGTTATCATTGAAAAATGGTAAAACTATGACTAAACTTTCACTGTGTGAAACGCATCCGTGGTTTTGTTTAACTTTAGATTCCTTAAACTATAGCTAGCCCAAAAAGTCACTAGTCACCAGGAAATGGCCAAACCTAATCTCCCAACCAACATACTACACACATTTTGCAAATGATGCAAAGGAGTAAGCTGTGTTTGTCAGTGCCCCAGAGGAAACCAGACTAGGTGTTTCAAGAAAGAATGATTGGTGATAGGAGTGTAAAGTGATAGAAAGAAGAAAAGGGGACATCGCAGACATAATTTCAGAAAGCAGTTTGTGACCCAGATAGGAAGAGTGAAGAAAATGGGCTAAAGTTATCAGAGGCTCACACTCCATAATTTTGGGACGCCAGGGTCATGGTGGTACAATCCTGCCAATCTCAGATTCTGATCTGCAATGCAGGGTGGTATTGCTAAAGAAGACAGTCTAATTCTAGAACTAGTCAAAAGATGCGTCTCCTCAAATTCTGCTGATGGGTCTAGCACAAGCAGACGCCTAACATCCCCTACGTCATCACTGTGTAGTTTAAACCTCTCCTCATTATCACTTCCAGGAATTGAGCCTAATTTATCCATTTCCTGTGGGCTGCACTTGGTGACACTCCAGAATAAAGTGAAAACGATGATGTGCCAAGCCACGTTCACTGCATTTCACGCAAAAGAAATGACTGATTGAGAGGGCAAAGCCATAAGTAGTACTCCTAACAAAACCTGTGCTGAGTCGTAAGGAACAGGCTTTTGTTATTAGACTGGCTGCATTTCAGATATGCTAGTGGCCTGTCTTTTTTTTGCATTTTGAATTCTGTGTGTGTGTGTGTGTGTGTGTGTGTGTGTGTGTGTGTCTAAAGCTGTTATCCTATGCCTTTGTCACTGTGTGTATGTGAAGTAGGTATCACTTTATCATTAAGCTTTTGGAGTAGAAACAAATTCTATTTGAGACACTACGCTTAAAAACCATCACCTGACAAACCTCACATGACCTGTATCCACATGTGACATTTTCAATTCAACCTGTCAACACCTAGACCTTGAACTTCCCAGATTACAGAATTGTGAGAGAATAATTCTTTTTCTTTAGGGACTTTGTTAGACATCACAAATAAAGACATCATTGTTTATGCTAATAACCTTTTTGAAATAATGAAACAGAGGTAAAGAAGAGAATATGTTACACCAATCTGAAAATGTTACCAATAGAGGCCAGCACAATGGCTCAGTTGGCTAATCCTCCACCTAAAAGCACCAGCATTCCATTTGGGCACTAGTTTGTGTCCCAGTAGCTCCATTTCTGACCCAGCTTTCTGGTCATAGCCTGGGAAAGCAGGAAAGAATGGCTTACATCCTTGGACTTCTGCACCTATGTAAGAGACATGGTGGCGGGGGGTGCTCCTGGCTCTTGGCTTTGGATCAGCTCAGCTCTGGCCATTGTGGTCATTTGGGAAAGTGAACCGGCAGATGGAAGAGCTTTCCGTCTGTCTCTCCTTGTCTCTGTAAATCTACCTTTTCAATGAAAATAAATCCTAAATAAAGATAATGTGAACTATACATTTCAAAATGACGAAGATGATGAATTTTATGTCATATTTTACAATATAAAAGGAGTAAAAAAGAGAAGAAAATAAAAAGTTACTTAGCCATGGTTACATTACAGTTACTGGGGTTTCATTTGGATTTACAATTATAATCTTGGTCAGTTTGCTTAGTAAGTTATGGGAGATTTTTGAACTTCACACACCTGAATGTTCATATCTCCCAAAATTTAAAACAGTTTATCAATTACATAGGTGTTCTTCATTTCACACTTTTTATTTTCAGTGACTTCTTTTATAGTTCATAAACATTGTTTTGCTTGAACAAACAAAAATGCTGCTGATGTTCTTTTATATCATGAATTCAATTTATTGTTTTCTTGAGCAGAATTTCAGTCTGTTTCATTTTCATGATTGTCAAATCTTTAAAAATATGTACGTATGTATTTAAAAGGTAGAGCATCATTTCATGTGTTGTAATAGTTCAAGGCACATTGTAAACCAATTCTTTGTACCTCCATGATTGCTATCTGTTCTAAGATATTATCAAGTCATTTCTCTTTTTTTTCCTTTAAACGTTTTTAATTTTGAGTAGTTTTCAACAGATTCAGTGTTACAACACATGAAATGATGCATTTTGGTTTCTCACCATGGAAAGCAGAAAGTATATGGGGCATCTTCTAAAGGGAGAAAAATATGAACACCCCCAAGATGGCTTACATTTTCTACCTTATATTGGCACTCATATTTAGGGAAAGAACACAGTTTATAAAGGTAAAAGGAAGTTTCTTGTAAAGGCCCTCTGTTTGTAGCAAGGCTGAGTTGCCCTGATCCCTTTCACTGCCCTTTAACAAAAGAACAAAAAACAACTGAATCAGCACTAGGTGAAGGTGATGGTAGTTAATGCACGACTGATTGTAAGATTTAATAAAGAATCTGATATATGCCTTTATAAAAAAAAAAAAAGGTACAGCAACAGACCGAGGAGGGAGCAATCTCCCACCTGCTGATTCATTCCCCAAATGACTGCAACAGCAAAGTCCTGGCCAGGCTGAAGCCAAGAGCCAAGGATCTGAGCTATCATCCACTGCTCCCTCAGGTGCATTAGAACCGAGATGGATATGAAGTGCAACATCCAGGACTCAAACTGGCACTCCAGTACTGCCTGCCAGCGTCACAAGCACTGATGTAACATTGTCCCTGATTTTTATCTCTTTATTGTATGTCTTGCTCTGTCCATGGATAGTTGTTCTGGTGGTAGTGCATTGTCTGTGTTCCCTCATAGCTTGCTGATCTTCATTAATATAATTATTTTGAATTGCTGTCAGATGATTTATAGCTTTCTCTTTAGGGTAGGTTGCTGAGATATTATTGTGTTCCTTGATATTGTCATATCTCCTTGATTTTTTTCTAGTTCCTTAAGATCTTGGGTTGCTGTATTTATGTTTCGGTTAACAGTGAATTTCTCCAGGGATTAACAGGTTTTCTAAAACCCTTCCTGGAGGCCAGTAGATTCTTATGATTATAAGCCTGTTTCCAGTCCTATAAATCCCAGGCTGAGTGGTTGCAGCATCTCATTGGTTTTTCCTAGCACAATGCTGTGAAACCCTCAGACTTGGGTAATTTCTCCCAGTCAGTCCCATTGAGTTGAGCCAGACGCTGAAATGATTGCATTTATCACCTACAGCATGCTTTTTGAGGAACTGAATTAAGAGGTTGGGTGCAGCACACTTGGGGCATTTCAGTGTGCTTGTAAGCTAGCTGGAGAAGATTTTAAGAACAGATTTAATGATCCAGCCCACAGAGAAGTTGTGAAACCCCTGACCTCTTTTCTCTACCACAAGCTTCTCCTAACTACTGAGACAATTTGATTATCTCAATATCTATCTGAGCAAAAAAAAAAAAAAATGTGGGTTTCTTGGCAGCATCCTACATGGCAAGGGAAGCCAGAAGCTCATTCACTAAACTGGTTGTTCTCCTTGGGATGAATCGTGGGCCAACGGATGCCTCTTTCAGTGCAGAGTTAAGCCACCTTAAGGGATGTGGATAACGTGAATTCATTCTTTTCGCTCTCCTGATGGCACCGCTGCATGCAGCTTTATTTGAGTGTCATTCAGGAGTTTCTTCGTTGCACCTCTGGACTCTCACAGAAGTGCTCTGATCCATGTGCGGTTAACAAAATCTGTGCTTGTGAAACACATTGAGGTAGAAAGCACCTGTTTATTCACCTTGCTGAAACTACTCTCTTTATACAAACTTGGAAGCTTATTAGCAAAACTTGTAATAGGGACTTCAGATTTACTAGCCAATGTCTTTGCATTGAATTACCATGTTTGAAGAAAATAAATACTTCACTCATTAATTATTTTAGAAAGGTATTACATGAGATGATGAATAACTGACACTTAGTCTTTCGGCTTCCTTATTCCAAAATGTATGAATTCTGTGGAGCAGTTAGAGCTTTTAAGTTGTTTAAACACACACACACACACACACACACACACACACACACACAAAACTTTTAATCAGGTGAAGTCCATAACCAGGGATTCAGTTCATGATTTAGCTTTTGTGAGTAAAAACAGATATAAAATAATAGTGATTTCAGCACTGGTTAATCAACCAATCAATTTGGGAGGGGATAGTTTATCTGCACAGCCAAAGTAAAAAAGAATGAAAGTGCCAAGGGACATTGGACTCCTTCAAAAAAAATTAACATTTCTAAGGGAAACATGGAATATGGAACTTCCTCTTTCTGCCTCTGTCTCTTCTTTATTTGGCAATATAGAATTGGAGGAGGGATTGTTTAAGGCATGCATTAAGTCCATACCCCCCAATAAGAAATATACAATATTTGTTGATGAATACTGGGTGTAGTATCCTCTACCCATTGCAACCCTAAAGGGCTCCAAGTGCTCTTATCTTTACAATAGGAACCACATTAATCCTACTTCATAGAGTAGTTCACTCAACCTACACGTATTTGTTGAGCCCTCACTCTATTCAGGAGTTTATCTAAGTCTCTTACCTAGCTCAGTTTAATTTCTCCCTCTTTCACAGTTGAGGAAGTGAGTGAAAAGCACCACATTACTAAAAGCTGAGGAGTGCATTGAAGGATGATTTTTGCGAGTTTGAGTAGAGGCCTAGGTTCAGGTTTTGAATCTTAACAAACACTCCTACACCTCTGACTCCTGCACTACGTCTTGGGATGGTATCCTTCTCCAACAGGTTGCATGACTCAGGTATTTTGTGCAGTGGGAAATATGTTGAAGAATGCACTCTAAAGTGTTCTAATGAACATTGATTCCTTCCTGATCCAATAATCACCTCGCAAGCTAAGCAGTCATTTTAGAAGCTGTTACCCTCTTGCCAAGGAAATTAATGAGGGATGAGTGAAGCTGCAGTGCTGCGGATTCCCATCGCCCTCCCCAGAAGCCTTTGGATAGACAAGGCTTTCCCAGTGGCTCTGCTGGTGGCTTTTATTATCTCAGATTTACAAGAGAAATACCCAAGACTCTACAGTAGTAAATTAAACTGTGCAAGGTCACCCAATGAAACATGTAATGCTTGCACTTCTACTGCTTTGTAATGCCGAAGAACAAACTCTGTCCTGCAATACCGTGCTTCTCTGTAATAGTGCTAAATGTAGCCCTGGTTACTCTTGGCTCTCCACCTTATTGCACATGGTAAATACAATCTCTTGGTTTGTAGGGGGAGGGTTTTTTACTTAAATATTTTCCTACTTCTGTTATTCATAGGTTGTTACTATTTAGATAGAATTGGCAATGAACCAGTTTACATTACATAATATATGATCAATGAATTGCTCTACACAAATCACAGTTTGCTTGATCCATATGCAAATAAGTAAGAATTGATTGTGAAGCCATTGTTAATGGAAGAGGTAAATACCATATAACACAAGAATATCATTGAACCTCTAGTGAATCTCTAAACTGAACACTGTCACTAAGAAATTTTACAATGATAGGTAAGTTACATGATTTCCCTGAGTCACCATTGTATCAGTAATCAAATGAGATCTATACCTTCAGATTTTTATGTCAGTGATCAGTATATGAAACACAGGAAAGGATCACCATTAGATGAGAGGTCAGCTTTATTAAATCATAACTGTGTATTAAATCATAACCATTTAAAGTGTTGAGACTAGTCTCAGCTCTTAAGACTGTACTCAACTTCCCAGACATGTGAAGATGTTTTATGATCTATAGGTTCTGGGAAAAGACAGACTCCATGCTATCAACAATGATGACCTTGTCAGTGGTAACCTTTCCATATCAGCTTGAACATATAATGCATCCATTAATACTTGTGTTTACTTTTATAGATTCGATTTATCTATTCCACTTAACCCAATCACTATCCAGTCTTTATCAGGGTAGCATTCAAATCAGCAAGCCAGAAAATCTTTAACATAGAGTATCAAAAACCACTATCCCTCGGTTGAACTTTTGTTCAGTGCAACTGAATGCCCTGATCCATAGGCTTGAACCCAGTGATTTGAGGTACACAGTGCAGCCAGCCATTAGAATTTTCAACTGTTTTATACTGTGTACATCTCAGTGAAGTCAAGGCAAAAGGCACCAGAAAAGAGGCTAAGGAAACGAAAGATAGCCCAACATAAAGATTAACGTTGTTCCCAGATACATCTCTGTTATGCATTAGACAGCTTTCAAAGTCTGACTCGGCAGCCTACTTGCTCCTTTATAACACTAAATACAACTGAACGGAATTTTGTTTATTTGTTACTACCCTAAATATGTGTCTTAGCACTTACCGAAGAAATGTCTGAGAGGATGATGACTACAGATATTTTGTATTTTCTGAATCTACTGGAGTGCAAAGAATTGGATAAACTTCAAAGTATTTGCTGGAAATTAGAGACTGAAATATTTTTAGCATCTCTTGAGAAAAGTCTCTTTGATTATTCTGCTGTACAGCAGGCACCATGGGGAAGCAATGATAAATAAAATAAACATAAAGCTTACCCTCTGGTACATAAAATAGACTTTAAGGTACCATCTGTGTAATTACATATTTAAATAATATTTTGAATAGCACTACAAAGATGGGATACTTGATTCCATCACTCTGCTATTTAAGTGTATCCTGACATTGTAGAGGTAGACAATGGCACAGAGTCCAGCATCCTATTGCCAAGATATATTTAACAGTTTCATTGGGAGTCCATCTTCAATTTGGAAGTATAAAATTTCATCTCTGACTCAACCACTCTGGTAGACATTATTCTGAATATCCTGACATGGGTGGAGAATGCCCAACCTGCAGGCCAAATAAGGCCCAGAAAATTGTGTAGTCTGGTCCTGCCAAGGGAACTGCAGGCAAGACTAAAATTTCAATAACTACACGACTGACTAATTTTTAGGTTGATAACTCTGAATGAGACATGAATGATGTTACACATATCCAAAATGGCTATTGGCAAAAAGAAGATTCCCCACCGCTGATACAACGTCATATTCTAAGAAATGCTGCAAAACATGATTGTGTGGGAGTGAGACTTGCCCAGACTTCATGAGGAATTTTCTGATCCTGGATGATCCAATTAGGGTTCTTGTGTGTAACTTAGTGTCTGAAAGTGGTTGGGAAGACTCCTGTGCCCTCACCTAGTAAATTCATTGGCATGTGTCCTGTGCATTACCAGGAAAAATCCATTTCCGCATGAAGAAATCTGCAAGAGAAAAAGAAGCCAGCATGGCAAAAGTGACAGAGTAAACAGAGAAAGATCCAATGGTACTATCGCCTCCATCTCCAATCCTCCCTGATACCACAGCTACCCCTGCCCTTTCCAGATCTTTAAGTAATGAATTCTCTCTTTTGTTTGAGTTAATTGCAGTTTGGTCTCGAGAATGGAGGCCAATATCAAGACACAATTCAGTGGGTTCTGGGTAAATGATATAATCTCCACAACCCTCAATTTTCTGATAAAAAACAATCAGAAGAAGATAAGCCAAAAGACTGAAAGTAAATATTTTCAAAGAGCATATCTGATAAAGGCTATTACTTAAAACATACAAAAATATTTTAAAATTCTACAAAGAAAATGAACAACTCAATTAAAAATCAGTAAAATACTCAGACTTCTCATCAAAGATGATACACCAGTGACTAGCATAAAAAGAGATGTGTGCAGTATTATATGCTATTGAGGTATTAAGAAATTAAAGCTATGATGAGATCCTACCACCTCACACAGATTAGAATAGGTAAAAATCAAATTCTGACATGAAATGATGATGATAAGATGAAGCTAACTCTCACTCATTGTTAACATGAGTGAAATTTTGGAAGAAAGTTTGATGATTTCTTCCAAAACATGCTTTCCGTATGTTCTAATAATTATATCATTTGATATTTACCAAAGTAAATTAAGTTTATATACAGACAAACTTACATACAAATATTCATAGTGAACTTTAATCTGTAAAACTTAGAATCAATTAAGATGCCCATCAGTGGGTGAGTAGATAATAAAGAATGATACAGTAAATTATTCAAAGCTTAAAAATGGGTTATCAAGTAAGTAAAAAGAAGGAACCTCAAATGTATATTACAAAGATAGTGAAACTAATTTTGAGAGACTAAGAAAATACAAGGGATAAAGGTGGAAGATAAAGCTGTCAAGAAATCATAACTATTTAGGCATGAATTAGCAAATATTGGATATATACAAAGAGACAATTCAGAATCATACTAGGAGACTTCATCACCCTGTCAATTAATGTGCCCTAACCTGCATTTTTATAACACTTGATCCAACAGCAACAGAGAACATATTCTTTTCAATATTCCAGGATTATATACCAAATACCTGATAGCTTCAATCATAAAACAAACTTGGAGTTTCTAGATGTATCTCCTAAGGCTATTACTACTTTAGGGAAGCCCTTATTACTTAACTGGTAAGAGGAAGAGCAAGCCACTGGGAAATCCAGTAGGGAAGGAAAATGATTGTGATTTAAGTAGTTTAATCGGAAAAGTTCTTAATGAGAATATGATGTGTGAGGAAAGACATCAAGGAATGCAAGAAGTGAGATGTGGGTTTCTGAGGAAGCGGTATTCCAGATTGAGGGAGCAGAAAAGACACAGACCTCCAAGGCAGGAACATGAATGGTGTAATGTGGCTAAGAAAAATGAGGAAAAAGTGGTGATCTTTAGAATGTTTGTGATCTTCTGAATTTTTTAAGAAATATAACAGTTGACATGTTTTTAGTAAATTTTTATAGAATTGTTATTTGCTGTAGGAAGATAAATCAATAAAGGTGAAATTCCTGGGTTTCAGGGGGTGCACATTTAAAATGCTGAGACAAATGGCCAAACTGACCCTCCAAGCAATTAGCATCAATGTTTTCCTATCTTGCTCAGCAGAAAACAATAATTTCTCACCTTTGCCAAAAGTGAGAACCATGTTCATAATCAACATATACAACATTTATTGAGTACTGATTATATGCCAGCCCAGTCACCAAAAATATTAAGATCCTTATAAAAATATTTTTTAAAAGTGTTTCTACTTTCTATGATTACAGACAGAAATTTAGTCACAGAAAGGATTTGATCAGTGTGACTCTACAGCTTCGGCTTTTACCTTGGAATGTTACGCTGAAAATTATTTCCTATTTGTATTTATTATTGATGAGGTTATATTAATTTGTTTCCATGTTTTAATTAGATAGTTGTGCTTTTTAAAAATAGACTGTCAAGCTATTTTTCATTGATTTGTTGAAGATCGTCCATTTCACACTAACTTCTAATCACTAGTTCAATTTGCTGGCATTAAGTGTTGCAAATATATTCATTTATTTCTTTTCCTTTTAAGTTGATTGAAATGACACTGCTTTTGCTGAAACACACTGTTTAACATTACAAATTATTTTTTTTTCAACCAAAAGTCATCGTATAGTCAGAATTGATCACATATCCATCTTTAAAAACAGAAGCAAAAAGTAGTTTTTAAAATTTTGATGACTAGAAAAGAAGATATAAATAATATTAAAGAACAATTATGGAGAATATTATTGCACACCAAGACATTTCCAAAAAAAATGTTGTTAAATTCCTCATAGAGATAAAAAAAAATACATCAACTTCTCGAAAGTCCTGTGTTCAGCATGATGGCTTTTACGTATGTTGGCAATCACATCTCCAGTACTTCCATCAGGAATATTTTCCCCATGTAAGAAGTTGCCCGGTTTTTCTTATGCCTTGTGTTGTTCAATGAAATCCTTCTTTTGAATTCTGTCTCCTGGAATTAGTTCTCTGTGTGTGTGAGTCTGCCTGTCTGTCTTTTGATAAAGCATAATCTGTATGCAACAATCGACACAAGAGTACATGGCTCATACATGTACATCGATGCGACAATTATCCAAATGAAGACACAAAACATTCTTATCAACCCAGAAGTTTTCCTTAGTCCTTTTGTTCTTTCCCAGTCAACAACCCCCATTTTTCCTTTTTTTTTTAAATTTCAGTATTCTAAATTGATTTTTTAAAGTTTTTTTATTCTTATTATTTTCCATAATTCAGTTTTTTAGATATAGGGATTCCTCTCACTTCTTCCACCCCTCCCCCACTCTCCCAAGAGCTATCATTTTCCAACAGATTATTACCATAGTATAGTCCTTCAGCAACACGGAAGTCCAACATTCTGCTACTTAAGTGTAACATGTCGTTGTAGCTACAGGCAATAGTAAAAAAAAAAAAGTATCCAGTATTAACTGTCAAGATGTGTTTGATGATTTCATTCCTTTTATTTGGGATTAGAGAAGCATACTGCAATGTATCTTCATGTCCCAGTATCCTGGTCTGCATTATACAGTTCATCTATGTACATATTTGTGTATGTATGTATGCTTGCTTTGTATTTTGCATGAAGGCTGTCATACCAAAGAGAATTGTGATACTTGCCCTTTGGGGGCTGCCTTATTTCACTGAGCAATAATGGTTTCCGTCTCTCTAGATTGTTTTTACTTATTTCTGAATTTCATATGAATGGAGTCATCCAGGATCTACTGTTTTTATGTGATTTCCTCCACTCAACCTGTGAATCCCTAGTTCCTGCTCTTTTCTATTAAACTATTCTATCATATACACATACCACAGTCAACTAGTCCATTACTTTTAAGTTATTTCCATGTTTGAAGTTGCATTAATATTGATGCTATGAACATTCTTCTAAATATTATGAAGATAATAAAAGTCCAACATAAGAATAGATAAGCACAAAGACATCTCATTGTATTAACAGCAGTGGAGGTTCTAGTCCTCACTGAACTAAGTTACCTAAAATACTTCAAGTTAAAAAATAAAGTATGCTGTATTTTGATAAAGACAACTTTGAGATTTTCCTGGGATAAACACAAGACTTGATAGAGCTAGAGCACATACCTGGATACTTCAGATAAATATTATGGAAATCTCTGGGGTTCCCAGTGAACCTTATAAAATTAACTAACTGCAGGACCAGGCACAGTATCCTAGTGGCTAAAGTCCTCACCTTGCCATGTGCTGGGATCCCACATGGGTGCCAGTTCGATTCCCGGCTGTTCCACTTCCCATCCAGCTCCCTGCTTGTGGCCTGGGAAAGCAGTCGAGGACAGCCCAAAGCATTGGGACCCTGACCCTGCGTGGGAGACCCAGAAGAAGCTCCTGGTTCCTGGCTTTGGATTGGCTCAGCTCTGGCCTTTGGGACCACTTGGGGAGTGAATCATTGGACAGAAGATCTTCCTCTCTATCTCTCCTCTCTATATATCTGACTTTAAAATAAAAATAAATAAATCTTCAAAAAACGAATTGCAAGAGAAATGCAAATATGATTTTCAATTAAATGTAATTTAATTTGAATAAAACAACAGAAGATAGTAAAGGATATTTAGCATCAATAGTGATAATTACGGATGAGTGAGTGTTTACTGAATTTTAGATACATACAACAAGAGAAAACAGAGTTGAAAAACATTTTTAATGCATAATCAAGGAAATCTTTACAAAACTGATTAATGAAGCAAAGTGTAACAAACTATACCCCTTATATCTTCAGAAATAAACAAACTAGAGCCCCAGTCTTAACTGATACTTGGTTTCTAACTGGCATCCAAATGATATTAGCAGAGAACTGCAAGAGAGTAGGATGAAGGATTTTTACAAAGAAATTGTGGATTTTCTCTCCACTCTTCTGCAGTGCAAATCATAGGAAGTACGTTCACTGGGTGTACTCATCTGAATCTGTGGAAGCTTGATAGATGCAGTACCTTGGAGCTGTAGGTGTATTCATCAGGCTAGATGACGCTATGCCGCAATAGAAAATCAATACCTCAGTGGCTTGACGCAATAACAGTTTCTATTTCATTCACTCAAAATTTGCTATAAATCTGGAAGGCATTCCAGAGTTTGTCTCCTTTAAAAGGTATACACATTCCAGGATGCTTTGATTTGTAGTGTCGCCATCTAAACACAGGCTTCTGCAACCACCACAGCAGAGAAAGGAATGTGAATAATAATACCCCACGTTGGCCATACTGCAGCTCATATTTCCCTGAACATAAGCAATCAGGTGATCATACTTCGATAGAAGAGTATGTGGCCAAAGAAAGATAACTGAGCGTTGATGAAAATTCAGCACACTGGTCCATCTGTGTATAGAGAGAATGGACTAATGACCTGCTTTCTGGCTTGATTTCCTCGAGCATATATCCTATAATCCCAGAGCTAAGGAGCTCTATAGCCCTCCTGGGAGCATCCACAACCCGTGGCTGTGGCTCCACAAAGATTTATTCCCTCAGAATTTCTGCGATTGTCAAGTCACTCTCTTGGGTGAAAAAAAAAATGAATTTTATAGTACCCAGGAATCTTCTGAAGATATTTTGGTTTTCTTGTGGCTAGAGGCTGAGTTAACATTCTATGAGCACTTGATGAAGTTAGCCCAGAGTGGACACCTCAAAACAGGGTTCCAAAAGTGAAGACGAATGAGAGTGAAAGGGGAGACACCTACTGGAGGAATTGCCTGTGGACACTGTGACACGCTCTTCTACAGTTCACTACAAGTACATTACAAACACACAGTCAAGCAGGAGCTCTGACCATCGTCGGACTCTGCTTCAGGATACATGTAGAAGTTACTTCAAAAGTTCATGTAAAAATAGAATTGCATGCTAAGTTTGTTTAGGCACAAAATACTTTTGAAAACCACCCACACATAGAAAATTCACAAAACTCATCAAAACACATATTGTTAAAAGACTATTCATGGATTTTCACCAAATTCAACATCTTTCATTCCAGTTCTACTTTTACTTCCCTCATATAAACTCAGGTGTCTTTCAGGTCTCCAAGCATGCTACACAAAATATTTTTTTTTCTTTCTGTCACTCATAAAAAGTAAGACACATATAATATTCATTTCCTGACATTTGAGAAATCTTTAAATGAAATTATCTTATCACTAAAAATCCAAAGTACCTGAGTCATAAGCCTTGATTAAAAATGACATCAGCTGTTGAAATGCATATATTAAATATGTTGCAACTAAACATTTGCCACTCATAGAGAGGAGAAAATTATATGCAGTGAAACAAAAGAGCCTTAGCACCTGTTGGATCAAGCCATGATTTTAGTGAACTCTCAATGCCTCAGTTTCATCCTTGGTAAAACTAGCAGGTGAGGTCAGAACAGGCTGTAAGGGAGATGATTTATTGAAGATACTGTCCAGCTATTGCTTAAAAACATAGGCTTTATAGTTGGGTAAAAATTGGAATTAAATTTACTCATGGCCTCTTACAGATTGTGGATCATTGAAATACCACTGAATTTTAAAGTATGTAAAATAGTCATAATAACATCACCTTTATGTGATTCTTGTGAAGATAAATAAAGTAATATACATATCATGGCACCACAAATGTTTTGCAATACAACTTCAAACCATTCGTTAAGGTATTTTTATGAGTGTTTTGTGTATTGTTCTTATATTGATATTTGACATTTGATCTATGCTTAGCTAATGATTATTACTGAAAGTTTTTCCAAGTGTGCTTTGAGTCCGAATTTGTGTACATACATACCAATGTGTGATTCTTAATTTTCTCTTTTCTCTCTAATTCATCTTTGTGCAGTTGTTTAACCAGATACTTTGATAGTGTATTACTATGTAAATATCAAGGCAAAGTTGAGTGGCTTACAACAGGGGAAAGCAAATGATTACCCATGGGCACAATTTTAGCACAGTTGTGTGCGTGTGTGTGTGTGGCTAATAAGCTAGGAATTAAAAAAAAAATTCAAAACTTGCAAATCACTATGGCCTAAAAACTTTTAAGTACTTATTATTTTGCCTTCAGCAGAGAAAAATGGGTCCTTAGATTTAAAATATAATCAACATTTCTTTTGCTGATAGATCTTCTATGTGGGCATGAGTTGCTATGGAAAGTTCATTGCTTCTCCACTTAGCCAGGAAGCTTAGCTGAGCTGCTTCCAGGGTGGCTCACTAACATGACTGGCAAGAGCATGTAAAATGTTGACTGCACTCTCAGTGGGGTGAGAGGGCCATGGACTTCAGATCCCTCCATATGGTCTGGGCTTCTCAGTGGCACAGCGGCTGGGTTTTAAGGGCAAGTGCACTAGGGAGGAGCCAGGCAGGAGTTGTATTGCATTCATAATCTAGCCTCAGTGGTCATGCTGGTTCTGTTTCTCCATACGCTGTTAGTCAAGTAGTCACAAAGGCCCCCCAACAGATGGTTCCAGTCCACAAGCAGATGCTTCATCGCAGAGGTACAGTGATCTGCAGTTGCTACACAGGAGCTCATGGCTTCCTATCTATCTCCCTTTATATTATCTCCCCCAGGACCCTGACCTGGCAGCTGGCCATGATTCACTTCTTTAGCTCTCCAGATGTTTCACTTACCTCCTGATAGCCATGCTCAAGAAGGTGTCTTCTTCCCCAATTCTCCCTTCTGGTCTTTCTTTTTCCTGCCTCCTCTTCAAGAAGTGTAAAGCCTTATTCTGATGACAACTCGCTTATTCTAAAGCATTAACAATGACTGCTTCTCAGGCTGTTATTTGTCTGATTAGCTTTTTAGTATAAGAAGTGCTGTGAGGATTACAGAACCTTCACAATAAAGATCCGCATTGGATCTCTTATTTGGAGATTATATGATACATGATATATGATATATATGGAGATTATATATATCTCACATTAATTACCCTAATGCTGAGAGGAAATATAATAATAGCCTGTGGCATATTCTGGCAAAAGCTCCTTAAACTTTCATCAGTCATCACCAGTATTGCATTAAATATTTTGATAGAATATTTTATGAAAAAATATTGGATCAGTGTATTTGGTTGCTTCTACATTGCTGAAAAGTATGCAAAAAGAAAATTTCAAGTCCAAGACTAACTTCTCATTTTCAACGCTGCATAACAAACATGAAAGAAGCCCTACCCTTGCTAGCCATGGAATTAAAATTTTTGAAAACCAAAAACTGAGCTTCCAGGTGTCTGAATTCCAACGGAAAATAACACACAATTCTGGAATCTCTCCTTTATTAAAGTTAAGGTATCAATTGTGAAGTAGTGAGAACTTAGAAATTGTGAAAATGACATACTGGAATGTTCTTTTCATGCTGAGGAGTTCGATGTTTCAAATTTTGTTCAACTTCTCTCGTCAATAGGTGCATCCCATCCCACCAGAAGAGAGAAAGCAACTTGCCTCTTCTAAGACTGTCTTGAAAGAAAGTAGTAATAGCGCTCTTCCAGAGCTCTTAAAGGGCTTCCTTCAACAAGGAGGTCACTGGACTAGAAACCTTACTCCTACACTTGAAGCAAGGCTTACATTCCTAGTAGGTCCCTTTGTCAAATATGAAGTGTTACCCACAAATGCATGTACCATCACTCTCCCTAAATCTCTTGTGATGTTTTTCCAATTTATGCTTATGGAAAGAAAAGGAATGAGTATGCAGAACAGCTACAAATGTGTTGAAAAAATTGAAAAAGTGTATTTCTCTTGGATTGAGTTTATTGATATGAGCACCCAGTATGTAAACTGGAGTAGGCTATGTTGGTATGCTTGATTATCTGGCTAAGACATGAACCTCAATGTGGCCTGTAATTATTGGACATGAGAAGCCAAATTTACTTAATATTATATAGACAACCATAGGACTTAGGCATGAAATACTATTTAAGGCTTGTATATCCCTTTCTATGTCTTACATGATGGTATTAAGGACTTGCCTTTTTATTAGGCTTTTGAAAGTACATTGTTCCCCAGATGTAGGCAACTGCCTAGGTTGCTTTGTACCTAGGCAAGTGTTACACCACTGGCAGAATAGCCAGAAGGCAGTCTGTCACTGTCCCCCAGCGATGCACTTGGTGCACGGAGGTGATACTAACACAGGTGGACTACTGACTGAAGCAAAAGTTTATTAACAGCACCAGACATTTAAAGAAAGGTTGTCACACAGGCATCCAGGGAGGAGGGGCTTGAGCCATTTACATCTCAACAGCAAGGTACAGTTCCCCAAAACACAGCTAGTTCCTCTAGCAGGTTCTTTATCTAAACCTGTGAACCAGGATATATCCTGCTCATTCATCTCCTTGTCAATTGCTCCTGGTGACTTCAGGGGGGATTCAACTGGCTACTGTCTCCCACAGTAAAAAAGATTCTGAATGTCCTTCTACAAATGCCAAACCTGTGTTAACTATACCAGAATGTCAGTATAGTTGTTTATTTTTAAAGATATGTGGAAAAGGCAGGAAATGCCAGGCTGGGACACATCACTCCAGCCTCTAAGCAGGGGAGCTGCAGATTGCCAGGGCAAGAGGGTTTGGGGACTTACTGAAGTAAGACCAGCTGAGGGCATGTTTGACAGGGGAGGAATGACTTCTGGGGGCTTCCACGGACCAGGCCACTGAACTCATATGTATGTGAGGGAGTGGAGATGAACTGGTTTAGGTAAAGAAAACTGGAGTGTATTTCCGGGTCAGGACAAGGTCACCCAGCCACCCACATGGGAAACCTGGGATGGGCTCGCTCACTGTCTGTTTCTACTCACAAAATCTGGAGCTGGGAGAAGCACAGTATGCCTGGCTGGGCTAGGCTGCAATATGCATTGAAAGTGCTAAAATAGGGGTAGGGCATGTCAGGCTGGGCCCCAGCATCCACCAGAATACAGAGAACTGGATCTGAGGGCAGATTCCTCATGGGACTTGTAGGATTGCCTCTGTGGGTTTGCAGCTCTCTCAAGTTTTCCTGGAGAGCGGGGGATGGTGACAGGCCAAGCCAGGGTGGACCATAGAATTCACCTGACAGGAACTCCCAGGCCTGGGAGTAGGCCAAGCCAGACAAATCTGCAGTACTAGTCAGTATTTATGTGGGCCAGTTCTTAGGACTGGCCATGCCTGGCTGGGTCAAGCCACAACACCATTCAGTGACAACTGAGACTGAGGACACAGGCCATCCCAGGCTGGGTCAAAGCACCCACCGGCACGTGCAAGTCCCAGAGTTGGGAACAGGCCTGGTAGAAGAACTTTGGGGACTCCCCTACTGGACTACAGCTCTCACTGACAAGTGTGAGAGCAGGAACTTGGAACAGACCAGCACCCATCAGTATTCTTGTGGACTAGGTCTGGAAGTAAGCCAGACTGGACTAGTCTCCAGCACCCGCTGGCCCTCAGGAGAGCCATATGGGTGTGAGAAAGACTAGGCTAGGCTGCGACACCAGCTGGGTCACATGAGAATCAGTCTAGGGGTAGATCAGGCTGTATTAATCTGTATTACCCATTGGTGAAAACCAGAATTTTTATGGGCAAGCTGAGCTAGGCTGTAGTATCTACCAGTGAGTTCTTGGTCTAGGGCCTGGCCATGTCAGTCTATAAAGTAGCACCCACCAGCACATGTGAGATCCATTGCTGGAAGCAGGCCTGGTAGCGAAATGTGGTGAACTTTCCTGCTAGGCATATTTCCCATCAGTGAGCTTGAGAACCAGGGCTTGGAGCAGACCAAGCCAGACTGGCTGGATCACCTGTTGGCATTCATATCGGCTGTGTATGGGAGCATTCCAGACAAGATTAGTCCACAACACACACTGGCCTGAATGAGAGCCAGGATAAAGTTCAGGCCAGGCCAAGTTGGACGGCAACACCAGCCAGTTCACGTGACGGTGGGGGTAGGCCGGCTGAGCCAGGCTGCCGCACCCACTGATGAAAGCTGAGCAGGGTCAGTCTCTGGTGAATGCAAGACTGAGAGTGGCCCATCTCATACTGGGTCAAAGCACTTGCTGGCATGCACAAGACCCAGAGCTGGGAGTTACCCTCATATTGGAGCCTCTGGTACTCCCTTGTTAGGCTGCTGCTTCCATGGGTGAGTGTAAGAGCTAACTTTGGGCAGGCCAGTCTGGGTAGGGTTTCAGCAGCCATAAGCTGGAATTTGGGCTGAGTATGGGAGCAAGTCAGACTGGGCTGGGCTGCCACACCACTACCATGAAAGAGAGCCAGAATAGGTTGGGACCAGCCAGGTAAGTCTTCAGCACTAGCTGGCAAGTGCCAAGACTGGGTGTGTGTCATGTCAGGATAGACCACAATACTCCCTGGGACTAGAGGTGAGTCAGGCTGAGCTAAGCTACAGCACCAATGGGTGTAAACAAGATCCAGATGGGATGTCAGCTGGGTCAGGCTAAACCTCAGCACATGCAAAAGCTGGAGCTGGGGGTTGACCTAGTGGCAGTTATTGCGAGTCACCCCAATTAGGCCAGGGCAGCCACTGGTATGCATGAAGACCAGATCTGTAGCTGGCTGTCTGGGCTAGGCAACAGCACTTGTCCATTTGAATTAGATAAGGGGCTGGGGCAGAGCTGAACAGACAGCTGCATCTATTGGTTGGTGCATTGGTTGGTGCAGATAACAGAGCAAACTTGACCATGCATTGACTGGTGCACACAGCAGTCAAGTCAGAGGTCAACCCAGATGACTTTTCTTGGGGAACTTCCCAGCTAGACCCCTGGACTCAGATTCTGGCCACAGGGAAAATCACAAGATGTGTGGTTTAACCTCAGAGTGTTTATGTCAGGCCTGGGCCTAGTCAGTTGTTGATGGCATTGCAGTGGATAGCATGCCCAGATGAACAGAGGACATGACAGCCAGTTCATGTAAGCAGGCCGACAGGGGACATAGATTGCTTCATCAGAAGAAGGAAAGCAGAACAGGTTCAACAATCCTCCTGACCAAGCTTTCCTGCATGTGTATGGATCTGTGAGTGCACGAAGGTGGACTCTGACAAGCAAAGACCTTAGAGGGAACAATGATAGCAACAACTCTTCACTATCAAACCACTCAGGTAACATGCTCAGAGCACTGTTCCCCAGGCTGGCATCACTGAGGCATCATCAAATAACAGAACCTCATCCCCAGCTACGGATGTGGTTTGGCAGCAGGGAGCAGTCCCTTCCTTCTCCTCATTTGTGAACACAGGAGGGAAAAAGGAAAGAAAAGAAAACTAAAACATTTTTCCTACCCACCTTCCTGCATACCTTGACCCTCTCCACCCCAATCAGAGGCCCACATGCTGATGCATCCCTCTCAACTATGGAAGCAATACCAAAAACAAAATTTAAAAAGTGTATGCCAAGACTTCCTTAGGATGCTTTGAACATACACTCTGAGATAAATCCTACCACCACCATCCCCCCCCGAAAAAAAAACCTATGCATACATTAAAAATACTTGAACCACAGCAAACTTATCTTTTAATTCAATTTCCCATTAATTTTTTGAAGTCCTCTCATACACATTGTTGATGTACAATGCTTTTTCATTTATATTTGGGAATTTTTGCAGTTGTGTATAAAATTAAGTCTGGGCTTTGTTAAGAGGAGTACCGCCATTCCTAAAAAGATGTGTAATGACTATGCTGCAGGCCTAAATGCCATTAAGAGATGCTGCTATGGGACGGCTGCCTAAATTCAATGAGTATGAAGATTACATGGAGTGGCAGGGGACAAATGGCTTAACTTAATGGTCCTCTGACTTACAAAAATGTTAAATCAAACATGTGGCAAAATGATCTGTCTAGACTAGCCCAATATAAACTACATTAAATGCAAACGGACTATGGAAGTAAGTAGGAATTTGTCACAATGGATAAAGAATCCCAAGATCCTTGAGCTGTGTATTTTCAAGAAGAGATACTATTTATTTATTTACTCTTCTCAAGGAAGAGTTAGAGACGCAGAGGGCGCCTAGTGTTCTAGGAGAATCTGAACTGAATCATGCTACAGCATCTGTAAATCTCCAAAAATCCAGTCAAGTGAAAGAAGCTGTATACAAAGGATATATGCTGAATGATATCATATATCTGAAGCTAAACAAGAGGTAGAAGTTGCCTGCATGCTATAAATCACAGGCGTGGTTGGCCAAAGTTGCATTAAAGTGTTTCCTTTGGATGGTAGCTTATTTCAAGTCTTGTTTGAGAAGATGGCTATTCATTTATCAAAATTTTATTGCACACTTAGATTTGAGTATTTCATTGTTTGAAAAGTTATCTCAATATTAAAAAACTATAATTTTGAAATGCAGTATCTTACATGGAAGTTTAAATATACAGATAGTGTGTATATATATTCTATGATTCTGTTTACCTAAAATTTGAATAAGCTAAATTTAGGAGATTACATATCACACTAGTGGTTGATTGTAGGGGTGAGAGAAAAATAGAAGAAATGCTGAAATAATGGACAAAAATGTCCCTTATAGTATCTATAGAAGAGACTGAATAGGTAAATTCATTTGGCTATGTTAATCAAAGCATACATTTAACAGTTGTGACTTCTGCTTACATTGGCTTTACACAATAAAAAGAAATAATTTCTAAACTTAAATATGCATTAGAAAAGAGAAGTAATCAAAATATTAACCATTGAAGTCACAGGTGGCAAGTTACATTTCAGTAATGCAAGAGAAAGTAAGAACAGCAATTAGCAATGTAGAAAACAACATACAGTAAATACAATAGACAAAATCATTATTTTCCTATGTGAGAAACCCATCAAAATGACAAATTCCAGCCAAAATTGATAAACAAGAAAAAGTGACCAGAATAAAGAGGTATAGCAGCGTTGATCCTAAAGACTTGAGAAAAAACATACGAGCATTGTTGCAGTATAATTTAAATCCAAATACAAAGAATAGACTATAGGAGACCCAGGGGAAAAAAAAGACACTATAATCATTTGCAGTTATACAAAATGAGTCTAATTTGTTTACATTCTAACAAATAAACCACCAGTTTCCTATAGCTTTGTTGGTGAATTATTCTAAATGAATAAGGAAAGGCATAATACCTAAGTATAATATACTGCCGATAGAAATCAAACTTTATCAGTTAACAAACAAGCCAACAAACAAACAAAACAGAAGCACCTTTGTTTTATGAAATTCTAAACAGCCTTGATGCATAATTATGACAAGGACATTACAAAAAACGTTATTTTAATAAGTTGGTCTCTCTAGTGTACAAATACATTTCTAAACATAGCAAAAGCAAATAAAATCTACTAAATCATTAGAAGTCATTGCATTTAGTAAGGCAAAGTGTGATTAGGGCATCTGTCTTTGTATTTCCTCAGGAATGAAAAGTTGACTTTGTATTTCCAAAACCAATCAATATTTTCCATCACAACAACAAAATTTCAAAAATCAATAAGACAAAGTAGGTATTTCAAAACTGCCAGGTACTTTACAAAGCATTTTGTAGCTTGAAAAGTTGCAATGTTTCTTTTATTATCAGGAAAATGCAAATTAAAATGACAAAGAGTCATAGCTCATATATTTTAGTTACTAAAGTAAAAAAAAAAAAAAGAATAGACTGCAGAAATGGGTATATTGCCTGGGAACTAAGATGCCCACATCTGTTCCACATGGATGTGCAATTCCCAGCTCATCTCCTGACTCTAGGTTCTTGCTGATGCAGCCTCTAGGGGGCAGTGGTGATGACTCCAGTGATTCAGTTCCCATTTCCCAGCTGGGAGACACCGGATGAGTCCCAGTGCTGGCTCCCAGTGTTTCCTGGACCAGTGAGATCCAGGCTTTATGGCATTTGAGGAGTAAACTACTGAATAGAAACCCTCTTTCTCTTTCTCTGTCTCTCTCTCTGTGCTTCTGAAATCCAAATACATACATACATGCATATATAAATACACCAAATTTTTAATGACTGTCAGTGGAAGAGCCTAGCAAGAATATCAAATAGTGAGACTCTCATTTTTAATGGCAGTTTAAGTTTTAAATGGACGTGTCTACATTGAAAGGCTAATTGACAGTACATATTGAAGCTGATCAAACACTAAACATTCACTAAGACCCCTCAGTTTGCCTCATAAGTATGTAATCAATATGCCTGTATTCAGATACACACCAAGAAATGTGATAGGGATGCACTGTTTGCCATAGTCCCAACGTGAACACAACTCAAAAATTTACCATTAAGAAATGAGTGCAAGGGGCCCGGCGGCGTGGCCTAGCGGCTAAAGTCCTCGCCTTGAACGCCCCGGGATCCCATATGGGCGCCGGTTCTAATCCCGGCAGCTCCACTTTCCATCCAGCTCCCTGCTTGTGGCCTGGGAAAGCAGTCGAGGACAGCCCAATGCTTTGGGACCCTGCACCCGTGTGGGAGACCCGGAAGAGGTTCCTGACTCCTGGCTTCGGATGGGCGCTCACCGGCCCATTGCGGCTCACTTGGGGAGTGAATCATCGGACGGAAGATCTTCCTCTCTGTCTCTCCTCCTCTCTGTATATCTGGCTTTGTAATAAAATAGATAAAATCTTAAAAAGAAATGAGTGCAAGTTGTAGCATATTTATACAACAGGATATTATTCAGCAACAAAGAAAAGCTAGTGTGCTGTGCAATACTCTTGCGAGTCTATTATTTAAGAAAGAGTCAAACACGAAGGGATATGCTTGTGGCTGATGATCACATAGGGGTTGTCTTTGGAAGCACAGTAGCTAGGAAGGAGCACATGGCAAAACCTAGAGGTGCTGGTATCTCACTTGGTCGGTGCCTATATGAGTATGATCATTTTGTAAAATTCATCATCACATGATTATAATATTGGCTCTTTTCTATGTGTACATTACAATTCAATTAAAAATGATTTTACTAGTAAAAGCAATGCAGAACTATCCGCATAATAATGCATTGGTAATCAGATCAGAATGTTTCATCCAGGATATACTTATAAAAGCGTTTGCTGTCTCAAGGGCGTTGTGCACAACAAGATGCCTGAATCCCGTATCAGAGTGCCTGAGACTGAATCCCAACTCGGCTTACATTCCAACGTTCTTTAGGCAGAAAGCTCACCTAGGACTCTTCGGAACCCTGGGGAGCTGGGGGTGAGAACTTTCCGTGTTCTAAGGGTGTGGTTGACGGAACAGTTACAGCCAAGTAGGGTAGGAGTGGGGAGAAGTGTGGGGACAAGAAAAATGGGGTGCAGTTTCAGGAAGACATGAACGTCATTCTAAGCCTTTTCTGTTTAATATATTTGGCTGTTGAGGAAAGAGAGTGGTCAGAATATATTTAAGAACCAAGCAGAGATGAATTCATATTTATGTTGGGTAATGATTAACTTAGGTTAACTGGTCTATCCATCACCTTTAAATTTACATAATTGTGGCAATGAAATGATTCAGTTTCTGAATTGCAGTTCCAGTTTCTGTGTTGCTTGACAGCTCTTGGGATGAACTATATGGCATCATTCCTTGGTTAAACGTACTGACCTTTACAGTTGTCTCATTCTGTGGAAATACAGGTGATTTGACCCTCATATAGAATTCTGGATCAGAAACACTTCAAATTCAAAGATAGAAATAGGAAGACAGTTTCCAGGCAACCATGTTAGTTTCTGAGAATGGTTCAATGACAAATTGTTGATTAGCTTATAGAGTTCTGAGCCCTGTGCTTCCAAAAACATATCTCTCAAAAGAACTATGTTCTTTGATTTAAATGATTATACAGGTTAATTCTTTTCAGCAGTGTTTTCAAGGATACTGATAGTGCTGTTATATTCAAATTGTATAAAGGAAGCTATTTGAAACAGTTGACTGAATATCATAATGGGTATTTTCATTCCTACTTCAAGTAACATTTGTGAGACATTGTGTTTGTGCATTATTTTGTCGATATATTTGTGGCAACAAGAACTAGAATGGCATTTAAAAATTCCCCAATACTCTCATAACATTAAAGAGTCTCAAAAAAAATCTGTTAATGGTAATGACTTTAATGCAAACAATAATAATAATTAAAATGTATTGAAAACTGCTATAAGCAAGACG
Organism: Ochotona princeps; assembly: GCF_030435755.1. Taxonomy (NCBI): domain Eukaryota; kingdom Metazoa; phylum Chordata; class Mammalia; order Lagomorpha; family Ochotonidae; genus Ochotona; species Ochotona princeps. Next base: position 11,047,860 of record NC_080844.1, on the reverse strand, counting down.
CTTTGCCAAAGGCTTCAAATATGTTCATTTAATTTTCACAAAACACCTGTGGAATTCTTATGTGATGTATCATTAATAGATTCATTTTCCATATGAGAGAGCCAAGATTTGGCAAGATGTTTAAAAGCTAATACATGGTAATAGTAGTGATTTGATTTCTTGTATCCTAAGTTCAAAGGATTTTTTGTTTTTTTGTTGTTGTTGTTTTTTGGATTTTTTTTTACTGTTACTTAAAATATTTATTTATTTTTAATGGAAAGAAAGATTTTACAGAGCAAGAAGTTTCCACCTGTTGGTTCAATCCCCAAATGGCTGCCGGCTGCCAGAGTTGAGCTGACCAGAAGCTGGGAGCCAGGAGCTTCTTCCGGGTTTCCCGCATGGGTACAGGGTCTCAAGGATTAGAGCCATTCTCTGTTGCTTTCCCAGGCCATAAGCAAGGAGCCAGATCAGAATGGTAACCACAGATATATAAAACCTACATATATGTAAGTTGTTGAGGCTAGAACACATTAGTGTTCTTAAAATGGTATCTTGCATTTATATCTTATATCTTTTTTTAAAGTAAATGCGAGTTTTTTTTAACACATATTTTTATTGCATTTCCTTTTTTTTTTTAAACTAATTACATTGCATTATGTGATACATTTTTTTATGCACTGGGATTCCCCCCGCCCCTCCCAAAACCTTCCCCCCACGGTGGATTGCTCCACCCTGTTGCATTTCCATAGTTCAAATTCAGTTGAGATTCTTTCATTGGAGGTATTTACCAAGCATAAAGTCCAGCATCTTATTGTCCTGGTAAGTTCAATGGTTTCTTGGTGAGACCATCTCTGGTCTGAAGGTAGAGCCAGCAGAGTATCATTCCAATCAATTAAAAGTCCCAACATAATATTTCCAACCATTTACAACATTATGGCATTAATTAACATGGTATTGATTAACCAATATGTTACTAGGAAAATGCAGGTTCTCAACCACAACCTGTGACTTCTTCATAGACATTTCAATTTTGGTTTATAGTCAACCGTATTCTATACACCTTAAAATGGCTTAGATTGCTATTCAGCTGTCCCATGTCTATTTTAATTTTAGTCTTCAGCAGTTTATAGCATTGAAGCATGATTTCGCTGAACCTGGCTGTTTTTCGGGTGGTCTATCTCTATAATTCTAACAGGATATATGTCAACAGTTTAGGTGAGCATGTTTAGGAGGGGTGTGCTGAGAAATCTTCCATACCCCAGTTAGGAGTAACTAATCTTTGTGTCCCACCCAGTGAGTTATAAGTGCATCCCCGCTGACTGTTTCCTGTCTGGTTCTAAGCTTTCCTTGTTGTTCTCTGTCTATCTATTCTAGTTTTGTTTGTTTGTTTTGAGGGGTTTCTGGAGCGCTCCTGATGGTTATTAGGAGAAGGGTGTGGGGACCCAAAGTTGGAAGCAGACAAGGACTAGAGAAAGCTCCTCTCCCTAGTCCCGAAGGAAGTTTACTGTTCTTCTGTTTCTGCGGACCGCTCAGGGATCCTGGTTGTTGTTCCGATGACCTTGGAACCTGCTAGGCAGGATTTGGGCTTCTTCCATCCCATGTGGTTGATCCAAATGGGGGAGGTTGACCTCAGAGTTCTTGGTCTCCGAAGGCACTCCATTTCCCCGTGATCTCCTTGGCAGTAGGGATGTAGTCCTCGGTGCTCCTTGGTGAGGATCTGGGAGTCTTCAGGATTGGGATAAAAGCCTCCTCCTGTCCGCCTGCTCCACTCTGGGGTCCCCCCCTGCTCTATGCACATGACCTCCTGTTAGGAGGTTGTTAGGATTACTCCTGATTCCCCCATATGCCTTTGTAGTTTTGCTATTGTCTAATGCTAATTCGAGTCTGTTGTCTATGAGTTACCAGTTATGATCCTGGTAGGTTATATTTCCCATCTTCCTCACACCTTCTAGGGTGATGTAAGATTTCTCTGCTCTCCCTCCCCATTTCCAAGTATCATGGGGCCTTACAAGTACATTAGGTTTTACAATTCTTTGATGTAGATCATAAGCAATCTGCATCCATATGGGTACATGCTCCCCACACCTACCTCTGTGTGTGTGTATGTGTATATATATATATGGAGAGAGGTATACATATGTATATGCATATGTAATTTATTTTCTCTTCTCCTGATTATTTTCCATTAGGTCAACTCATTTATGTATAAGCAACATGTATAAGCAACATATATACATATACGTGTGTGCGTGTGTTGTATGTTACACATAAAAATTTTATATATTACCTACTTACATAATACATTATATAATATTTATTACAAGTAAAAACAACACATATATATGAAATGAATAGCTAAATGAATTTGTATTGTAAGAGTAAAACGAAGTCAGACGAAGGAAAAAAGGAATAAAGCCACAAATGTGTCAACATTACAGACACAAGGGACAGTAAGTTCTAAATCAGTGACTCTGAAGATCCTAGCAACTCTTCTATGGGAATTGATTTGAGTATCATCAGAATATAGCTAAAGGAACATGAGTGCTTTTGTAGAATGAGAGTCTACCACATAGTGCTGGTATGGGTGCATCTGCTTTGTAATGGTGCAAGTAATATTTATCATGAGTCAGCTAAAGGGAAACACACAGTCATGCATGCATGTATACACACACATACACATATAATTCACGTATTCCCACCCATGCTCATTGACCAAATAAAGTCTCATAATACAATTCTACTGAGCAACGTGTCATGTCCCAGAAAAGCATCAACTCTGAGTTGGGGCTGGTACTCAGTGGCCGAGTGGGCTTAAAAATCCTCTGCCTACAGATTTGGCATCCCATACAGATGTTGGTTCATGTCCTGGCTGCTCCTATTCCAATCCAGCTCTCTACTTCATATGTCAGAAAGCAGCAGATAGGGTGACCAAAGTCCTTGGGCCCCTGCATCCACATGGGAGACCTGGGTAGGTTTCTGACTCCTGACTGTAGATCTGCTCAGCTTGGGCGATTGCAGCTATTTAGGGAGTGAACCAATGGATGGAAGTTCTCTCTCTCTCTCTCTCTCTCTTTCTGTTTCTCCTTCTCTCTATAAATCTGCCATTCCCATAAAAATAAATAAATAATTTTTTTAGAAATGACTGTGAAGCCACATTTGAGTTAGCAACCATTTGAGTTAGCAACAAGCAAGCACAAGCTTGTTCCCTGTTAAGTTCTAACACTTCTGAGGCTCAGCTTTCTCAATATTTTTTCATAAATGGCAATAATGAGGATATTGGAAACACTGAGATTGTAGGAAGAAATTTGTAGATTTTATGCACGAAATAATAATTCTGGTATTTTAGTGTGAAGAATTGTTTCTAGATTGAGGAAACTGCCTGGCTAAAGTTTGGCAAATATCTTACCCACTTTGCTTTTCTTCACTTCCCCACATGTCTGAATCCCGGGAACCTGGAGCTGCTTTTGCAAGGCTTCTTGATATCGTATGTACAAATTCAAGAAACCGTTTCATACTGGATTTACAAATATTTCAATGATTTGATTCTTGAAGGCCAGTGCTGTGATGTTTAACCACTGTCTACAATCCTGGCAGCCCGTGTGAGTACCGAGAAAGGCAATAGAAGATGGCCCAAGTGCTTGAGTTCCTGCCACCCATGTGGGAAACCCAGGGAGCATTCCAGGTTCCAGGCTTCAGCTTGATCTTTTGCCTTTATTGTGGCCATTTGGTAAGTAAAGCAGCAGATGGGACCTCTCCTCTCCTCTCTTTTTGTCCCTCTCTGTAACTGTTATGCAAGTCACCTGGGTGACTTTCCACAGGCTGTTTCCCTGCATAGATGATAGGGATTTGCTATTCTTTCTCTCAAACCATATTTTATTAATATTCATTAGACATTTGGGATTTCATATTAACTATAGTAATGTCAATAATTTCACAGAAATTATAGTGAACATTACGTGAAATATCAATGATAGTGTTCAAGACCTAGGATGACAGTGGGAGGAATGCTTTCCCCTATCTTCTCTCCAAACCCTGTGTTCCTTTTAAAGTAATTGATCCTTACTCTTTTTGTTTTAAAGAAATGATTATTTGTTTTCATGTATTTGAAAAGCAGATCAAGAGAGAGAAAAGGGAGAGAAAACAGAGGGGGAGAGAGGGAGAGAGGAGAGAGAGGAGAGAGACTTACCATCTACTGGTCTACTACTTCATGCCTCAAAATGCCCTGAACAACCAGCGCTTCCAAGGCCAAAGCCAGGAGCCAAAAACTCCATTAGGATCTCCCATACACAGCCGGGGACCAGGTACTTGAACCACCACCTGTTGCTTCCTCCAATGCATTAGCAGGCAGCTGGATCAGAAGTTGAGGAGCTGGGACCCAAACTGGCACCTTCACACGGGATGTTGATGTGTCAAATGGCAGCTTAATTTGCTAAGTTTAACTTGATGCAGTTCTGGGTTCTGGCTCTTTTAATGTACTTATATCGGTGATTGTTTCTCTAATTTGAAGTTTCTTTTTGGTTTCTGATTCTCTGTTTCCTGGCCCTCTCTGTATTGTGGGATCGGATGAAGTCATCTGCCTCTCAGAACCAATGAGTGTGAGCTTTCCTGCTCTCAGTCAGAAAGGCTGGGCAGTGACTCCTCAGATCAAACCCAGCTTCTTAGCTTTCCTTCACCCCTGATTCTAATAGAACTCAGCTTTGTTATCCAATCAAGTGATTCAAAAAGCATTCACATTTGGTAAATGAGAAAAAAAAAACATGTTATTTTCATTTTATTAATTTTTATTTTCATTTTATTAAAAAGCTATTTTCAAAACATTTATTAGTATAAAGAGGACAGATTTTGCGCATTTCACATGTTCAGTTCTGAGAACATGACCACCTTTCTGTCATTCCCAATATCTCCTCAGCACCTCCACTTCGTAATTTTTTATGCTCCACAGCGGAAGAAAACATTTAATGTGGCGACACACTTTGAGTAAATGTCTGCTACCTCAAGTTTTAGTATTGATGTAAACTCAATTATTATGGAACCCAGTATAGAAGCAACATTTGAACATTGAGGCTCAGCTAGAAGGATTTTGAGGGCCTTAATGGAACCATAGAATTTCAAAGCCATGAAGCCGATAAAAATCCAAATAATTTAGAAGCTAATGATTTCACGAATGAGAAGTTATGGAGGGATAACCTCAAAAACCTGTTCTGTCCTTCTGTTTTGAGCAATACATCAAAAAAAGTTGGTGAAAAAGGGGGAATTGGTTTGCTGTGGTACAAAACATTTTTAAATCCATGCATATGGTTTGTTTTTGTTTTTTTTTTTAAAGATTTATTATTATTGGAAAGCTGGATATACAGAGAGGAGAGACAGAGAGGAAGAGCTTCCGTCCGATGATTCACTCCCCAAGTGAGCCGCAACAAGCCGGTGCGCGCCCATCCGAAGCCGGGAACCTGGAACCTCTTCCGGGTCTCCCACGCGGGTGCAGTGTCCCAAATCCTTGGGCCGTCCTCAACTGCTTTCCCAGGCCACAAGCAGGGAGCTGGATGGGAAGTGGAGCTTCCAGGATTAGAACCGGCGCCCATATGGGATCCCGGGGCTTTCAAGGCGAGGACTTTAGCTGCTAGGCCAAGCCGCCGGGCCCGGTTTGGTTTTCATAAATATATATATATATTTATTTTTTATATATATATATATATTTTTTTTTTCTGTCCTCACTGGTTAACTGAATTGTGTTAGGAGCCTTGCTACAATGGACAGGCACACACTCAGACAGCAGCAGCAGTAACAGCTTTTGGAGAGAGCAGGGCTCATACGCATCCATTCTTTCATCCTTCCTTTCAGTCAATGAACAAAGTAAGGTGGCAGAATGTAAGTTCCAAAAGGTTAAGGGATTTTTCTGTTTTGTTTCTCCAGCTTCTAGAAGATTCCCAAAGCATAGCGGACATGCCGTGAGTGTTTGTTTAACCAGGTGGTGCTTTCTTCAGAGGCTTGGTATTGGAAGAGTTGACTCTCCATTGTGAAGTCCTTGGGGTGACACTGACATTGCTGTTGAACACTACAAATCAGAATGAAAGATGACAAAACACAACTCAGAAATACACGGAGTCTGCCTGGAAATCACAGTCTGTCAGCCAATTTATCACAACATTCACGATTACTTGCTTCAAGGCAAAAAGGTCTGCAAAGACAGGGGATGAGAAGGAAGCTGAAGTTTGAGCCTTTCAATTCAGAACAAATAAATAAGTCGACCTCATTAGGGTCATTGCTTCCTGGTGACTTATGTCATTGCTTGTTTTTCTAGTCCCTGGTGGGAACGTAGGGCTTGGAGCTATAGCATCACACTGGTGTAAGGACACCACCTAACACGTGCTTATAAATTTCATATTCATGAGCTTGGAAGAAAGAGCTTCAACATCAGTTTGCCTACTCCCCAGGTTTATTGGGTTAAAAGTTATTAGGGCCCGGCGCGATAGCGTAGTGGCTAAAGTCCTCGCCTTGCACGCACCGAGATCCCATATGGTCGCTGGTTCTAGTCCCAGTGGCCCTGCTTCCCATCCAGCTCCCTGCTTGTGGCCTGGGAAAAGCAGTTGAGGATGGCCCAAAGCCTTGGGACCCTGCACCCGTGTGGGAGACCCAGAAGAACTCCTGACTCCTGGCTTCGGATTGGCTCAGCTGTAGCCGTTGCGGTCACTTGGCAAGTGAACCATCAGACGAAAGATCTTCCTCTCTGTCTCTCCTCCTCTCTGTATATCCATCTTTCCAATAAAAATAAACAAATCTTTTTTTAAAAAAGTTATCTAATATAGATGGGTTTTCTGCTATTTACATAATTCAAAATTTCCCTTCATTCTTAATTTGCTGGATTTTTATTGTGCTGAACAATAGATTCGGCTTGCTATTTCATGGAGGTCTTAAAATGTATCCCTTATGAATGAGGGAAGACCAATAGGAGGCTTTTTAAAGAAATAATTTACATGGCAGGCCCATTTAAAGCATTCAATTTAGTGAATATTTAGTATATTTACAAAGGAGTACAACCATGGCATAGCCTTTTATAAGAAGTTTATCATCATAACTTTAGAACAATTACATTACCCATCCCAAGAAATGCAACACCCAGGAGCAGCTGTTTCCTCTCCTTGTCCCCTCACAACTCTCCTTCTGTAGCACTGGTTTGCTTTCTGTCTCAATAGATGTGTCTATTCTGAAATATCCCATCACAAGCAGTATTTTATTTACATTAGGGGAGCACATGTCATATGCTTCTTGTATACAGTTTTAAGAAACATAAATAAGACATCTGATCCTACCTCCCTTTCTACCTCTCTTTCCTAACACCCTCCCTCTTTTCTTACTTCGCTTGCTTTTAATTTTTGTGAAGACCTACTTTCAATTCACTTTATACTCACGAACTTAATTCTCTAGTAAATAAAGAATTCAGCAAGTAGTAAGTAGAAAAATTACTTTTCCTCAGGAGTATAGACAAGGGCTTTAAATCTTAAAATGTCAATTTCATCCCATCCTTTGATTCACTTATCAGTTTGAGCTTCATCTCCAATACACAGAAATTACTACTTGGTCTCTTTTTATTTTCAGGTAGTATGCCTAACTATACACACTTGCACATCACTCCGTTAATGAACATCTGAGTTATTTTCACTTTTTGTCTAGCCTAATTAATGCTACGTTTAGTTTTTGTGAAGACAGGTTTTCATTTCTCTAGGGCACATATCTAAACACAGAATTGGTACCTCATATGGAAACTCTGTGCGTAAGAGTTGAAGATACAAATTTTATGTTTATGACATTGAGATTATATTAGGTTTTAGAATTTATTGGAATGTCCATATAGTGAAGTCTAATGAAGAGTTTTATTCTCATTATATTGGGTTTTACAAATGAGTAAAACTTGTGCTTTTCAAGGAGTGACTGACACATGGTGCTAACACATGTCACCCCCGACGTTAGCCGGCAGAGTAGGTAGACATCATCCAATCCACAGAATGACGGGTCTTGGCTCTTTCTTACCAGTGCTAACCTTGAGTGTAAATGGATTAAGTTCCCCAACTGATAGACACAGAAAGCTCCTGATTTAGGATGCGGGACCAATCGTGACAGGGAAGGTGCTAGAAAGAGCAGGCGAAGAGGGGAAGAAGGCAAGGAAAGCAAGAACAACGTCCTGGGAAGGTGAACTATCATCAACAGTGAGAAACTGGTGGGAAAAGAGGAAGCTGAGGGAACAGCAGAAACCTTCAGGTGCCAAAGTGCGAGCAGAAGTGGCACTTGGGGTCAAACAACCTAAGACAGACAGAGGCTGGTTTGGGAGGAGGTGGCAGCAGGCAGTCGCAATGCCCAGACTGTGAAGCATGCCTCTGTTGATCCAGTTTCCACCTATTTCTTTTGATCTTGAAAACAAGGTATAAGCAACTGTGAGACACTTTGGAAAATGGAGAGGTTTGGCTATGGAGAGGTTTATCATTACTAAAGTATTAACGGAAAAAGCAGTATCTTTTTCCAATCCAGATTACCACCAATTGTGGCTTTCATTTTCATTCTAAAAGCCATAAATGCCTACTGTCAAAAAGTTTGAAAATGCTAGAAAACAAATGAACATCAAGAGTTCTCTTTAGACCCAATGTTGCGGTATGGTGGATTTAAGCCCTGGCCTGCTGTTGGCTCTGGTTCAAAACCCTGGTGCTCCGTTTCTGATCCAGCTTCCTGCTAATCCATTTAGGAAAGCAGCAGAAGATGGCCCAAGTGCTAGGGCCCCTGCACCTAGGTGAGAGACCTAGATGAAACCCCAAGCTCCTAGTTTTAGAGTAGCTCAGTCCTTATCAAAGAAGCCATCTGCAGAGTGAGTCAGTAGCTGGGAGACTTTTCTCTGTTTTTCCTTTTCTTTCTGTAACTCTGCCTTTCAGTTAAACAAAATAATTAATATCTATCCCAAAATAAGTCAACTTCAGTTTAGAAACAACCAATTCTACAAAAATTATTTTGGTTGCTTTTATAATTATCGTTGGACTAAAAGTATTTTCTGACTCATATGTTGTCTTGGAAGAAGATTTTTAAAGACAAAATAGAATATAAAATTAAGAAAAATCTGTGTAATTTATACATTCTGTAACAAGAGAACTTCAACAAATTCATGGATATCAAAAGATAAGTTTACTTTGAGCAAAACATTTTGAAACCCATACATGAAACATGTTTTTAAATCTGTTTGGAAAGTAGATATTATGTAAAAACCATTCATAGTTTTAAGACATTTTTCTGCACTTAAGTAAACTTCTGATTCAAACTTTTCATGAATATTTAAAATTACATTTGTGCTTCTTATATCTCTTATCCCAATATACTCTACAAATGTTTCATTATTAGAAATGGCTTTATGACATAGTTAATTGCTCAATTAAATGATTTCTAGAATTTAAATAAGCATCAAAATTAAGGAAGAAATTAAAGGAAGAAAATATTTTATATTTTTAATGTTTCTCTGGACCTCATAGGAGAAAATATTTCCTAGCTATAAATAAATTAGTAAGGGAATTTATTTCATTGAAAATGTTTTTTTTTAATTGTTGGTATCAGTTACAAAGACAGTATGAATCACTCTCATTATGATAAAAAATTAAATGGGTTAGTTGGCATTTAATATAAAGGTTAAGATGGCACTTGGAATTTTTGCTCCCATACTTGTTTGGGGCCTGGATCACTTCTGCTCCAGTGTTCTGCTAGTTTGCATCCTGCGAGGCTACAGACGTGGGTTCAAAGTATTTGAATGCCCTTAAGGAAAACCTGTAGGGAGTTCCTGGGTTCTGTTGTCCGAACAGATTGTTGGCTCTAATGAAGATTTTTAAATATTAGAACATTCTCCAAACATTGAAAGTAAAGGAACTGCAGGCAGAGTGTTCATGAATATATGAAGTATTCCTATTCCTAAAGAATATAGAGCCAATTCACCTATTATAAACAGCAGAGTGCTTCTGACAGTAATGAAAAGAGGATGAATGGTCTTTTTCAAAGAAAGGCAAATACCTAATAATAGTGTTAAAATTTATTTCTTTTAATCAAGAAAGCACATTAAACACAAATTAGATCTTATTCTTCTGTGTATTTGATTAGAAATGCAAAAATCCAATTATTTTTGACCTGAGGAGGCCTAGCTCTAATGTGCATTCCTAACTGTGTTGGTGTGATTACAAGAGTAAAATGTTGGGTTTTTAAAAGATTTATTTATTTGAAGGGCAGAGTGACAGCAGGAAAGAGAGACAGAAAGAGATTTTCCATTCTCTCTTGGATTTTCCAGAAGACCACACATAGCCAGGATGAGCCATGCCAATGTCTGCAGTCAGGAACTCCATGTGAATCTACCACAGACATGACAGTAGCTCAAACATTTGAACCAATTTCTGCTGCTTTCCCAGGGAACTGGATTGATAACAGAGTGACAAGGACTCAAGATGGTACCCTGCTGTGAGATATTGATGCCATGGATGGTGACATGACCTGCGGTACCACAAAGCCAATCCCAGCATAATATTCCTGAAAGCAATTTAAAATATTTTTCACATGTCTTTATGATGATTGTGTTCACTGATTCAAGCTGAGGAAGTTTCCAGCAACTAAGACAAAGATTTATGATCACAGATATTCATATTGGGCATATTTATATCTTATATCATGTACTCTCTTTTTTTAATTTTAATTTTTCATGACACAGTTCCGTAGACTCATGGATTTCGCTTCCACTCTTCTCAGCTTCCCTTCCCTTCTGACTGCTTTTCCCTAAGTTATTACAGTAGTATAGTTCCTCAGTAGCAGCTACAAGTCCATCATTCTGATATTTAAATGAAGGTATAGATAATGGCAGAGTGCAGAATACTGTTGTCAAGATATGTTTAATCATTTCCTTGGGAGTTCATCTTTTATTCATGAGTAGATATGCATACTGCACTCTAACTTCACTTCTCAGTATGCCAGTCGGTCTTACACAGTTGCTCTGGATGAATACATATATATGTGTATATATATATTTATATATACAACATACACATATATGCTTATCTATGTATCTACTGATCTTGTATTTTGCATGAAGGTTGCTTTATATCAGAAAATACATTTGATATTTTTCCTTTGGGTTACTTCACTGAACATAATCATCTCTAGTTGGGGCTATTTTCTTACAAATGGTAAAATTTCATTCTTTTTAATGGCTGAGTATTATTTCATAAAGCAGATGTACCTTTTGCCATCTGGGTTGTTTCCATGTCTTTGCTATTGTGGACTGTGCTGCTGTAAATATAGGATTACAGGTCATGTTCTCATATGCAGATATCACTTCCTGTAGATATATTCCCAGAAGAGGGATAGCTGGGTCATATGGTAGATCAATTTTCAGTTGACTTTGTACCGCCCATACTGACTTCTGTAGTGGCACAGCCTTTCATTATCACCATGACTAGAAAGTATGCCAAACAAATCATGGAGTCTGTCTATAAATATATATACATATATTATGCGCAAATATGTATATATGTAAATGGAGCCTATATATGTAGAATACAATGCTATTTTACCACTGAAAGCAATTAAAAAAAAATTTTATGTAACTTGGGCTAATTTTTATAGTATCTGTGAATATCCAGAATACAAAACTATTTTGTAAAACAAAAGAACAATTCTAAAAAACACAAGCAGATAAAAAGACTTAAAAGAATCTTGTTTGTGTTGTTAATGTTGGTTTCTTCATGGAAGTAAGCCATAGTTAATGTAAACTTCTATCTTTCTTAAATCCTGCTTTTTTCACTCCAGCAATTGAAAATAGCATATGACCTAGTAACCTTTATGGGAAGATGCCTATAGAAAATGTTTAGAAGGACACCAAGGGTTCCCCATTAATTACTTTTCTAGGCTTTTAGAAGTCCAGAATTTTCCATATATCACCAATGAACTTTTTGTTTCTTTCTGTGTTGGTCCCTAACCGAGGAACATCCTATCTAGCATTAGGTGTAGGAAGACATTGTGACTGTAGCTCAGCGAACGTAGTCAGTGAGCACGGGATTACAGTTGATGGGACAATATTTGTATGATAAACAACTGAATGGATGTCTTGTGTGTGACTGACTGGATATCCTTTGCATGAGAACAACTGTAGGGCTACCTTTTGTATACCTGATGAGATATCATTTGTATAAGAACAGTTGAGCCGGAAGTAATATACAAGGCAAAAGGACTTCCAAACTAAGGCATAGAAAACAGTTGATGGTTCTGTTGATGAACTAGGTAGCTCTACCCTAATCCTGTATGACCCTCAGCATATAAAGTCTGTTGCCCCTAATAAATTTTGGCTATTGATCATCAGTCAGTAGTCCAAGCGTGTTATTATCGGCTCCGTGCACCAAGTCCATCGCTGCAGGACAGCGACAATTAGGCACTGGCAGTCTGTCATCACGGATGGCTGAAATCTATCCCATAGTTCCAGTTCTCTCCTGCCTTACATGGATAAGTTTTTTGAGTTGATGGCTGATCCCACGTGTTGGTCTGCTGTCTTACTTTTCCAGTCTAGAGTGATCATATAATTGCGGTTTGGGAGATGTCACCAATGTTCCTGAATTTTTATTCTCTCACATCTGAAGCGAATATTTTGAGGGACATTTGGGGGACCTGAAAAGCTACATTTAGCCGTGAGGAAGGAAGGAAACTGTGTTAGTGAATGATTTCCTTGCGATAATTTTCTTTGTGAGATTTTCTTTTGGGGTGACAATCTTTCTAATAGGGATGCTCTTAGTACAGAACAGGACATTTACAGGAGATGCCATTTAGTAGTCACGCAACCCTAGTGACAATATTTGCTTCCCAACTGAATCTGAGTGTCCTACTAGCTGATTCCGTGCCATAATCATCTGCCTCTCTGACACTGGGCAAAGGCTCGGTCCTCAGTGAATATTTGCTTGAAGTCTAGGATAGTAAATGACAAGCTAGAACTTTAAAGATGATCTGTGTAACTTCAAAAGCAGAATGGCTCGTTGCCTGGGGGCAGTCATTTCTCAAATAAATGGCTTCCTCACTGAGAATACAGGCTCCTAGCTTCTCAAACAGAGTGGGCACTGAAATGACAGCCTGCCACCAACTGCCTAAGACCTGTGAGAGTGGAGGCGTGGCACTAGCCACGGCTTGTGGACTGATGGCTTCCAACTTCTGAAGATGTGAGCAAAGCTGAGGGCAGTCTCAGGCAGGCACTATCTCCCATGCTTCTAACTGCAGGGTGCTTGGCCTTAGTGATCTAGGCAAGATTTTCTCAGAATTAACACAAAACCAGGATGCAAAACCCCATGAGATCCCAGGAAAATCAATGCGAACATGTTATCTTTGTTTATGGTTTATTTTTTGTTAAAATGATCCTTTGAGGCATAGGTCAAAAGAGAAAGCTCCCATGTGCTGCTGCTTCCATAGATGCCTGCGGCAGTCATGGGGGAGCCAGACGGAAGATGAGGGAATCAAGAACTGAAGCTGATTACTGAACTCGGGCAGTAGAATTTAAGATATGGGTGTGCTAACAGCTTCACTGCCAGGGCAGACACACTACCCCACACACTTTAACTTGACCTTTGTGCTACGACAAATATGAATGCGAACCACACATTTAATTAGACATTTTTCTGTAACCATATTTTATTGAATATTTTATTTATTTGAAAGGCAGAGTTAGGCAGGGAGAGGAAGAGACAGACATCCTCTACATGCAGTCCTCCTTCCCAAATGGCTCCAACAGCCAGGGCTGGACCCAGGCCAAAGCCTAGAGCCTGGAATTCCATACGGATCTCTTTCTTCTGTGGGTGGAAGAGGCCCAAGTAACTTGGGTCATCTCCCACACCTTCCTTGGGAGCTGTGTTGGATATAATGCTATCGCAACTCAAATTGGTACTGATATGGGATTCTGATTTCCAGACGACAGCTTAACCCAAACCCACAGCACCACCACACTGGTCCCTACAGTAGTCATATTTTAAAAAATAAAAACCAGAAGATGAAATTAACTAAATTGATTTTAATAGCATTTTAGTTAACTATGTATCTAAGCTATTGCATTTAACATGTAGTCAAACAAAAATTATCATGAAGAAAATTTTTATTGTTTTTTGCATGCTGACTTTGAAGCCCATAGTGTGTTTTAAAAGTATGACACATCTCACTTTGAACTAGACACAATTCAGGCACTCCCATGTCCAAAGTAGCAGGTGTGTTGGACAGTGTGGGTCTCGGCTGCATACCAAATTTAAAACTTGGATTCAGACTTGCTTGGGTAACCAACATAGCTTGGGCTGTGCAGAAGACCTCTGAATAACCTGCATTTTTATGCCTCTCCATGTGTGCCATATCCTGAGCTTTGCAACTCAGAGATGTTATTTATTTATGAACACTGTATCATTTAATCAGCGTAATACTAATCTGGATGTTATCCAGTCCCCATGATACAGTTGAAAAGCTTAAGTCTGCTAGTCCCCGGGTTTGCTATAGCACAGTACCCAAACTAGAAAGCTAAAACAATAGAGATCATGACTACTGTGTTGTGGCTATAGAAAGCAGGCCCTGAAGTCACAGAGAAAGGTCTGCTTCAGGTCTCCATCCAAGCTTCCGCTAGTTCCTTGGCTCGTGGCAACGTAACCCCTATGTTTTCATATTGTTCTTGCTGTATGCCTATGTCTGAACTTTCCCTTTACAGAGACCTACTGTATTCCAGTATGACCTCATCTTATCTTTTTTAAGATTATTTATTTTTATTCGAAGGACAGATTTACAGAGTGGAGAGAGGAGAGAGAATTTACTCCCCAGATGGCCGCAAAGGCCAGAGCAGGGCCAGTTCAAAGCCAGGAGCCAGGAACTTCTGTGTCTCCCACATGGGAGCAAAGGCCCAAGGACTTAAACCATTGTTTTCCCCTTCGTTTATGAGAGAGTTGAATCAGAAGTAGAGCAGCTGGGACTCAACCTGTTGCCTATATGGGATGCTGATATTGCAAATGGAAGCTTAGCCTGATATGCCATGGTGTTGGCCCCAACCTCATCCTAAATAACCATATTAGAGTCCTATTATTACAAGAGGAAATATTCTAAGACCTCCCCACCCCTAGTAGATGCCTGTAACAAAAGATAAACTGAACTTTCTATACAAGCACTGTGATATTGTAACAATCCCTGCAATAACCCAAATGATTACTAAATGTCAACTTGATACAGAAACAAATGGCTAATTCACCTCCTGACTAGGACAAAACACTATAATGTGAGATTTCATCATGCTACCCAGAGTGGTGTATGACTTAAGACTTATGAAATAGCTTTTTATCCTAAAATTTTCTATTTAATTTTTTGGAACCATGTTTAATCACAGGCAAATAAAACTGGGAAAATGGAAACTATGCAGAAGAGAGTGGCCTACGATAAATCTACAAAACCCTGTTTGTGAATCAGGACTGCTTTGAGGTCATGGGGTAAGGTTTTCAGCATATGGCATTTCAGAGGTGATACTAAGCCCATAACCATCTGTCATGTTGCTTTGGACTGATATGTTGTTTTGCTGGCTGGACATGTGTGTATATGTGTGTGTGTTTATATATGTTACTCCTGATTTTTTCAAGGGTTCTGTGATCATCGGTGCCTCTAATCATTCCTCGGTACATAATGAGCATTCAATAAATCTTTGCTGGAAAAAAAAGAGTGAAGAAAAACAGATCCCTGGCAAAGTAGGAGTCATGTCTGTGACATTATTGTCCCTTCGAGGATATGTGTACCTTTCCTTGTCCTTGTTTTGGCTGGAGTTCCTGGATTTCAGAGCTGTATCACACTTATTATAAATTCCATCTGCATGGAAAGTTGGCTAAGATACTTGCCTTGAGCTTTAATTGATGCTATACTTAATGAAATGTAAAAATGTGAATTCTAGTCTTTATGACGCCCTGTTATGCCTGCATAAGTTACCAACAGTTTGACACCACGGCAATGAAATCTAGGACCCCTAAGGAAAGACCTGCAATGCAGAGTTAAAGACTGCGCAGAGGCAGCACCTGGATCAGCCAACGGTCTTACATGAAGATGTTTCTCAGGAACTCTTTAGCCACCCCGCACATACACACACACCACTCAGGTTGTGCTGAAAACCATCATGTCTGACTTTCTCATTAAGCGGCTACCTTCTCATTAAGGGGTTCCAGATCCTCCTGCAGCCCAATGCCACCTGTTCATGAATGTGCTTTCAACCTCCACACAGCAGATTAGGTTGATTAAACAGAAGTTTGGTGAAGGACCCGGCATGAGAGCCTCATGGCTAAAATCCTCACCTTGAATGTGCTGGAATCCCACATGGGAGAGCCTGGTTGCTCCTCTTCCCATCCCGCTCCCTGCCTGTGGCCTGGGAGAGCAGTTTAGGACGGCCCAAAGCCTTGGGACACTGCACCTGCGTGGGAGACCTGGAAGAACCTCCTAGCTCCTGGCTTCAGACCAGCTCAGCTCTGGCCATTGCAGCTGCTTGAGGAGTGAACCAGCAGGTGAAAGATCTTTCTCTCTCTCTCTCCTTCTCTCTGTGGATTGACTTTCCAAAAAAAAAAAAAAAAGTTTGATAAAGTCTAATCAATTGCTTCTTCCTTGAATCATACCTTTTGTTGTACTAAAAAGCTATCCTAATATTCCAGATAATCTAAGGTTTCTCCTGTGATTTCTTGTAGGAATTTGAATAGTTTTACATTATTCATATAGGTAAATGATTCATTTTTAGTCCATTTTGTGAAGAAGAGCAGTCTGTGACTACTTTTTGTCTATGATGCCCAGTTGTTCCTGTGCCATTTCATGAAAACATTATCTTCGGTTTATTGCATTGCCTTGGCCATTTTCATTCTTCCACTATATACTTATATATACATATATATATAAATACATATACATACATATATATACAAAAAAATCTTTACATCTTGTAACTTTTGTGTGTCCTTTAGAAATCACTTCTTTTATAATTCTTGTAACAGTTTTTATTTTAACTTTTACATTTGCTTGAAAGGCAACAAGATGGTGACAGACAGCTGTCATTCTCTGGTGTACCCATGAGTGACCTGCAGTGGCTAGGGCTGAATAAGAAGGTCTGAGCCAGGAGTCAGAATAGCCAGATTCCACATGAAGGTAGAAACTCAAAACCACAGTCTACACATGTCTGCATTGCATGGATCTGGAGGAAAGAGGCAATGTTGGGACCCGCACTCAAGCACCCATAGGAGGGATGCATACATCTCAGTCACAGGGTAAGTGCCCACTCACCATAAGAACAGTGATAGCCCCCTTTTAACTGGAGTGTAATCTCACCTTTATAATGAGTTTTAGACTTGCATGCTTTTATGCTTTTAGTTATTGCCCTTTCGTTTCAACTGAAAGAACTCCTTCTTAAGTTTTCTATCAGGTATGTCTCCTGATAGTGATCATTGCAACATTCTTTTTGTTTGAAAGGTCTTTGTCTCCCTTTAATCTTTTCAAGGAAAACCTTACCAGTAAGGTGTTCTTGGTTATCTTTTTCTTTTCTTGCATCACACTACACATATTAAATATATTCTTTCCTAGTCCTCAAAATTTCTGTTGAGAAATCCACTAATTATCTTAAGGGATCCCCTTAGATGCAATGAGTTGTGTTCCCCTTGTTCTCAAAATGTTCTTCCTGTTTGATTTCTGGGTTTGATTTTATGCGTTAGTGAACCTTTGATTATGGTTCACATAATTTAAGTTTGTTTAAACTTCATAGATCTGGATGTCCATTTACCTCTACATCATTGGGAATTTTTGCCAGTAACTTTTTTTGTTGTTGTTAAGAAATCTTCTTTTTCTTTTCTGTACATTCACCTGAGCTTTGACCCCAGGGTTCAAATCAATGCTGGGAGTCGTTGACTTGGGCCTGCTGCTGGGGTGCGTGGAAAAGTCAGGTAGCCACCTATCTCTTTTTCCTACCTGAGAAACGCATCTCTTTTCACAGTCCTCTGCTCAGGGCTGGGGATAGGGAAGATCATGCTGCTACTAAGAAAATTGCTTTCCTGTCCTTCTTAACTGGTGTTTCTCACCACCATGCTGCCCCAAATACTCTAACCTCTCTCCACTAGGTTTTATTCTTTGGATATGTCTTCTCATGTATCGCTAGTTATTCAAATTGGTGTTTTTTGCAAGAGGTTGAGAACTTAATAGTTCTTATTGCCATCTGTTTTTTTTTACCAAAAGGCATCTTAGAAAGATCCCTTTTGACTTTTTTCTCTTGTGAAAAGCCTGAAATTACATTTTGTAAATGTTTGATGATTTTTGCTGTTTGTGTTTCATTGTTTTTGTGGCTAAGTACATGATAAGGTTTTAAAAAATGTTTGAAATGTATTGGAAAAGAAGGTACATTTATTTCACTTTGGGTGAAAAGTTTGGAGAAATGACTCATAAGCATCTACATTACTGGTCTGCTAAACTCTGGCAAATGTAAGAACAACTTTTATGTCAATTTTCCCAGAAGTATGCTAATTTGACCTTACCCTGCTGGTAAACACATGTTTATTTTCTAATATTTATTGGTGATTCTTTTCTTTCTTTTTTTGAAAAGATTTGTTTTATTCTTTTTTATTGGAAGGGCAGATATACAGACAGCATGAGACAGAGAGGAAGATCTTCCATGCATTGATTCACTCTGCAAGTGGCTACAACAGCCAGAGCTCAGCCGACCCAAAGCCAGAAGCCCGGAGCCTCTTCTGGGTCTCTCACAGGAGTGCAGGGTCCCAAGGCTTTGGGCTGTCCTCAACTGCTTTCCCAGGCCACAAGCAGGGAGCTGGATGGTAAGTGTGGCTGCCGGGATTAGAACCGGGGTCCATATGGAATCCCAGTGCAAGCAAGGTGAGGACTCCAGCAGCGAGGCTACCACATCGGGCCTGGTGATTATTTTCTAAATATCACCCTGAGAAGGCTGCTTATATCCTGTATTAGTCAACATTTCATTACTACAACAAAATACCTGAAAGAACTAGCCTTGTAAAGATAGAGGTCTTACTTAGGTTAGAGTTTTGGAGGTTCAAGATGGGTGCCCCAGAGACTTAGCCTCTGTTCAGAGCAGTATGTGGAGATGATGGAATGTGGGAAAGCCAGAAAACTGAGACCGAGGCCAAGAGAGAGAAGTACAGACAGAGACAAGCTGGGCTCTGCTCAAGCTTTATAAAGAAACCTCTCATAATGATTAAGTTCCTCCAACTAGCTTCAACTCCCAGTTTGATTACTCTAAGTTTCAACCATTAACTTATAGACTTTGGAACCAGGTTTTTGTTAGTTTGATTTGTTATTGTTTTTGTTTTTTAATGATTATTTATTTGAAAGATTAACAGATTAAGAGAGAGAGAGAGAGAGAGAGAGAGAGAGAGAGAGAGAGAGAGAAATAGAGATCTTTCATTTGCTGTTTCATTCCCCAGATAACCACAATACCCAGTGCTAGGCCAAGCTGAAACCAGAACCCAGGAGCTTCCTCTGAGTCTCCCACATGAGAGCAGGGGCCCAAGTACTGGGACCATCATCTCACTAATATGTATATGCTACTTTTGAGGATTTGAGGTTGAAAGTCTTACATCTGTTTTATGATAGGTGGTTTAAGCAGATTCAAGAACCAGCTTATAATTTTTCCAATCCCAGTTCTAGTCATCTGTAAAATGGGGTCAACTATTTATTTAGTCATTACACATTTGTAAAAAGGTCAGTTTCTATATGTAAGATAAGTATCAGACTGTTTAGCAAATAATAATCACCATATGGCATACTTAGGATCCCTGTGTCAGTATTCGCCATGTTCTATACTTTCATCCTTGTAGTTCCTGTAAATGATGCACTATGACGTGCCTTTCACACATTGCCTGACACAAAGTAGGCCTCTAACTTTTACGTGTTGAATAGGTAATAGAATTCTAAGTCATTAAATCAAGAAAGAAAATTTAAAATAGGAAGAGACTTGAGCCTGTGTCAAATAGAACATCAGTGGTATTGCAGAGTCGTGATTATTGCCTGTTTTACTATTAATCACTAGGGCTTTCTGTGCACATGATAAACCTTTCTCAGGCCAACTGCCTGATGCAGGCATCCTATTAGAAGTGTCTACATTTCCCCTCCCTAGTTTTTCTCCTTGGTTTCTTTTTCATTCTTCTCCCCTTTGAAGCAAAAGGCATTCAGTGTATTTTATTATCTTTCTCCTTCCCCTGGACTTCTTAAACTGTCTGCTCTTGTTTTATGTGAGGACTTTTGCTAATGTGACTGCATTCAAGGATTGCTTTTCTCCTTCTGCCTTTCCTAGATCAATAGTGTCTATCTCCCACACCTGATAATTCTAACAGTTTCCATTTTCAAGTCTCTTAAAGCCCTGAAGGATAAAGCCATTTGAACATCTTCCTCTCGTAATGTTTTTCCCCCTTTCCACAAAAGAGCAGTTCCCATTACTTTGGTAGAAATTTAATTGTTTTTCTGAAGCCATTTCTACCAAAATGTATCCATCTGCAGATGCTGGATATAGTCCTTGGCCTGATGCTAAGATGTTGAAAAACTTTGAAGTTATGTTGGGCCATGCACCTGGTGAGTTTTTAATGTAAAGAACACCTATATACTCTGAGGATTCTATTCCTGGATCTTCAAGGAATTTTAGTATGAGATAAAAATGGGTCTGTTTCTCTGGATCTTCTTGTAGCTGCTCTGAGTTACACGAGGCGTGTACTAATCCCAGGAATATCTGCCAATGGAAAGGCAGGAGACTGTGTACAGCAAAAGGCATAGTTAAGAGATAACAGAACTACATTATGCTATGTGCCACTTATCATGAAGTCTGGAGTGGTGAATCCTGTCCCTAAAACACACCAATTGAGGAGCATGCAGCCTTCCCTGCTGAATTTGTCTTGATGTTTCCTTTAATTTCTCCATGTTTAACTCATGCACCTTAATGCTCTCCCTGGTGGGAAAATCCTACTGGCAAAGAAGAAAAAATGTTATCAGAAAGAAGAACCCAACAGTTGTTTATTCTGTGCCTTCTGTTATAGGCCATATTGTGTCCTAATTCTCATCCAAAAAATTCATATGTTGAAGCCCTAACCCCCAGCATCTCAGAATATGACTATACAGGATCATCACTGTGAGGTGTTTAATCTAACGTGGCTGGGATACTTATAAAAGGAAAAACTGGACACAAGAAAGGCACCAAACAAGTGCACAGAGAACCCAAGAAAGAGGCAATCAACTGCCAATTAAAAGAGAGGCGTCTGTGAAAATCCATCCTGCACATTCTTTCATCTTGGATTCCAAACCTCCAGAAATGTAACAGAACATGTTTTTGTCATTGCAAGCGCACGATTTGGCCTGTTTTGTCATTAAAGCTCTGTTAAACCAGCATACGTAATATTTTTAGCCACAGTGCATGTTAAATAATCATTTAGCCAGTGGATATGATTCCATATTCTGCAGATAAAAAAAACATGAAGCTCATCAGTGTTGGCTAATTTTCCTGCAATAGCATGGTTGCAATGCAAATAAAGGGAATATTGTCCTATCCCAGCCTCATTAGCACCATGTATCATTCTCAGGCAAATAGAACTTTCTTTATCAGAGAGCCAACAGCAGCTGTGTTTGGATACCAGAAAAAAACTGAGAATTTTGCTCTGGTTAAGGACGTGCATTTGAGATACCAAGCAGACATGCATTCATGCATATTGATGCAGGTTCCTGGATTCAGGAATACTTCTTTGTGTTGGCATCTATTGTTGCCGAATCCAGAGGAAATCACTGTTATGTCTAAGAATAGGAATTTGCTTTGGGGACCTCACCTTCACTTGGCACAGAATGTCAGCCCATTCCATTGTAAAGTTTGTCTGTGAGGCATTCTTGGTCCAGTGGAAAGGGAGCAGACACGTTTGCATGCCACATCGCAGTAGGAGTTTTATGAGACATGTTCTATTCCTGGCAATGTTTGCTCTATTGCTGTACCACAAATATCACATTCAGAAAAGAACAAGCCTCCAAAATGCCATGAGAATGTGAAACCCATGTTAGATATTATAATTCACTGACACTTGTTGCATTTATGATTGCAGCAAAGCTCAATGAAACATTTGCACCGTCCTTCTCACACAGCACCTTGCTTCCCAAGAAGCATGCAATACACTCATGGTTCCTGCTCCTGGGAGACATTCCCCTTGATCCACACCTGGTTTCTCTTCTTCAGTATTCAGATGATTAAGCTGTTGTGCAGTTGTCCTCCACAAAAGCTAATCCCTTGCATACTTTCTAGTGATAGTTGAAGCTCCCTGAAATTTTATCATGCATACATTTGGTAGCCTGCTTATTGTGTGTCTTCTCTAGATTATGGATCCACAAGAACAGGCATAGTGAGTAAGAGCACACTCATTAGTCTGTATTCAAAGACCAGCAGCACCATCAGTCAGGACTGAGGTGTCTTTATTTGTAACGCTGGGTTTGAAATCAGAGCAGAAGGTCTTTGTTGGGAATCAATGTGTGAATATAGGCAGAATACTTAGCATTTTGTCCGCTGCATAGTAAATACTCACTGAAGCTTGATATTTCATTGCTACTGCATGCAGCACTGAGACAACATGCTGGGACAATGCAGAGGCCGAAATATTGTTAGAGAAGTGTAACAATGAATGAGTGAAAGACTGCCTTGAATTTCTGGCCTGCTTCTGATGGAGACCGGCTAATTCCATAATTGAGAATTAATGGTTGCTAATGGTAGCCTAATATGTACACAATATCTGTGCTAATGTTTAACATTTAATAATCAAAATGACAGAAATGGATATTAATAATAGCACAGATATTTGTATTATCATTTATTTAACATGTACCAGGCATTTGTTGCCTACTATTTTAGGTATAGCAGATATTTGGAGATAAGTAACTAAAACTTATCGAAGATTTTACAACTTCTTGAAGGTTTTTTGATTCATGTTTCTTTGATTACTTTATGCTACTAATGTGTTTATTAAACAATTAATTATTTTGCTTTTTGTAGTCCTGCTTCCTAAAATGATCTAAGTTGTCAATCTTAGTGTGACAAATATCACAAATAATTTTCAATCATTTAATTTTTGGAATCATGTAACAGGTAGACTTAAGAAACCCATTCCTTGGGGCCAGGCGCGGTGGCCTAGTGGCTAAAGCTCTCGCCTTGAACACACTGGGATCCCATATGGGTACCAGTTCTAATCCCAGCAGCTCCACTTCCCATCCAGCTCCCTGCTTGTGGCCTGGGAAAGCAGTCGAGGATGGCCCAAAGCTTTGGAACCCTGCTCCCATGTGGGACACCTGGAGGAAGTTCCTGGCTCCTGGCTCCTGGCTCCTGGCTCCGGATCGGTACAGCACCGGCCGTTGTGCTCACTTGGGGAATGAATCATCAGATGGAAGATCTTCCTCTCTGTCTCTGCTCCTCTGTGTATATCTGACTTTGTAATAAAATAAATAAATCTTTTTAAAAAAACGTTCCTGGGGCTGACATGGTATATCAGGTTAAGCCTCTGCCTACAGTACTTGGCATTCCATATTGGCACTAGTTTGTGTCCTAGCTGCTCCACTTCTGGTCTAGCATTCTGCTAATGCACCTGGAAAAGCAGCAGAGGATGACCCAAGTTCTTGGACGCCTGTATCCTGTGGGAGACCCACAAGAAGCTCCTGGATCCTGGATCCTGGATCCTGGCTCTTTACAGCTCTCTGGGGAGTGAAGCAGTAGATGAAAGACCTCTCTGTCTCTATCCCCCTACCGTTCTCTGTAACTCTGCCTTTTGAGTGAATAAAATAAGTCTTTAACAAAAGAAAGAAACCCAGTCCCAGTTTCTTAGTGAAATTCTGTGTGATAATCAGAGAAGAGTATAGCAGTAGCCCACCATCCTCTAGAACAGGACTCCTCAAGCTGCCTGCTCCTCATCACCTAGGATCATACTGAACATCTCCCCTCTGTGGTCCTTCGTTAACTGGGCTGATGGTTCTGGAGAAAAAGAGAACTGAGATGCATCTCTGGCTCTAGTTGAGTGAAGCAGTACACGTAGTTACTACTCCTGAAAGTACCTATAATGTATGTTGTAGATTAGTTTATCTTTTCAATTATTGCAACAATCTCTGACATAGAGATAAGCGGAAATGCTGAGATTTATGGAATGTGTCCAAATCAAAGAGCTAAGGAAGTCATGTGGCTAGGAGTCAAATACCTGTTGTCCTCATTTGTACTCTACTGTTTCCTTACTGCAACGTATGATGGGTGGGGAGCTGGGTAGTTTTTTGTTTGTTCGTTGGTTGGTTGGATTTGTTTTTGGTTTTGGTTCTGGTTTTTTGTTTTGGTGAAGCTAGAGGTTGTCATCATTATGTAGTATAATGGTAAATGCATCTGGGGGCATAATCATTTCCCAAAGAGTGTGAATTGCTGCATAGAGCTGTAGCTATTGAAGGGTCAGGTGTCGCTCTAATTCTTTCCATTGCATTGTCCCAGTAAGCTAGAGTTTGGGATCTTCTCATGGGACATTACAATAGGGCAGGCCAGTACATCAGTACCTCTTCTGCAATTGTTGCTTCCCAGACAACCCCTATTTGGCATACAGATCTTACATTCCTATGGCAACTTCAGCCACAGACCTACCCAAAACACCAACCCCTTCTTCCTCTCCCTCCTTGGAATCCCAATATGTGGTTATAAGGAACACAGCCTAGATTCTGAACCATAAATCACAGCTAACTTGTAGAATTAGCCCCTCTCCCAAAAAGGAGCCCTCTCCCCTGTGCTTTGCAGAGGCGGCCTGAGTATCACGTGGATTCAGTATTATAAATCAGCACCAGGCATGTGACAGCACATTGACAGCAGGACAATTATTGTCCTGGAAATAAGAAATGCAAATTTCTCCTTCCTTGTTGCAAAGGCGACCAACAGGTTGATTCTATGATGTTGATCAATGGCTTTAATCTATGCCCAACCATAGTTTATAATATTCAAGTGGCACCTGTCAGCTGAAGACCGAGGGAGTCCTTGATTTCCCTAGGTGCAAGGTAAGTCATCTGGGGCAACTTGAAAAGATAACAACTAACCTGTGTAAGTTTTGCAGAGTGGTCTTATTGTAATTATTTCACCTGTGAACTGAATCTAGACAGCTTCAATACTTAACGGCTGAGTGACAAGTCAGTTGGAATCTCACATGACAAATGCAGTCCGTAATACTGCTTCTGTAACCTGGGGGAATGCTTACTGTAGCATATTTTGTGTTTACAAAGCCATAGCAGTTAGCAAGAAGCAATGTAAACGTGAATACACATTAATGAAACAAGTACAGAAAGTGGGTGCATAATGAAGAGACTGTTCAACTTTATTTTTCACATTGTAATTGACGAGTGAATCTGGAAGATAAAAAACTACATAATAATAACAGGAAAAGGAGACTCACATGAGTTGTACATCTGCTGGTTATCACCATATCGACTCTATATGTCTTATACCCCATTTACCTCAATTGTAACATAACGGATGGGGTTTAGTAAGATCTATTTATTTGAAAGCATAACACAGGTAGAGACAGAAAGCACTGGATTCACTAACCAAAGGAACAAAAAAACCAAGGTGCAACCATGCTGACTCTAGGATCCAGGAACTCTCTCTCCAGGTCTCCCACAAGACTAGCAGAGACTAGGTTCAGCCATCGTCTGCTGGCTTCCAGACACATTATCAGGGAGCTGAGTTAGAAATGGGGCAGCGTTGGGCCTGGCATGGTAGCCTAGAAGCTAAAGTCCTCGGCTTGCACACGCTGAGATCCCATATGGGCGCTGGTTCTAATCCCAGCAGCCACGCTTCCCATCCAGATCCCTGCTTGTGACCTGGGAAAGCAGTTGAGGACGACTCAAGGCCTAAGGACCCTACACATGCATGGGAGACTTGGAAGAGGCACCAGGCTCCTAGCTTCAGATTGGCTCAGCTCTGGCCGTTGCGGCCACTTGGAGAGTGAATCAGCGGACGGAAGATCTTCCTTTCTGTCTCTCCTTCTCTCTGTATATCTGACTTTGCAATAAAAATAAATAACTCTTAAAAAAAAAAAGATCTTGGACAGCCTGGACTCGAACCAGTATCAATATGTGAGATCCCAGCATCACAAGTTTACATACCACACCCCAGCTCTGACTCCAAAAGTGCATATTAATGACTTCACTGATCAGTGAGTTATTTGAAGATGCATTCTATCCAGTGTATGACATTTAAATATAATTTTAACCTTGTACAGGATTATTGGGTGTTGGAAGAAAGTAATAATTTGAAGAAATTCATTCAACAGGCAGGTGTGGTGGCTGCACAGATTAATCCTGCACCTGCAGCACCAGCATCCGTTGCTGGTTCTAGTTTTGGTTGGTCCACTTCCAATCCAGCTCCATACTTACAGACTGAGAAAGCACTAGAGAACAACTGGGGTCCTTGAGCCTTTGGACCCTTGGGGGAGACTCAAAAGAAGCTTCTGGCTCCTAGCTTCATATAAGCTCAGCTCCAGCCCACAGTCATTTAGTTATTAAACCAGCAGATGGAAGATTCATTCTCTCTCTCTCTTTCTGTCTTTCTCTTTCTCTCTCTCTTTCTCTATCTCTTTTCTTCTTCTCATCGTACATCTGCCTTTCAAATAAAAAAATAAATCTATTTTAAAAAGAAATATCTTTGATTATCTTTCAATATGAAACATAGGTGCATCTAACACGTAAAATTCATTGGAGGACTATAGATTGTGAAACAGCCTTAAGTGCGACAACTGGAGGAAGAACTGAAAATAGTGACTCTGAATTGCTGTCTCATTGCTTTATCGAGCAGCTGCTTGGTAAGGAACATGGTTATTATAAGGCCAGGACTCTAATCTGAACCCTTCTGGATTTGCCCTCTTCTCTGTCTAGGGACATTATGAAGTCAGTATACATTCTCAGAATCAAAGGTTTTTTTTTTGTTGTTGTTTGGGGTGGGTTTTTTTGTCATTGTTTTGCTTTGCTTTTGCTTTTGTTTTGTTTTATTTGCTTATTTTGAAATGAGCTAAGAAATCTAAGCAGCTATTGCAATGAAGGAGATTAATTTGGTACTTAACCGCTAGTTGCATTTTGTGACCACACACACACAAAAAGACTCATATAGGTTTGCAAGGCCTCACATAGCAATGAAAACCAAAAATATTTTGATTGTAATGCATGCCTGATATACCTGTTGATCGCAACAAAAATTGTGTTTGCAGTTTGGGCTTCACATAAAACAGATTGTCCATCCAGGAACGCTCTTCACCATCAACTGACCAGTCATGGTGATTATCAGAGCAATAAAGGGTGCATCTGTGGGCAAAGGGAATCAGAATAATAATTAGATACTTTTGCTGAATCATTGGGATTCATGAGAAAATAATGTGACTGTTACAAACTGAACATTTCTATACTCTGTGACATTCATATATTTAATACTTAATGCCCATTATGATCATTTTGGAGATGGAACTTTAGGAGGTAACTAGAATTGGTGAGGTTGTGAAGTGGGTTTAGGATCCTTAGGAAAAAAACACTGGCATTTCCTTTCCTTCACTGCGTGCACACAGAGGACTTATGTGACCATACAGAGATGAAATCCACTTGTGAATCAAAGACAAGGGCTCAGTGTGAAATCTACATTGCCAGTGCTTTGATCTGACTCTTCTACACTCCAGAAATATGAGAGATAAAGATAATTGTTTTCAAGCATGCTTTGCAAATACATCTTTGGTATTGTGCTATGGCAGTCTGAGCACACAATGACTACTTGGTTCAGTGTCCTTGGCTCTGAAAGAATAGTGTTAGCCTTGGTTTGACAGCGACAAAGGGCCATTGGATGATGACTAGGGTGAACATTTCAATAAATATTTCAATACAAGATAGACTTATCCCTTCAATTCTTTAATCCAAGAAATAGAGACAGTTATTTCTGGGAGGAGAACTGAGAGGTGGAAACTGAGAATAATCCTAATTACTACAACCATGGACTTGGTTGCTGCCCCCACAGTTTCCCAGCACTACAATTCTGAAGCCCCAAGCTTTATTGTCTTGGCCACAAAATTTCAGTCATACTACTCAATCATCAGTTATTTGACCAAGGATAGAGAGAGTCCTGAAGGGAGGACTGGGAAAACGGGTTCAGGATTCACTCAGACACCCAAGCCAGAAATTGCATTTATAACGGGTTCAGGATTCACTCAGGCACCCAAGCCAGAAATTGCATTTATTTTCACTCACACTTTCATTTGTCCTCCAGTGTCAGTTTATTCTTCATCGAAAAAGGCTTTTGAACTCTTTATCTCATCTTCCTTTCCATTATCATCTTCCTCCTAAAGCAGGGTTTCATGATTTCTTATCATGAGATGATTTTACCACTCCCTACCTGCATGTCCAGGCCTCTTACTGTTTTCCTACCATATCAACAGCATATTTATTTCATGGATTGGATTGTTCACAGAAACGTTCAACAGTGGCCTACTACCTGCAGGTACTCTGGCCCTGTTGCTTTTGCTTCATTTCTGATCAGTACCCTCTCTTTTTTTAGCACTGAGTCTACCCTACCATTATGCTACTCACCTTTGACGAATGAATTCTGGCCTTGCCACAAGCAGGCATGACCTTTTCAAACTTTTCCCTGCCCTACGGACTACAAATCACCATATGACACCAAAATAATTATTTATTGTGGCGGGCAGAATATCTTTCCCAATCATGCCCACACCCTAATCTCTAAAACCAATCAAAATATCATGTAATGATGGAGGACAAAGGTTGCAGAAAGATTAATATTATCAGCTGCTCTTCTGGATTATCCAGTGGGCCTTAAGTAATTGTAATGGTTCATTAAGCATGGAAGAGGTGGCCAGGATAGTTAGGGACACAATATAAGCACTTTGCATTTTTACTTTGAGGAGATCATGACTCAAAAGTTTGAACAGTCTCCAGCAGCTAAAAAGGAAAACCCTGCTAATATCCTGATTTTTTTCTTAACCATGTGTGAGTCATTTTAGCAGTGTGACTTCCTGAGTTTAAGACAAAATAAAAATTCTGCTCTATGAATATGATCATTTATTATAGCCATGATAGAAAACTAATACACAGGTTCATTCACTGATGGATTCATGTTGACAATCATTTAAATTCATAAATGTATTGAGCATTGTGGTACAAACTGAAGAAATGGAAGATAATTGTGTTCCACACACAGTTAAAATTCACAGTGCAGTTAGATAGTGTAACACTCAACACCCAGTATTACACTTTACACTTCACGCTTACTTGTGCTGTGGCCTGAGTGTTTATTTCATTGCCCAATTCATATTTTGACATTTTAACCTGCAATGTGGTGTTCTTACACAACCAGGCCTAGGGTATGTGACTGAGTTAAGAAGGGTTCAGAGAACTTTCTCTATGAACCAGGAAGTAGCCTCTCATTAGGTACTAAATCTGCCACCTTCTAAATCTTGAGTTCCTAACCCCTAGGACTATGGAGAACAAATCCTCTTGCTTCTAAGCCCTCAACCCATGACATTTTGTTGCAGCAGTCCAAGTTGACAAAAACAACACAGCTTGAGCATGCTGTGCGCATGATCTCACTTTATCATCCTAGAATACTCTAAGGTATCATCACGATGCTAGCAAATTGAATAAATTAAGATGAAAGGAGGAATTGATATTTGAGCCTAAGTCCAAATGATTTCACCTACACACACTTAGTGGTCACTTTCTGTTTTGTAATAATGGAACAGATAATGGCTTGTAGGCCTCTGTTACTTGAACTAGAAAAATCAGTAATAACCTCTGAGACTAGGAAGATATATAGCTGAACTCAGGCTAAGAAGGAATGTGATATATTAGTCACCATATGTGTGTGTGTGTGTGTGTGTGTGTGTATTTATAAAACAATTCAGTGTGTATATTTATCATAATTGCAGATTTTAATTCCTTGCAGTTGTATTATCTGAGGTCCTTTTTCTCTTGGTAGGTGCCCACCCAGGGCTTCTCCCAGGGCCTGCCGAGAAACTATCCACAGGTCCTTGCCATATGGCCCCCTCTTCATACAACACAGGTGATGCTTCATTGTTGAAGCAATCAGGCCAGTGTTTGCATAGTCATTTTATTTTACAGAACTCAGTTCCAGAATCTTCTTCCCTTTGACACGCTCACAGCTTATTGATTACCAATCAAATCTTGGCAATGATAACCTAGCACATTCACATTTTATGGGAAAGCGCTATGCTAGTCATGCACACCAACAGGTGAGAGGTTTTCCCCTCACATGTTTCTTGGGAAGTAAGAGGAAGCACCAATAAAATTAGATTCAGTTCTTCAGTAGTGCCCAGGCTTGATCTGAAGACGGGGTAGCCCCCTTGAGACTCTGCTATGAATTCATCAGCATTGGGATTTGGTTTCAAAAACTCATACAGATGTTTTGACTCCAAAGTTTTTGTTAAGGGTTGCTGAATTAAGGCTGATGTTTAATGGGTTAAGGTGGAGATTTAGTTCAATTTTGGCACCTGAAGTAGAGCTGAATACTCCAATGGAAACCCTGGGGGTGAAAATGTAAATGTATGGAGAAAAAAATGGGATAAAAAATATAGGCACATTAAGGTTTGTTGTGAACGCCATGGCCACATGGCTAGAAGTTGATTCTATCTAAACCTTATGTAAATAAATATATATTTCCAATCTATTTCACTTTCTAGCTTGGTGTATTTTTTTCTTCTTTAGAACAGAATTTTGTGACTATGAGTTTCTGGATGGCAAATACACTTATATAATTATTACTGCCATTTTTAGCTTGCAAGAGAGGCTCAGAGAATCCTAGAAATTTGTTCCTAATGCTCTTCCTTAGGAGCGATTGGTTGAGATTTGAACCTAGCCACTTTCCCTGATAACAGCTCCTGTCCCATTCCACCATTTTGCTCGCCAAGGAGTTTATGAGGTGTTTACAAAGTACTAGCTTGTGTAGGAAGTAAACCCCACAAAACTAAATAGCACGGCAGATGTGTGCTGTGTGCTGAGCTAGATCTGTCTGCCAAGTACCAAGACTCTGGGTTGTTGATGCACAGTCCACTTGTCTGCCCCAGGCAGCAAGGGCAATGGGGTGACCTTCCATATGGCACAAAAATCTCTAATCTCAGAGAGGCACAGATGTGAGACTCTAGTGAATTTACTTTAATACCCAGGCTGGTTGCAACTAGAACAGGGTGTCCATCTGTGGCCAGGAGAAGCTAGAGGGCTTCCCACAGTCCACCTGGCATGCTGATCTAGGGTGTGCCTCCTTGGTTAATGCATTCTTCAGTTAAGCAAAGCGAGCAGTTACAGAAATTAGAGTTCTGATATTTTATTAATGAGCATGACTGCATGAGGCAGTGAGGGTTATCTGTGAGCATATGCATATTTATGTCGTGAAAGCATTTTGGATTTACTGCTGGGACACAGTTGGTGTCTGGCAGCTTAAAATCAGCAAAATGAGATCCTTTCCTTTTATAATTACATAAAGCAAATTCGCATATCAAGAAGGGGTCTTGCACATCACCTCATCCACTACTTTAATAAAGGAGAGCCCTGATGTCTCAGGGGCAGAGGTGGGGCTGTTTGTGGACACGAAGCGAGTGGTTCTGAAGCCTGGGTCTGTTCCACGATTCCTGGATCTGGGCTCCCCATAGTTGTGTTTAGGGAAAACTAGATTCATGTGAGAATAAAGTGCTCTCACTCATTTTTCTCCTCAAATTTATCACCCAGTTGAGCCATTGGCTAATTTTCTCGTTCTTTTTCTATTTTATGTGCTTTGTTTCTTCTCTCCCCTTTCAGAAAGAGTAAAGATAATTTTCATTCAGTGTGTGAATAGGCCTGCTTGCTCATTCAACTCTATTTCCAAACTCATAAAATAGAAATACTAAGAGAGTAAACATCTTGTCCAAGTTCATCCAGCTGACCAGAAACCAGATGGGGCTGCATTTAAGCCTCTTTCCCTGCCAACTTCACAAATATCACATTTCTTCCATGTATGTTAACATCTCTGGGCCATAATCTGCGCCACACTATTGTCAATTTTTTTATCATTACTTTCATGAATTCATAAATTTTTTAGTTTTTTCTTGCTTCCCCAGACCTCTAAAATTTTAAGAGAGGCACACGTGTATACCACCAGTAGGGCATGGTGGACACTGGTTTCAACAGTTACAAGGCAGAAATTGTGTGTAATGTATGATGAAATAAATCAATCCCTACAGGAAAGCACAAAAGTATATTTTCCCAATTATTGATAAAATAATAAAGATACAACACCATTAACACATCCTTCTCAATTTGCAGAAAAATATACTTTGGAAATTTCATTTAAGGTGTTCTTCTATGTGTTAATTTTACCTTAATTTCAAAACATTGCCAATCGCTGCTTTGATTAGCCTACATTAATCAGAATTGCTTTAAGGAAATGGATCAGTTAAATTTTGCTTTGATGTAATAGGTCGCACAAAGCCAACTCAATCCTACCATGTGTATCTAAGATAAACTTTCTGATGCTCATCACCCTATAACACTTTCAATATATCTACATACCTGGTCACAATATGTGGGCATATTTTCTTTTTGTTTATAGATAAAGCTTGGGTGAGTTGAGGTCAATCACTGTAAGAACTAAGACCATAATATAAATATGGTATTTATGCTACTTGCCTGCCCAGGCCCCTCCTAAAGAAATCTTGTTAGGATTCAGATGGCCTTTCTAGCTACTACGTTATCTATATTGTTAACGCTGAATCAAAGATTAGCACTTCATACAAGGAAAATACAGAGTAGAAACTGACCCATGTCTCAACACACACACACACACACACACACACACACACACACACACACAAATATGATCAGTCAAATTTCTTCCAAGATTTTTAAGTAAGAGGATGTGAAAGATTTAGTCCATAGTTTGGGATATCTTCAAGGGAAGGAAGGGAATGAAGGACAGTCACTTTGTTCTGATTTCATATAAATGAACATATTCATTACTTAGTATAATCATAAGAAAATTTTTGCATTCAAAGATAAATCTTGAAATAAGTGAGCATCCTTTATCACTGTCTGAATACATAGCATCTTTACATCCTTTCCTATGTTTTCTGACTTTCTAGGAAAAAAATAATTTTATCTCAGTTTTATCTGAATTTGGCAAAACAGTTGAGTGCAGACCTGTACCAAGCTTTTTAGATGCAATAATTATTAAAGAAAATGTCTGTTTTTCTACCAAAGATCAGACTTTTTGTAGTTTTCTTTTCCTTTAGAATTCTGTTATCTGGTTTATTAAGACCTTCAATTCTTCTGAAAGCTGAATTTGCTCTACAACAAAAAATTTAAGTAAATATATGTTCTTTTTTGTACTCAGCCTTTTCTCTGAGTTCTTATTTTTAAGTACAAAGTTCATGAGTGAGCGCCTGTGAAATACACAAAGTTCATGATTTCCAGGTCAATTCTTACGTCAGTCCACATGTTTGCTTAGAATCAGCAACCTCATCTGGGAAAGGAAATGAAATTGCTATTCTTTATTCTCAAACGCATGTGGCAGGAATGGAGAAAACTTGACGATGTTTAGTGCTGAGAAGATTGTATATAATGCTCTTCATCCTGGGAGACACCTAGCTGACTTAGCTTTGAACCAGATGGAGATGAACTGCCAAGCACCAAGGTGCAGGCTGCATCTGTGCCTGTCGTCCGTAGATTTTCTATCACTGCCTAGACATAGAATGCCATGATGGTAAACAGCAGAATGTTAAGCTGGTAACCATTACTAAAGCTGTAATCATATGGTGAGGAAGGAAGGGCAGTGAGAGGGAGAATCCCTATACCAACAAAAAATGTATCACAGAAATTAATATTAACACTAAGAAAAACTTTGTAAAATGTCTATGAACTTGTATCATATGTAAATAATCTTCTTACCCTGTGAATTCATAGAAATGTATAACAATGTCTCCAAAAGAGTAGTTCATGGACAAGAGGCCATCTGCAAGAATTTGCTTTAAAAATACGGGAAAATAAGTGTTTTTGTTGAATAGAGTTTATTAAACTTAAATGAGTGTTCTTCATTTGAATGCATCATTTTCTCTGTAAGAAAAGAATAATAATACTAAATAATGTCTCTTTTTCAATGTTTTGACTTGGCTTAGTGAAATATTGTCTACCATATGTCAACCCAAGAGCCCATTTTAAATTTTATTAAAATTTGAAGTTAAAAAATATGCTCCAGTGATAGGGTGCAGAACTGAATGATAGCTGTGCTTTAGAAGCTTGGAAACCGATATCCAAATAAGGAAACTTAAAATTACACAACATACATTTATTTCAATTGAGCATGGAAATTAATGTAGCAACACCAAGATCTGCAGGGACAATGTGTGCCAGTTATGAGGTTACTCAGAATCCACAGGTGTGGCCAAACAAGGAAAATGATGAGAGACACTACAGGGAGTCTTGTTGTAAGGTGATGGTGTGGCCGAGGTGTTACAGATTCTCAGGAGCTGAAGGGTTATCCAAGAAGCCTGCAGTCCAGATGGGAAACCTGGGGGCTGGATTTCAGTGACTTTGGTGACAGTGCAACGGAGGTCCAGAAAATGGGGGTGATCCCTTTCCTGTCCATCAGAAAGGGTCACAGCCAACCTCCTTGTAGAAAAGGGTCAACAAGAGAAAAGCTTAACAACTGCATTGCACTGCAGTTTTTTTTTTTCCTTTTATGTGACACAGGAAACTTCAGAATGAAGATCTAAAGACCCTGGTGGGTCACCCAGTTTGTAAAAGCTATATTAATTTATGCGAAAGAGAGAGAAAGGGAGAATTAGCAGGGAGCTGGATTGGAAAGTAGACCAGCCAGGACTCCAATCAGAGTTTCAGGAAGCAGCTTAACATGCTGTACCATAAGGCTGACTCCCAGTTATTCATATTTATACTTGATTTGATGAAAACTGTGTAATCACGCATAGAAACATGATTGGACAAAAATGTTGAGCCTTGACAGCAGTACAGTAAGGGAGGAAACACAGCAATGCCCATTTGTTCAGATTTTTCATGGTCTCTGCAGCACTGCTACCTTCCACATGTGGGGCAGGATCCTGAGACCTCCAACCAAACAAGATGGGTCAGAGAATTCCTTTAAGGCTCTTACATAAAAAGTAGAGTAACATTTTTTTCGGTCAGATGATTTTGCACAAAGTGTGATTCTAGTTTCTGTGGCCGACTTTTGGCAACAACAGCTGGCCTTAGTTGGGGATGAGTGAGACCAGGAGGCAGATCAGGAAACATTGTTTTATTTTAGGGTATCCCTTTCTGAGTGAGCGGTAGTTACAGATGAATACTACTTGTTACTGCATGACAGCTTCATTCCCAGAGTGTGCTTCCTGGTCTTTGTAGCCCCGGAACGGTTGGTTTCTTTTTAAAACCCAGAGGTAGTAGGAAACTAGATTAGAAATAAATGAGATAAAGAGAAATCCTTTGAACATATCCTCTTTTTTGCATCTGTGAATGGTTTGACTCTTCCACTTAAACCTTAATTCTAACAGCAATTAGAAACACCCAGAGAATTGAAATCACTTCCCCACAGGGCACTGTGATGAATTTGGAGGCCTTGATCTCATGTAGTGTGTGCCCTGTGTAAACCAGTCCATTCCATATCTTTGATGTAAAATGAAGTCATTAGAATAAATGGTCTCAAGTTTCCGCCTAGCCCAGATGTTCTGTAAGGTTGTTTTCTTAAACATGTCCATTTTCTCCTCAAAAGCAAATGTCATGTTTTGATTCCAACTTGAATTGATTTCTAATATATCTAGATTTGTTTACATTTTGAATAAAATTACATGGCTGTACTCAAGTACCTTGTTTTTATCTTAAAAAGAGATAGTATACATAGGGGATACATGATGATAGCTCATTGAGGGGCAGAGATCCTTCTGGCAACGTACCAGAAGAGCTCTCTGGAATTCTGGAATTTTCCAGAAACCTGTCCACATGAAATGCCTCACTGGAGGCCCTTGGCCATAAAACCATGTGATGAGGAATTGCAGAGGAATCTGCTGCCCAGCATGTGTTTCTGGCTGCCATGCCTTGTAGCACCCAGTAGCTGAAACAGTTTTAGCACACTGATGGGTTTATGCCAAATGCTGAGGATCTAAACTGGAAAAGCCAGTATTCCTGCACTCTGCCCCAAGACCACCATGCTGGAATTCAAGGAGCACAATTCCCTCTCACCCTTGAAATATCTCTATAGAATGCTCTGCTATAAACATACGCATGCATCTACCAGCAAATGGGAAGAACTGCTTTAAAGGTCCCAGATTCATTTTCAGAGTCAGCTAAGGACACATTAGAAGCTGTGGTATGATGAATCAGAATGTGCCACAAGCCCTGCAAGGCCGTCTGTTCAGAATGGATTCTGCCTGGGACTGAAGGAATTAAAGAGTAGTTTAAAAACCTGCCATCCCTGCGTGGGACCAGCACAGAGAGAAGTGCATGAGGCCAACCAAAGCCTCTGGGTTTTGCTCTCTCTCTCTCTGGTGTTGCTCTGTACCACTGCAACTGGACTTCACTGTAGGGCTCAATTTCTGATCTCTGGATGTCTCCCTCCATTCATTTCACAGCCTCTCAAAGTGGGGAAAATTCACCGACGAGTGTTTGTTTTAAGTATCATCTGGTATTTATCATTGTGTTCAACGTGGAGTGGCAGTAGAAGAAGATGTGGATGGACCCAAAGAAGAGGGGGAAATAGGGAATAGAGAGATGAAGCTTTATACTCTCCTGGCTGGCTTTAGGGGGCCAAAGGTACTTTCCAACATGTAGGGTGAGAAAGGAGCCAAGGTTTCAAAGACCAAAGGAACTATGGAAAATCCCGAAGAGCCAGTGGGGAAGAAAATGTGTTGTGGACTGATATGTTTTTCTATAAATCGATGCTGGTGACTGTTTGGGGGAGGGGTGTAAACTCATCCCCACTTTAAAGTGGATAGGTATTATAGGAATTGACATGAAGAATAGAGGAGAAAAGGCAAAATATTGAGAAATGAGGGCTTCAATGTTAGCAACGACCACTGAAGCTAATAAGAACTGTGAATACCAAGTTTTAAGCAAATCTTAAGCAGAATGGAGAATGCATGATTGTATTTCCTCACTGCTTCTCATAAACAGTTTCATTTTTCCTTGTTTTTCAACAGCACTTTTTCTTAAGTAGGAAGGCTGGAGCATGAACAAAGTTATCACTGGTGTCATATCCCACCCCACCCCCTGTTCGTGCTGATAGAGAAGCAATGCTTAGTATTTTCACCATGTGTCTTTGAACACAGAGAAGTACAGCCAAGGTAAATGAAGGCTGTGCCTGTTGGATGTAATTTTTATTTCCTCTGCTGGAGCTCCATATTGTCTCTTACACGTTACAAATGATATCCAATTAGAGCTCCTTATGGTCCTAGAAGCAGGAAGTACTGTCGCTCCTGAACTTGGTTGTGCATAGGCACAGGTGTTATAAATTGGTAAACAATGGTCTCTCATTTGCACCCTAGAGGGTCTTATAGGTGAAGAAAAATTTGAATGTGCCAAGTTCCAGGCTTAGTCAACCAGTATTGAAACTGAATCATATTGCAATCACAACAGTGTGGTCAATGGGGTAGGGACCTCAGAGATGACTAATTAAAACTACAATTCAGTCCTTTCCTGCTGTGTATTTAAGCTGAGACCAATCAAGAGGCTGATTTGCTGAGAGTGTGTGTGTGTGTGTGTGTGTGTGTGTGTGCGTGAGATTGCTTAATTCAATAGAAATGCAAATTTTTTTTCCTTTTTAAAATATAACCTTTCTGTAGTCATGATGCTTAAACTGGGTATCTGTGTTTCATGTCACTATGGTTGATTGAATGATTTGAATCATGTGCCAGTGATCTTAGTTGATTGGACACAGCTGATCATGGCTGACCCCTTCTTCCACATCTAGTGGAACAGGAAAGTTCACTGGTTAGCACTGGCCAGTGAATAAAAGCTCATGAGCTTCTAAATATTCTTTATAGTTATGAAAGGATAACATGGCACTATAAACCCTAAGGGAAACATAGACTAACACAAAAAGAACACAATGTGAGGCAGCACTTTCATTGTACAGTGTCAGGCAGACATACTGTCATGTGACTTAGCACTCCTGATGTTGGCCTTGAGTATTCAGGTATGTCTGTACACATGTCACTTTTAACTGACCGGAAAACCTGCACAAGCAGCAATGCTAAGGATTCCTGGCCACTTTTCCAGGAATCGTTCTTTGCTCATGTTGAAACTTCAGGCTGTGCTCAGTTTTCGTTGACACCTTACAGATCGTAGTCTTCTCACTCCAAAATCCTTAAACCCCAGTCCAACTCTAAGCCAAACATCAGACAGTAGGGTTGGTTCCTTAGTTGTGACCAAGATACCATCACAAGGTAAGATGTTAACAGGGGAGTCTGGTGCGAGATGTTCAACCCCTCTTCTGTTCTCGCCTTCCAAGTTCTCTGTAAAACTACTATGCCAAATTGGGCCCGGCGGCGTGGCCTAGCGGCTAAAGTCCTCGCCTTGAAAGCCCCGGGATCCCATATGGGCATCGGTTCTAATCCCGGCAGCTCCACTTCCCATCCAGCTCCCTGCTTGTGGCCTGGGAAAGCAGTTGAGGATGGCCCAGTGCATTGGGACACTGCACCTGTGTGGGAGAGCCGGAAGAGGTTCCAGGTTCCCAGCTTCGGATAGGCGCGCATCAGCCCGTTGTGGCTCACTTGGGGAGTGAATCATCGGACGGAAGATCTTCCTCTCTGTCTCTCCTCCTCTCTGTATATCTGGCTGTAATAAAATGAATAAATTAAAAAAAAACTACTATGCCAAATAAAATTAAAGTTTTTTAAAGATGAATTAAATGCATCAAAAAAAAAAGAACACAAAATACCCTCCAGTACCACCGTATGGAATGAGATTTCATGTTAAAGATCTCCAGATACTGAAATACATTATTTTTTATTTTTTTTAAAAAAGAGGGGCAATCACTGCATACCTACAATGGTTTTTATTCCTTTTGATCTTTCTCATTTTATTTTTAATTCAGCTGAGTCTTGCCAATTTTAAGCCAAAAGGTGATATTCCACAATTTTAACTCAGAAGTCTTGAATTTTCATGTGTGTCTCAACATGTGAGTCCCGGTTGATTCTTATATTAAAGTCTTTTATCATCTGTTTGTTGGATAAAGCTGTTTTTAAACATTCATTGCAAGGCCCTGTGCTGTAGCCTAGTGGCTAAAGCCCTTGCCTTGCACATGCCAGGATCCCACATGGACTCCAGTTCCAATCCCAGCAGCCACTTCCCATCCAGCTCCCTGCTTGTGGCTTGATAAAGCAGTCGAAAACGGCCCAAAGCCTTGAGACCCTGCACCCATGTGGGAGATCCAGAAGAAGCTCCTGGCTCCTGGCTTCGGATCAGCTCAGCTCTGTCTGTTACGGCCACTTGGGAAGTGAATGATCAGATGAGAGATCTTCCTCTCTGTCTCTCCTCCTCTCTGTATATCTGACTTTCCAATATAAACAAATAAATTTTTTTAAAAAGTTGATTGCAGAATAAAATCTCTTGATTTCCCTCTGAAACTCTGACTCAAAAATAGCCCCGATTCTTGGGTTTTCTAGACTAGTTGAAAGCCATATGCACAAAGAAAAATGGTTTCCCGGGCCCGGCTGCGTGGCCTAGCGGCTAAAGTCCTCGCCTTGAAAGCCCCGGGATCCCATATGGGTGCCGGTTCTAATCCCGGCAGCTCCACTTCCCATCCAGCTCCCTGCTTGTGGTCTGGGAAAGCAGTTGAGGACGGCCCAAAGCTTTGGGACACTGCACCCACGTGGGAGACCCGGAAGAGGTTCCTGGTTCCCGGCTTCGGATCGGCGCGCATCGGCTCACTTGGGGAGTATATCATCGGATGGAAGCTCTTCCTCTCTGTCTCTTCTCTCTGTATATCCAACTTTCCAATAATAATAAAATCTTAATTAAAAAAAAGAAAAAAGAAAAAAGAAAGAAAGAAAATGGTTTCCCCTGAACGGAGTTTCCATGGCAGAATGTGAGAAAAGCAATTAGCAAAATAAAATACCATAGAAAAACTCCATGATTCCATGAGCAAACTTTTAGAGTGCAGAGAGAATCTGACAGAGCTGATACAAATTCCAGCTTTACCCCTTACCAGAACTATGTACTTGGGGCAAATGTCATATAACTCATTAGCTCTGCTTGCACCTATGTAATTAGAGTTCATTATTATGCCCACTTCATTGGATTATTTTCAAAACTACATATGAAATCCTAGGCAAGTGCAGTCTCTGGCACACAGAGATGTTGATAAATGTTGTTTCCTCTTCTCCGTTGCTGCTGATTTGTAATCTATCGAGGTCTGAAGTGGAGAGGGGTTACCTTTGAAGTCATTATTCCTCAGATTTCTTTCGGTTTAATATGTGTGTGCCTACCGCTACTTTCCTGAATTTGTGACCCCCAGGTTAGCCATACGGAAGGCGTTGCTATGGCTACTGCTACCCTGTGACTCCAGGTAGCGATAAGGCTGTGGGAGGCAGAGTCTCTGCTTTCATGCAGATGTCGTCAAAACCACAGAGAGGGAGCAAGAGCCTCGTGAGGACGCTGGGAGATGAAACGTGGGGTGTTCGTGCCCACGTGTTGCAGTCGCGCCTGTGCTGTGAGGTGAGTGTGTCAGACCCACCCTACACAGCACATTCTGCAGTATCAGACTGTTTCAGAGAAGCAACTGCCACATTCCAGAAAATCAAACTCAGATTCACTTTTCCCCGTGTTGTCTCTGTTTCCAATTTCCAACGAAATCCCCAGTTTGCCCATCATCTGAACAGATGCTCCTGAAATTGTATTGAACGGTAGTGGAAAGGACAGAGTGGAAGAAGGAAAGAAAAACTCATTTTCTTTTCGTTAAAGATGCTATTTCCTTTAACTAAAGCTAATTCTGTTTATAGAATTAGCAACATCCATCCACATTGCTTTTCTCCCACCTCATCATGTGGCATTGATCCTCCCTCCTTCAGTTCAGATATTATTTGGCATTCTTTCCTTTTTTAGCATTACTGAAGTATACTGGGGTATACTTGAGCAAAATGTTGAAACACAGTTAAGGTACTCAATATGATGTTTGATATGCGTACACATAATAAGAATATTTCCACAAAGAAATTAATATGTCCATCACCTCATATAGAACCTCTTTTGTTTTTTATTTTATTTTGTTTTCTGTTACACAAAATGATGAAAGTATTTATTGATGCACTTGATAAACTTCTAATAAACAACAAATTATGACTTGTAATGTCATATTTTTTTTATCACAAGAACGTGTTTTGCAGCTGAAAGCTTGTACTCCTTTAACCAATATTGTCTGAGCCCTGAAAGCCACCTTCTTACTTTCTTTTGCTATGATTTTGATTTTTTTTAAGATTTCAGATAAAAGCGAGATCATTGAATATTTGCTTTTCTGCCCATCATCAAATGGATCCTTTCACTTCACATGTTCCAGATTCATCTACGCTGTCACACGTGATGGAAGCTCCATCTTGTTTGAGACTAATTTCTGCTGTGAATGTATACTTATCTGTCAGCGGACATTATTATTAATCTTAGCCATCATGAGTAATGCAGAAGTTAAAACAAAAATGCAAAGCTCTAGCTGTTGGTGAGGGTGAATTTCACTTCTTGTATGTAAAGCCGGTAGTGGGAATACTGGGCCATATGGCAATCATATTTTTAAAAAATTTTTGGAGAACTTCCAAGCTGTTTTACATAATGACTCTTCGTTTCCACCAACAGTCATACATAGATTCCCTTTACTCTGCATCTCCGAGAAAGGCAAATCCAAACCTTATTGAGATACCACCTCCTCCCTCCTCGAATGGCTGTTATCTTCATTCTTCTAACCAGGGACCACAGCAGCCCACTAGTTGAACAGGGTGAGTTAATCAATAAAATCAAAATCCTCAAACTGAAAAGCAACAGGTGTGGGTGACCCTGTCAAGCCCTGCATTTGTCATGTAACAAACTGGCTCATCCCATCATCCTGGCAGAGGAGCTGGCATTCCCTCAATTTGTAGAGAAATACTTTCTGTGAAGCTGTAGTGTCATCATCACTAGCTGAGCCTGGCACTATCTTACTGTGAACCCAGCCCTGTTGCTTTGTGTTCAGTTGCCTTGTAATGGGGGAGGCAGATTATATTCAGTTCAGAGCATTATAGCCATGTAAAACCTGTTTGACATTTAACATGGCCTCTTTTAATCACCCTGGTTTGTTTTTCTGAGATTTTTTTCCCTAAGTTATTACAGTACTCTTCAGTGTAACCAATTTCCAGAATTGCTAGCCTTTGAAAAATACATATCTAGGGAAGCCAAGGAAAGAATTGGTGTTGCCTATGTCATTTCATGTCCAACTCATAAAGCTATATCCCTCAGCTCCTAGAACATGAAATTCTTCTTTTCACTTAGAAAAGAGATGCATTAAAAAAAAAGGTGCATGATGCTATCCTTTGCCAAAAAGAATTTTGCCTTCCACCTCATAGTGTAAGGGTACAGTATGAAAAGAAAATGGCCTGATGAAGTATCAGGGTATGAATCCTGGACACCTTCAGACACCTCCACTAAGTCTTTATCTCTTTTAAGAAAGGGAGACAAGGCGCTCTACTTGTAAAGACCGAAGTCACATCTGTGTTGAGAGGTCTGTGTGTGGTAGGCTCACCCCACATGATATGCTGTCTATAATAGCAGCCCCTTCAGAATTGGCAACTAACATATTCTGGGTATGCAAATAGTAATTCATTTTTCCAGTGTACATTTGTCTTTATTTTTCATCTAATCTCTATTCAACGATGTATCTCTAATACTGTTGAGAGGACTTAACGAAGTAATTTTCTAAAGGTTATAGTACCTTATCTGGCATATAGTGGATCCTGAACACATTGAATCTTCTTTGCCTTCTATGTTCCTTTTCAACGAATGTGACTACTTTTCTGTTTTGGGTACCAGCCTCTAGTCCTGTGGAAAGATCCAACTCTCACAGGTACTAGTCCTTGAAATGTTTGAGAAGATTGGCATCTGTGCAACGGAGTGACACCCTAATACCATTGCATAGTTGGGGTGTGGTCACTGTGTGTTAAGTTTAAAAATAACTCACTATGTTTGAAAGGGGAAAAGTGCATAGTGGGCTATGCCACCACCTTCAATGCCAGCGCACCATATGGATGCCAGTTTCTGTCGTGGCTGCTAATGTGCCTGGAAAGGCAGCAGAGCATAGCCCAGATGCTTCAGCCCATGCACTCATGTGGGAGACCTAAAGGAAGCTCCTGGCTCCTGGCTTCACACCAGCCTAACCCATCTATTGTGGTGTTTGGGAAATGAACCAGCAGATGGAAGACCTCTCTCTATCCCACCTCTCTCTGTGTGTCTGTAAGTCAGCCTTTCAAATAAATAAATATTTTTTAAAAGGTGTAGTTAACAACAAGTTAGAGACTTAGTTATCATCAAGGATC
This sequence comes from Ochotona princeps, assembly GCF_030435755.1. Classification (NCBI taxonomy): domain Eukaryota; kingdom Metazoa; phylum Chordata; class Mammalia; order Lagomorpha; family Ochotonidae; genus Ochotona; species Ochotona princeps. The sequence continues at coordinate 11,004,280 of NC_080844.1, read as the reverse complement.
TCCATCTATCTGTGAACAGAGTAAACAACAGGTACTTGTGAGTGCGAGGTAAGGACAGATGCTCCTGATGTGGAAATTTCAGAACAGAACTTTGGAGCCCTACAAGGGAGGAAGACCCTTTAGCCTCAGGGCCAAGTGACTGACTGATGGAAAGGAGCACTCCCCAAGATTTAAAGACCTGCAGCTCTTGTAGGTTTCAAGTTGAGATAGTCTTCACTGCTAAAGCTAAGAACAACTCTCCACCACAGACAGCACTGTTAGCAATCACCTAATGTCTAGAGTTTGCAATCAAAGAGAATTAATTTAGAAGTGAGCTTTTCAAAAGCATGACTTCCAAGCTAGGTGGTTTATACAGTGTTTAAACACACTGCCTGAAACACCCACATCCCTTTTCAGAATTCCAGCTTCGCTGGTTTGGTTTTTCTTTGTTTTTTTATAGCCTTAAAAATTTTAAGTTCTATTTTTGTACAGGAAAGGAAACAAATAGCAATTGGTTTTCTCTTTGTTTAAGATCATACAGCTTTTACATAGAACAGGGAAAACAGTCATTTTAAAATAACACAATTATTTAAAGCAAACGTTATTCCAAATCCATTATGTATATCAATGCTTTGAATTTTACTTGATGAAGTCATTGCAGTTTTAGAAATGAAAATGTTAAAACACAAAGAGAATGCATAACATATTTAACTAATCAGGTGAGAAATAGAAGAGGAATTCAAATCCAGACAACCTGATCAGTACTAATACTGAATATACTCACTGGAATATATGTGCTGAGAATTTATGATCTTATTCATAAAAGAGGCCAGCTCCACTAGTGATTCCAACCTGCTGCTAATAATATACACCATTAAAGACTGCAGGTGATGGCGAAAGTACTTGAATCCCCTACCCCTCATGTGGAAGCCCTAGATAGGATTTCCAGCTCTCCCCTTAGTCTTGGCCCAGACTCAGCTATTATAGGCATTTGGGAAATGAACCAATGTAAAAGTTGGGACTTTGCCTTTTTCTCTCTTTCTTTCTAGCAGATGTTCTAAATAAATAAATACATTTGAAACCAATTTATTAAATATGCAGAAATCTTTGGATAGTTCTGGTTTATTGCATTTTGGTGTGGAATTTCACCTTAGGATCCCTGGATATGCTACAATTAAATTTTGGCCTGGATGGTGCACCTGCAATGACATCACCTGGTACAAAGCAGAAATTAGGCAAACCCTTGAGCAGTTTGAAAAACCAAATATCAGATGAAAGCACTTCCTCTGAGTTGTTTCATAAGAGGAGTTTTCTTAGAGAAGATTTTGTGTTACTAGAACTCAACAAAGTGTTTCCCTAACAAATCCTTACTGAAAAATTTATCATGTGGGGTAACTTGTTTTTCCTCCTGAATGAGGTCAGCAGGTTACAGAAAAACAGACATTGGGAAACAAGAGGAAGGAGTCAGTATTCAATCAATCAGTCCTCATTTGTGGTGAGGCACCACCCCCTTTGCTTACCATACACCAGTCCCCTTAACAGGTGCAGAGATGAGGATCATAGAGTTAAAAGAGCCTTCCCCACAGTTACTTAGCTGGAAAAGGGCAGAGATCAGTCTTCCACATTCCAACACTCTGAAAGAAAATCTCACAGCATTCTGCCACTCTGCACCTGTCAGAGGAGCAGGGTCTGGCATTTCCTATCCGTCCCTCTTGCTTTTGCTGATTGCATCCTTCACCATCTCTCTTAGTTTCTTATCTCTCTGAGTTGTCACTCCTTTCTCTCCTTCTTGGCTCTGTTCCTATGGCACTGAGGTCATGCTTGTTGACACTAGCTTCTCACCACACATTGTTTTCTAATACAGCCAGATTTTTCTCTGGGTGCACAAATCTTTCAATGCCAAGACCGAAGGCAACAATGTGTGTGTTGTGACCATCAAATTACAAGGATCATTAACTTTTCTGTTCTTCTCTCTTTATCTTTTTTATATGTATTTTGGAGTTATTGATTACATAAGCTTTTGTTTTATCGGATGACACTTTCAGACACTACATCCAAAATATATGGGATAGTTAAGGGACCATGCGCCGGCAGGCAGTATAAAGCTGTCAAGAGAGATGAACTCTTTTCCCTCAATTGAATTCTATACAGGATTCCTATTATGTTATATTTGTTGTTTTTACTTGTGATTCGTATGTGTCGGTTGATAAGCATTGTGGCTGCCTTTCATCGGTCTGCTATACTCAGGAGAGTGTTACTGTCACAGCTTGAAATGCAAGGTTAATAGTAGTCAACAGGTCACATGCACCATTTATTGTCTACCACAAAAAAAGATGATTAAGATTATCAGCAAATTGACTGTCAGAATGCTATTCATACCATTTTTAAGGGCAAAACTTTTAAAGTTTTACTGAAGAACCTGAATAGCTGCAGTGCCTGTTAACAATATTAGTTCAGAAAGTTGGCAGGTTTTTAAGCAGCAGTTGGAGCACAAATGTAGGTCAATGTAGGTAGGGTAATTATGCTGAAGAATATGTCATGCTTTACAACTAAACCTGGCATTGAGGTAAGCACAAACAAATAAGCACAGCTGGTTCTTGGCCAGTTTTGACCAACAAATCAAGCCATTTACATGTGCAAATAACATATAACAGAATACATACATTACAGCACCACAGCTCTGAACTCCTCCTCTTAACCCCGCCCCTCAAGCTGTGATCTGTTTGGCTGCCCTGGTCAATATGTCCTTCTGTCCTGGCCTCATCCTCACATTGGGATGTGGGATGGAGAAAGGCTGGGTTTCCTCAGAACTGTAGAGCGTAGAGCTTTGCATGGACTGGTAGTTCAGTTCAAACACTGCCATAGCTTTCTATTCTTTTTAACAGTTGAGGAGTTGTTGAAGTCAGAGCATAAGTTTGGAAAAGCCAGTAGCAAATAGAGTCTTCAGGTTATTTGCTAAGGAGAAACAAACCACTGCAAAAATTAAAATAACTACTCTACTTATTTTTCTCAAAAGTAACTCACAATAACTAGAAATAAGGTTGAAACCCTACCCTGGTTCATTTGGGATTAGCTCAGCCACTTGAAATCATTTATACAATCTACATGGATGAGCACCTGCCTCAAAGTAGGGTAGACATGGAGGAGCCAATGTACAATATCCCTTTAAGTCATCAACATTTAATAAGAAAGCAAGTGAGAAGGTGGAAACAGGTGCTGGGTAAAGAAGTAAGTTCACGACAGTTTATGGAAATTATTTAGAAGTGCTTTTTGAGGGAATGAGTTATTAAAGGTTATTTGGACATCAGCCATAGAAACACATCAGACACCCACTCACAGATGAAAGCAATATCTCTGAAACCTGTCGAAGAGAGAGCTTGCACATAGTGTGCCTAGAAAAAGGAGCAGAGACGGTGCAAGTGACTGGGCTCCTGCACCCAGAACAAATTCCTAGTTCAGTAATTTTTTGATAAAAATAAAAAATAAATTCACATGTGACAAGTTGTTGTATGCATTTGTTTCTGAGGGATCCTAAGCTATATTTAGGATCGTTGAATTGGCTTACTCTATGGTCAAAATCTACCTTGGAAGCTGAATAGTGTCGACCACGAAAAGTGAATCCAAAAGTTGAAGATGAGAAAGACTTTAAAACGGTCAATTCAAAAGGCATGTCAAATGCAAAGCAGTAGAAATGACACACAACTTGACTTTTCTGTCTGATTCTAGGCTTTCCTTGTTGTTCTCTATCTAGTCCAGATTTTTTGTTTGTTTGTTTGGTTATTTGTTTGTTTTGAGGGGTTTCCGGAGCGATCTTGATGGTTTTCAGGACAAAGGATAGATGAGGAAAGACATTGGGAAAAATCTACAAATTGCTGAATAAATATAATTGTCGAACTAGAATGTATTGACTGTGGGGCTTTTAAAAAATCTTGAGGAGAAAGGTATCCAACTCCACTCTTGGACATTCAAATGGAATAGAATATTATGTCATAGTCATACTATGAATCCCAGTGAAAATGGGTTATTCTCACACAACGAGTACTGTAGATAGGCCCTGGGTAATTTTGAACAAAAGAAACTAGACCTGAGAGATGACAACCCAAGTAAATAATTTCAATCACAGACAAAATCGTGCAATGCTGTTAAAAGTCATAATAAAGACTACTTTAGTTCAAAAAGTGACAGAATGAGACACAGATGCTTTTATTCATGAAAATTAACTATACATTCATGCTCTGTGTACTTCACTGTACATATAACTCAAGAGTTCATTTATAGGAAGAAACCGGGACCCACATTTAGACAGCTTGATAGCATTTTGTCAACAATGTGCATGTTTTTCTAAATTATTTGTTCACACAATATCCTGTTCAGTGGTGAGAGAGGTAGGAAGTTTTGGACCATGTTTTTCAAACTCTTACTTCTTGCTTTCTTCCTGTTGAGTGTCAACCTTCAGGCACAAAGCTACAATGTTTTACTTTCTGTGAAAACTGGTCAACTTTGGCTTGGAACTGTTAAGTAAGGTTGTGGAACATCATCACCTTCCTTGGCAAGAAAGATGGTGATTAGAGCAGTCAGACTAGAAGGTTTCATGGGTCCAGGATGCCATTTTCTTGAGAGGTATCTTTGCTGGCTGATCATTAAAAGAAGCCCAATGCCACCCTGAGTAGAGGGAGTAAAGTTACATAGCGAGTCAGTCTCTGAGATCAGAAAGTCTCTTGTTCTGTTTTCCAGGTCAGCTTTCTCAGGATAGGAAAGCAGAGTCGATGCATTCTGTGATCACAGTTCTTGATGGCAAAGGAATAAGAATAAGCATGTGGACAGCTGCAGACCCAGAGGAGGAGGAGGGTTCTACCAGGAGATTCCAAAAACTACAGGAAACGTATTGTAGAGCCGGTGCACTGACCCAGTCCTTCCCTGCATAGCTCCCTTCAGACAATGGTGTCACTCCTACAGGTGGCTTACACGCAGGCACAACACACGCTGAAATGTCCTTCTGAGGCTCATTTTTTTTAATACTAAACAGGTCAATGTAAAGTGATGGAAGGAAATACTCTTCTTGAGCTCATCCATCTTAACCTCCTAAGTTGCATGATTTCACCAAAAAACAAACAAAAATGTGAGCAATGCCCCTACTGGAATGTTTTAGCTCACTAGTGGTGTTATTGTGGATAGCTGTGGTAAAATCTTCCCACTGCAAAGAAATCCCTCTTCGACAGTGTTCTCTCTAACTCACAATAATAAATTCCTGGTAGGCATTTTATGCAGTGTGATCACAATCCACAGCCAGCTCGTAGTAGCTGCAAAATGAGTTTTGCGACCCAGCTGGGTCAATCAGAAACTTAGTGTTGAAATTTAGGGATGAGTGAGACAACCTATTTTTATGTTTGGATAATATGATATTTAATATTCAGCCAGTGAGGAACACTATTCTTTTAAACTGTGTGGACCTGGGAGTGGAGAATCCTGGCCTGTAGGGAAGAAAAAAAAAGAAAGAAAGAAATCGCCAGTTCTCACTTCTAGGATTGAATTCCTGCCCTTTGGTTTACATCTGATAAATGAGAGCTTACAGAGCTGGCATGGTGATGGAATAGGCTCATTCCATACCCGGTGACAGTGGCAGTCTGTGCGGGTGCTGGTTCTCATTCCAGCTATTCCACTTCTGATCCAGCTCCATACCTGTGAGGGCAGCAGAGGACGATCCTTTTCAGCAACATGGGAGATCTGGAAGCTCTTGGCTCCCACTTTTGATCAACTGAGCCCTAGCCATTGCGGTCATTTAGGGAGTGAACCATAAAATGGAAATCCTCTATCTCTCTTTCTCTCTGAAAACTCTGCCTTACAAATACAAATAAATAAATCTTTTAAAAAATGTGAGCTTACCATATGCAAAAATCATGGGGGTAATAATTCCATGTTAACAAGAATATTTGCTTGTCTTGACCCAGACTCTGCTCCCCTTTAAATCTGTAACTTCAGTTCATATAGCATTCCTTTTGTTCCCTCTCTCAATAACTTTGCTTACCTCACGTGCAAATGCTAAGAGTGGCTTGCTCGTGATGTTCTGTAGTTTACCTCTGGGACCAGAAGAGAAAACAGCCAGCTACTGAGTTCTGTTTCATCATTTCCCTTCAAGATATTATAATTGCTTATGTATTGACTTTTATCTCCTTGCAATTTTCTAATGCTTTTACTTGACAGCATTTGGTGCTATGGATGGGAGAAAAGGTAGGACCAAGTTGTTTTCTACTATTATGTATGAAGTCCTTCCAGTAACTCTCATTCCCAGAAGAGCAGGTGTTCCGTACTGCCTTCCTTTGGCAGCAGAAAGGAGAAGACACATCTGTGGGCATCCCAGACAGCAGCAGAGCAAGTGTGCACATGATGGCTGAGCTGGGTTTGTGTAATGGAGATTGATCTCCTGGGCAGTACTCACAGAGTCGCTGGGGAATCAATGCAACGGAATTTGCATTGACCTCAGCAGAATAGCTGGCCTTTGTCTGAAGAAATTCAAATAGAGAAAGACTGCTTTTGCTTAGGAACACACGCTTTGCTAGAATATAGCTAGATCCTTGGCCATGATTTTGGCAGCTTTTTTTTTTCTTAAGAAGGAGAGTAATGTATATGCCTTGGCAGAATAATAACATGATTAGAAGTAAGTCAACATTCATTGGTCATTTAATAATATGTGAAAAGCATGGTACTAATCAAGACCATGTCATAATGTGAGGGGAGATGTTGTAATTATCACCATACTATTTCTGAGCAAACTATGGCTAAGGGAAGTTAAGTCACATTGTCATGGGTATCCTAGTGGAACTTACTACTGGCAGTCTCATTTTGATGTGAGGTTTCACAGCACACCCTGAACCGCTTTGTTGTTGTTCAGCCTTTAGTGAATCAAGTGAAGCTTCCACTCCAGAATTCTAGGCAGTGGTTGCCAGAGAATCCCAGGCCTGAGTGTCATCTAAATGGCAGAGAGGAAACCTGGGGTGAAGGAATAGCAGGTGTAAAAGTGTGCTGAGCAGCAAGAAGAGCAGTTCTGCCCAAAGACAGTTCAGATCATGTAGTGCAGGGGGTCCTTTGTGTCACATATGAGTGATTCACAACAATTCCTCTTCTGAGGAGCATTCCAGAACTGAAGGACAATGCCAGGGCTGGATCTATGGGGGCCAGGTGATGTGATCTACAAATGAAGACCTTCCTACAAAGTTCCTCTGGAGGGAGGGAGAAGAAGGGAGAGAGAGAGAGCAAGACATGTAATATCCACATCTGAGCTCTGGAAAGATAATTTCTCAGGAAGGAATGATGGATTGCCTTTGTTTTTGTGGTTCTTCCACATGGCAATCTATTTGCTGAAATCTAGACTATCAGAAAAACCAAAGTCCCACCCAACTTTGCTTCCTCACATCAGTTTGCCTGTACAGTCTGACTCAAGGCAACTGCACAACCCCGTCTGCATTGATAAGATGATCTGAAGTTTCTTCAATACCCTTACATTCTGAAGGTGATCAAAACTGCGATGTGGGCCAAGTGCTCAAACTCCGTGGTCATCACCCAGAGGTCCGTTGACGTAGCCTCACCTTCTCCCTGCCTAGGCTATTGGATCCTGGATGATCTTACCCTCTTAGGATACAAACCTTGATTCTCCCAGAATCACCTGTGCATTGTGGTTTCCTCCTTCCCAGGTCTGAGCTCCCAACTTGCATGTGCAAAGTCCCAATCACACATAAAGTTAAACCTTACACTCTTCCTTCAGGGCCAAGTAAACATTCCAACCTGGATTTTCTGTAGAACCTTTGTTCCCTAATCACACTTCTGAACACTCAGATTCATGGAATTGAGTTTCTCGACAGGTATGGCTAGTCCCTTACCAAGGGATATGAGCTTTTCAGAGTCATATAAACATTGCTGTAACTGCCTAACTTTAAAATGTATTAAGGAATAAATAGGATATATGCTATTCCAAAGCCACACAGCTCAAACAAAGCAGAAGGTTGAAATCTGAGCCCAGATAGATTTGAGAACTGAGTCCCATTAGTCTATGCTGCCTTCAGCAGTCTCAAGTTGCCAATGCACATCTCACATTTCATGAAAACAAACAATCTGTCATAACCAGCTCTAAACCTGCACTGGTATTCTTTAAGCCATCCAACTTTTATTTATTAAGATCTCTGGGTAAACCTGGTTAGGCTTGCTATTTATTACTGTTCTTGCTCTGAAATGGGTCAGGTTGGTAACTTGAAAAATGGATGGAGATTTCTATCACTAGGGCCTGACAAATAAGAACTCTTCCTTCTGGGTCGAAATGCTTCTGTGCATTGCCTGTTCTCCCAGGCATTCATCCTTGAATTATGGAGCAGATCATTAAGCTAGGGGGGATTCTCAAGTCTTTGCAATTTCATAAACTGCAGAAGCCCCATGGAGCACAGAAGGCTGAGCAGGAAATGGATGTGTACAATGCGAAGAATGCTTCATACTTAGAAAATCCTTGTAAGGAAAAGCAAAGTGTGGGGAACATTAAGCGTAATGCACACCAACCAGATACCTTAACATTTCCGTAGAGCTTTATAATACCTGGTAATGCACCTTCCCTCGTAGTGGAGCTGTTAGCTGTGTTTTTGCATCTCCCTAGGGTGTGTCTGTTGACCATATGACCAATACTGTGTAGCACCTCTCTCCTTCATCCCTCATATTTGTCCTTCCCAAGACCTCAGCGTAGCTATTGGCTCGAGTCCACCCAGCTGCGTACTGCGTGCCAACCTCATTTTCTTTCACAGTGACCTAAGAACTTAGGTTTATTTTACCTTTTGTTTCTCCCTGTGACAGGACTTTTCTACTTCCACCAAGCTCACTATAGGCAAGAATCTAGCCCTTGTATATTTAAATATCAGCCCCTTCATCTTTATGCCCATCTCCCTGAACTTCTCTCCCCCTGCCCTGTTTGGTGTTTGGTGATAATTGACTCACAGCCTTGGACACAAACACAGACTTCCTTGAAGCAGCATGCCTCGCAGGACGGCCCCAGTGTGGCAAGTCCTAGAGATAGTGGTTCCTCTCCCATCTCTCCTTCCAAGTCAATCACTCTACCACTGTATTCATATACGTGTCTACACACGTGTATGGTAGCAAACCATGGCAATACCATCCTGCATCTCATTCATCCATTTTACCCTCTTTCTCTAAAGGATTCTGCCCCCTTGCCAGCCTGGCTGTCCCCACTCCCACCCCAGATGTAGAATTAAGTGCTATTACCAGCCTGACTGGCCCAGCTACTAAGATTGAGAAAACTAGCAGAATGCCTGAAGGGCTAATTTCCAAATCCATGTTTAAATGAATGTTGTCACACAACATTCTACTTCCACCTGTGTTCTGTAAATACTTAAGATCTTCCCTCTTCTGTTGGGCCTTGAAGTTTTGTCGAGTTGGCTTGTGGACCCCACCTAGAATCCCCTTCATAAGCTGGAGAGGGAGAGCTGAAGACAGAGTCAGGATTGATGGCCAACTGACAGTCCTGGTTGGTCCTGACCAGGAAGGTTTTGTGAGATCACAAGAAGCATATGAGAAGCCATCACTGGCAACACAAGATGACAGGAGCTTAGAAAATCACCTTTATCCTGCATTGGCCAAGGTCCCCATGTTTCAGGACTTTAGCCCACTGGCAGGTTGACATGATTAAAAGAGAGACAGCAGCCTCCTAGCCACATTTCTGCATGCTCTGAGCCTCAGCAATACTCATTTCAGTTATGCCTGGACAAGTATTTGACACCACTTAAGGAGAAGTGGAGGTAACAACTGTTAATGACTTCCTTGGCTCCAACTTTAGTATATGTGCTGCTGAAGCGAGCACATCGGCCCCAGTTTTAGAAAGCTGCCTGGAATACATCTTGATTTCCTTTTATTTAGTATGAATGTGAAAATTAAAAAATTTGACATTTCCAGGAAAAGCCAGCCAAGGTTTCAACTCTGCTGCAAATCTACCAATTCGGCATACTAGAAATGGCCTCTATTGAAATGTTTAAATTCAATGTTGGGTTCTTCTTAATAATAAAATTTAATGAGAAAAAAAATCAAATGGTTGTCCATAACAATGACAGACAGTAGCTCTGAGGGGCTGTGCTACATCACCCCACCTCTGGCCCACACACAGGTATGTACACTCCAGGGCCTTTTCTGTTTTATGACTGTTCAGGCCCTTTTCCAACTATCTCAGTGTGTTCTGCACCCTCCTTCTCCTAAGCTCTCCTCAATCTCCTTTGCTTCCCTGTCTCTGCTGACTTACATTCATTTCTTCAGCTATTCTTTTAAAATCACAGTCACAGTGCTAACAGAACTTCTGGAATCACACTCACATATACAATGTTTAAAAAAAACAAATTATTAAGAAATATTAATTGTACTGTTGTCCAAACCAAAAATATTTCAGAATGTCCCTCCCACCATATGGACAGGTCACACTTATTGTCAGAGGAGCAAAGGGGAAGTAGAGAGAGAACGTGACTGGCTACAACCTGTATCTGTCTCATTTAAACACAGCTGGCTTTTTGTGATTGGCTGAAATTAAACTGCTTGTTACAAGAGTAGGTTGTAGTCTATTCACATATCAAGTTTTACTATAGTTATCTACATATTAAACAAAGGTCAAACTTCAACTATTTATGGAATCAGCTTTACATCAAATAATTTGAATTAAAAGGCCACTGAGCTGCATTAGTTTCTTGTACTAAAGATCTTATTCTAGCTAACTGAAAGTGGAATTTAAACTGTAACAGATTGTCTTGAACCCTTTGAGTCCAGAACATTCTCTTTTCGATTAATTATAAAAACCGAAATTATCTAATCCCTAACAAGTCTTCTTCTCCTCTCTTAAATGTATCTCCCTTTCCCCACCCGTCTAAAGAAAATACTTGAAGATAGAACAACTGTGCACCCCAAGACACAAATAGGTCAGAAAGATGACTCAAGCCCAACCACCCTAAAAATCCTCCCTGGGATCTTGTCTGTCTGGTGACTGGGCCTCCTGTGCCAGTGTGCACTCAGGTGAACCTGGCCGTTCCAAGTCATGATTTACTCAATGCCGATGGCCATGAGTCTTGCCATTATCTTCAGTCATGGTGTCCTCTGCTCCCTGTGGCTTCTTGCCCACTTTTTTGCCTCTCCTGGTCCCCTGGCTTATGACATTAAAATGACATACAGTGAGGTCCTGGATCCAACTGGTGGATGAAGAAATCAGCTATGTCATTGTATAGCTAGAGGTAGGCATGGGGTGTGTATTCTGCTTCTAAGCTGTTGGGGGCATGACAGGTGATGAGAGCATTGCTCGATGCCAGTGTTGACTGCAGGCTTACATGCACCCCTAGTTGACCCCATTATTGTCCATGACAGTGACAATTGTCTCCAGGCTTTGCAAGCAGCAACAAGAGTGGGGTGACATCTTACTGGACACATTTTGGTTGAGTGGCTGTGGTCAGAGCCTGCTGCATCCAGGGGTGTTTCTGAGTGTAGGCTTTTACGGCACTCTGAGAGCACTGAGGGCTGACCACTTCGAGCTTAGGGCTTAGTAAAAGGACAAGAATCTGAGGATCCAAGAAAGTTTTTCTCACCCATAAGTTGGAGATTAAAACATGTGACTCTAAATATGCCATTTAGCCATAGGGATTATGTGAAGCTGAATGCATCTGAGGTTTAACGGATGCAGAAAGAAACATCTCTTATCTGACTAAACAGTGAAAACTATGATTAATGAGCCTCATCACAAACTGCTTCTCCTGAGAAAGTGCTGCAAGGGTGAAGGAAATGGAAAGTTGGTGCTGAGCTGGACTTACTTTTTTCCCCTACACATTTACCCACTTATGGTTTGCACAACAAGTTAAGTGACAGCTCCTTATACACAAACAAAAACTGAATCCTGAAACCTTCACCTGCATCCTGTCATTTCTCTGCAGATTCATTTCCCCTGTTAAGAAGCTACGTACGGGGCCAGCACCATGGCGCTACAGGTTAACTCTCCACTTCAAAGTGGCAACATCCCATATAGGAGGCAGTGCATGCCCAGCTGCCCCATTTCCTTTCCAGCTCCCTGCTTATGGCCTGGGAAAGCAATGGAGGATGGCTCAAGTCCTTGAGACCTTACACGCAAATGGGAGGCCTGGAGGGAGTCCCTGGCTCCTGCTTTGGATTGGCTTAGCTCCACTGTTGCAGCCATTTGGGGAATGATCCAGTAGATGAAACACCTTTCTCTCTGTCTCTCCTGCTCGCTATAAATCTGCCTTTCCAATAAAAACAAATAAATCTTTAAAATAAAAATAACTAAATCTTATAAAAAGTTGTATATAAGCCCAATTCTAACCACCCCTCTAAGGTAATCATCACTGAATTTGTTCTGTGAGTATACACTCTACACTGTTCATAAGCTCTGTTTTTTCTCTTGCTAATATGGCTTTTGTCAGCCTAGCTGAAAAACTTGGAAACCTAGAGAAATAGTCTTTCTTTTCTCCCTATAACACAGTCATGTTCATGTCCCTACTGCTCCACTTCCTATTCAACTCCCTGCTTATGACCCAGAAATGCAGTGGAGGATGGCCCAAAGCCTTGCACTCTGCACCCATGTGGGAGACACAGAGGAGTATCCTGGTTTCTGATCAGCTCAGCTTCTGCCATTGTGACCATTGGCAAGTAAACAATCAAATGGAAGATCTTTCTTTCCTTCTATCTATAAAATCTGCCTTTCCAATAATAAATAAATAAATCTTTAAAATACAGTCACTCAAATCTAAATATTTATTACACCTTCTCTCAGAAAACACAGATTTGGGCAGGTTCCCCTCTCTTTTGTAGACTCAAAGCAAAGCCTTCCCTTGGAGCAGCTCATGGTGTAGCAGGAGAGAAGCAGCTACGAATAAACGATCTATGGCTTCATAGAGCATTCCAGAAGAACTAGATGGGATAATAAATTTCTTCTACAGTGTTTTAATTCCTATGCATCTATGCATTGGTGTGTCTGATAACACAACTAAAACTTACAACTGAATTGTATTTGTGTCATATGAAATAAAACAAATCCACATATAAATAAAGAGGAACTTCTATCAATCAAAGATTTATTGTAACAATGAAAGAAACTAATGCAACAGGGACATCTACAAGTACTTTAGAGGCTGGGAACAAGAGGGCTTTCCAGGTATTGGGAGAACAAGCATTAGAAGAAATGGAAGTGGCAATAGCATGACTGCGATGCCATCAGAGTGTTTTGCCCTGGGGTCAGACTACTACAGAGAGGGACCACAATGAGAAACTGCCTGCCTGCTGGCTGAGGTTGGGAGTAGGTTCAAGTTCTGGAGTTTGAGGAAAGAAGAGATGTATAACTAACTTGGTTTGAGTCATGGCAACAGGTGTTTTGCCTGCATTTTTAGGGGTACAAACACTTCAGCTGGTCATTTATGATATAAAGAACAGAAATTTTGGAGAGATGCTGGGGGGAACCAAGGTTGGGTATTTGAGGGTCTTTGCTAAGTCACATGAGATGGCATGATTCTTAGTAGCAGCCACTGCTTAGAACACAAAAATTGAGACACATTCTTAAATCTGTTGCTCAGTATTGTCACTACTTGCTATGTGATTTTAAGCCTCCATTTCCTTTTCAGTTCCAATGCTGGGTAGCTGTGAGATGTGCAGAGGGAGTCCACATAAAAGCAGTGAGCACATTTTAGCCATCCAATAATAATAGTCATCATCCTTTTAGTGATTAATTTTGCTGTTATTACACCATCCCAGGGTTTGTTTTATTAAAGTCATTTTTATTATCTTTTTAAAAAGCAAATGCAAGTAATCAGAGCCTGTGGCAAAGCATTTAGCAAAATAAATAAATAAATAAATAAATAAACAAACCATGCAATTTAATCCTTGGATGACCCCATTATCATGCAGGATAGAGCCAATGGCACTGGAAGCAACTGGCCACAAAAGCACATACCTGGACGATCGTAAACTGATTTTCAAACATGCTTTCAGCCAATGAATTCCCTAGAACCCATGAAAAGTGCTTTTTGCAGTCAATATGAGCACAGCCTCTGTGGGGATCTAAAAGTAGGCCAACTCTCTGAGGGCTGCGCCACGGAGCCTTCATGTGTACTCAGACTCTTGCTGATGTGACCCCAAGGTTTCTTGTATGAGCATTCAAATTCTTCAAAACCTTCCCCCCACAACTGGGAACGGAGCTTCTCTTCACATTTTACTGGTTTGCAAAGGATTCCTTAGAGACCTTATAAGGAAATCTTAAATATTTCATATGCTATCTGCCTGTTTAATTATGTCTACATGCAAAAAAAAGACTTCCTGGCTAGGCATACATTTTGCAATACTGTGGTATAAATATTTAAACAACTGGGCTTCTAAGTATCCTTAAGAAATGTACCAATGTTCGCTTTGGAAAAGGGGCCCAAAGTGAAGAAGCTGTGTAAATTTATCCTTGCGATAAGTAGAACTCCATATATAAATGGGTAACTGATCTTTATTTTTAAAGACATTCGGACAATAAAAACTGTTTTTTACCCTCTGAGGTAGCTTGTAATATGCTATCAGGGGATTTGGAGTAAAATTCACCATCTATCAACCGGACAAAAGCATGTAAATCATATTAACTCTCTTAGCTTAATCTTCTTCATTAAATAAAAGAGTATCAACAGCATAATTCCTAACTTCTAACTCCTGACAATCACTGATTTGGTCTCCATTTCTATACTTTGTCATTTTAAGGACGTTACATAAATGGAATTAGTATTTATCCTTTGGGCATTGGCTTTTTGCTGCACGTGTGCCTCAATTTGTTGAAGGGTAACTGACATGCCAAGAGCTGTGCATACTCAAAGAATACAATTTGTTGAGTCTGGAAATATGTATACACACATGAAACCATCACCAGAATCTATATTATAAACAACATCTATCATTTCTAGAAGTTTCTTTCTACCCTTTTTACTTATGATTATTTCGTAAATGTAAAAAGGCACTACTCTATGGTTGATCTCTAGGATTTTTTTTTATCCCAGCAAGTCAGAATTTGTATATATCAATGAAAATGTAAGAGATTTGATTAACTAGCAAGTTGTATCAATATTTCTTGAATAGAGCTCATCTTCAAGTGATTTTTTTCTCAAAGTAGAAGTATATTTCTCAAGTGATAACGTATAAATGTTGTGCACAGACACGCATGGTCACGGATGCACAGAACTAACCACGATGCGTGGGTCTCCCATTTTTCCCACACACTTCTTCAAGTGCAGATGCATATTCATCAGCACCTGACATTAAATATTTGAAACCCCCGGGGAAGCTTTTGCAGTTAGAGTTTGCAACACATGGAACTGCCTGACTCTGAGCAAAGACGAGAAGACTCGGCATGTACTGAGAGCAGAAAGAGGAGCACTTTCCTTGACAATCCTGTCTATTTTGCCACTGCACCAAATTAAATGAGCAAAGGCGATTGCTCTCTTGTTCCATTGGTGATCTTGTCAGACAAAAAAAAAAAAAAATAGCAAAGATGGGCAAGGCCAACTCTAAGCTATCCAGGCTGCTACTAAACTTTCTAGGAAAAATACCTCCACCATTTTCTCGGCTGAATGGAAAAAGTAGAAAATTTTTTTATTTCAAATGTCTGTGTGCTTGGGGCAAAATTATCTCTTGACTTATTTCTTCAAATGCTTAAAAACTTTTCGAAGCTGCTTCTAGATACAACAGAGTTGTTCCACTTCCTACAACAGCATTCTGTATTCTGTCAGTATCTCTTCAAGTCTACACTAACAAAACAATTGCATAAAGAATTTTGGAAACAAGTTACACTCTAGGAAATACTCTAGGCAGTGCCTGAGATTCTGACTTGGTTACCAACTATGATAGGGTCTTAAAAATGTCCCTGGAAAATGTGTGTTATGAAAAAATATGCATGAATTAAGTTTTTATATCTGTATTAATTTAATTTCATTTTTCCACAAACCTTTGACAACCCGCATGTACAAACAGATCTCTATTACTAAGTCTTAGATGTAAGACAGAAACCAGCAGTCAAGGTTCAAAGTGGCAAAATAGGCGCACCCACTCTGTTCTCACAGAAATGAGTATTTTGGAAACCCCCAGGTTATAGAGACCAGGGAGAGCAGAAGAACTCCAGAATCACAGAGCAGTGTGAAGAGACTTGAAAAAGTGCAAAATTTAAAAAACATAAGTAATATTTAAAACCTTTAACTAGACTAATAGAAAAGAAAGAAGACTCAAGCAAGTAAAATCAGAATTAAAAAGCACAGCTGGACCCAGTGTAATAGCATAGCAGTTAAAGTCCTCGCCCTAAACATGCCGGGATCTCATAAGGACACCAGTTCTAATCCCTGCGGTCCCACTTCCCATCGAATTCCCTACTTGTGGCCTGGGAAAGCAGTCGAGGACTGCCCAAAGCCTTGGGACCCTGCACCCACATGGGAGACCCAGAAGAGGCTCCTGGCTCCTGGCTTCAGATTGGCTCAGCTCCGGCTGTTGCGGCCGCCTGGAGAGTGAACCATAGGACAGAAGATTTTCCTTTCTGTCTCTCCTCTCTGTACATCTGCCTTTCCAATAAAAATAAATAAATCTTTAAAAAAAAAAGAGCACAGCTGATTTCACACAAACACGAAGCATCAATGTGGAATACTACAAATAACTATGGGCCAGCAACCTGGAAACTGTAGAATGGACAAGTTTCTGAAAACAAATACATATATATATATATATATATATATATATATATATATATATATATATATATATATAATTATACATATATATAGTTTACCAAAATTAAACTAAGGTGTGAGGACACAGAAAGTCCAAGGACACCAATAATGAGTAATGAAATGGAATCAGGAATAAAAAGTCTCCAAGCAGAGAAAATTCCAGGACTAGTTGGCTTCATTGCGGAATTCTATCAAACTATTTTTAAAGATTTATTTCTTTATTTGTTTGTTTGTTTGACAAGCAGACTGGCAGAGATTGAGAAAGTGAGGGAGCTCTTCCTGTTGCTGGTTTACTCCCCAGATTGACCATTAATAACCAGGTATGGGTGAGCCCAAAGATAGGAACCACTAACTCCCTCCAGGAGTGTTAGGGGCCCACGCATTTGGGCCATATTCTGCTCCCTTCACAGTCATTTTGTAGGGAGCAGCAGGCAAGACTCAAGTTGGTATTCCAGAATGATGCCAGCTTCACAGGAAAAGGCTTAACCACAATGCTGACTCGTCTACCAAACTTTTAAGAATTAACATGAGTCTTTCTCAAAATATTCCAAAAAAAAAAAAAAATGAGGGGTAAGAAACTCTCCAAAATTACTCTGTAAGACAAATATTGCCCTCGTTCAAAAACAGACAAGGACACAACAACAAAAAGAGAACTAGCGACCAACAGCCCTGATAAACATAGACGTAAAAAATATAAATAAAATATGAACAAACATACCTGACAAAGTGAAATGAATCTCATGGATGCAGAAGTGCATCAACATATACAAATCGATAGATGCAGTGTATCCTATCAACAGAGAGAAGACTAAAATTCATATGATCATCTTCACAGAAGCAGAAAAAAGCGTTGATTAAAGTCAGCACCTATATATAAAACAAAGACCTTATAATAACACTTATTTTTTTATTTTCAGCAAAGGACATTTCACTTTACTATATTTTATTTATATAAAAGGAACACATGGCACATATGCAGTTTTTAAAATATAATTCTTTTCACTCACCCTTTCCCCATCCCCTTCTCTCCTTTCTTATTTTTCTTTTAATTTTTGCAATGACTTACCTCCAATTTACTTTATAATCACAAACTTAAGCCTTCACTAAATAAGGAATTAAACAAGTAATAAGCAGAAAGTCTACTGCTCCTCGGGAGTATTGAGAGGGCTATAAACTATAATCAAATCTCAGAATATCAATCTAAATGACATATTTGGACCACATTCAGTTGCTGTTTGTTAGTGATTTTTGAAATCTGTAGGGGGGTGGAAAGGGCCATTTATAATAATATTGCTTCAAGCTTTTAGTAGAAAAGTTATTTATTCTGTAGTTTGGCCAATATATAAAGTGGAAGAAAAAAACAATCATTTTACATTTTCTAATTGTGTATTTGCCTCAAATGGTCACATAAACATTGAGAAGCACGCATCCTTCAACTGAGAACGTTGGGATATATCATGAAGTATACTTCCAAATTTAATACTCATTATTGACCATTCCAAGGAACTTCTCTTTTTTTGTCTTGTTTTTGTTGTTGTTGCTGTTTATTCAGAAAATGGAGAAGGGTGCACAGATGCCTTGATAAATACTTGTACTACTGTAGAACCTCTCACTTTTAAAAACAGAAAGGGAGTGCGCTGATCACTGACCTGGCTTTTCTTAGAGGCTGAGTTGCAGACCCTGAACAGCAGGGTTCTGTTAGGAGAAAGGGAGCTTTTACCTTGTGTTCCCATCTGTCTCCCCCATCCACTTGGCCTCCATGTCTAAAGGAACAAGGGAGAGGAACTAACAGCTGACTGACCTGGGAGTAGTCCCCAGCATGACCTTGCAAGTCATAGATTGAAGATGATAATAGAATGGCTTACACTGGTGTCCTTTTCATTATATTTTGTCTTAATTAGTTTTAATAGTGTGATTTATAGACACAACTGTAAGAACAGAATGATTTTCTCTTTCTCCACTTTCCCACCATCCTCCCATGTCCCTTTCTGTGTTTTTAAATGTTTTTCAGACAGCATATTATAAATTTGCTTTGATTATTTGTAATAACATAGATGTATAAGGAACATGTGTCAACATAGAGACTATATGTTTGTATGACACACCCATAGTCAACACCATATTAAAAAGTGAACATTGAAAGCATTTCCTCACAAGTCTATAACCAGACAAAGATATCTACTCACAGCACTCTCATTCAACAGAGTACAAAAAGTGTTAACCAGACCCATTAGGTAAGAGGAAGAAAAAGAGGCATATAAACAAGACAGAAAGAAGTCAAAACACCCATGTTGGCAGAAAGCAAGATTCCTTCTATGGAAAAAAATCCACCAAGAGACCATAAAACACAAAATGTGTGGTAAGCTTGCAGCATCTAAAACCAACAGTCGGAAATCGGTAACATTTGTATGAATGAACAGTGGGCTCACTAAGGAAGAAATAACAAGAGCAATTGTATTCAAAATAGCTAAAAAAATTAACCAAGGGTGTGAATGGAGCTTTACAATGAAAATTACAAAATACTTTTAAGGAAATTTAAAGAGAGCACAAAAGTGGAAAGATCTTCTGTTTTTATAGATTGTAGCAATTAACACAGTAAAATGTTCATTCTACTTGATGAAATAAGTCAATCCCCAAAATGACAGATATCATTTCACTGATAGGCAATGATTAGTACACAGAAAATATGCACATACACACACACACACACACACACACACACAATCAAAAACACTATAAGGGAGGTTAGCATACTGAGAAACAGGGAATGTATATGGCATGTATCCGTTCTCCCAAATAATAGTAAGAATCCCATTATTATCTTTACTTACACATTTATGTTACTTTATTTTCTTCCTTTTCCTACATTTGTCATGTCATGACACATTTATATATCAGAAAGCTAAGCCTCTAACAATAAAACTAATGACTCTGGCATAATAATAACTTGGGGACAAATAATAGCAAGGGGTTATAATGAAGAAGAGGGAGAGAGAGGACTGATTCCCTTATACTTGCAAATCTGAATCATGGGGGAAAAATAAAACAAAATTTTACAGTAAAATAGTTCATTCTACCCAAACTATATTTTATACTAAATTAAATCTTCATTAATAAAGCAAAGATATTTTCCACAGACCTAAAAAATTTTTCCTAAAATTTATAGCCCAGCGTGGTGGCTTAGCAGCTGAGGTCCTCGCCTTAGTGCCAGAACCCATGTGGGGGCCAGTTCTAATCCTGGAAGTCCCGCCTCCCATTCAGCATTCTATTTGTGGCCTGGGAAAGCAGTAAAGGATGGCACAAAGCCTTGGGATCCTGCACCTATGTGGGAGACCTGGAAGAAGTTCCTGGCTCCTGGCTTCAGATCGGCACATCTCCAGCCATTGTGGTGGGGAGTGAATCATCGGACGGAAGATCTTCCTCCCTGTGTCTCTTTCTCTCTGTATATCTGATTTTGCAAAAAAAATTAATAAATCTTTAACAAAATTTATGTGGAGACAGAAGAGACCCCTAATAGCTAAGATAATCCAATATAACAAGAACAAAGATGATACAGATATCAAAGCATCCAATAGAACTGCTATAACAAAAACAGTATGGTCTTGCCATAAAAAACAGGTATGACTATATAGACCAATGGAAAAGAATGGAAATTCCAAATATGAATCCATGTTTCTACAGCCAACTTATGTTTGAAAAAGGAGTTGAAAATAGGCCCTGTAGAAAGATACGTCCTTCGATAAATGATGTTGAGGAAACTAGGTGTCTACCTGCAAAGTGCTGAATAAACAACAGCTCTCCCAACTCAACCTTCTCACCTATGTACTAACCACCTCAAAATCAGAACTATGACATTATTAAAAGAAACCCTTGAGAAACATTTTAGGAGGTTCACATAGACAATGGATTCTTAGAAAAGACCCCGAAAGCACAGGCAACAAAAGCCAAAATAGACAGAAGGAATTAGGTCAAATAAAGCAGAAGCTTACACACAGCAACATACACATTCAAATGATTCAACGGACAATCAACAAAATAAAAGAAAATATTTGCAAACTATTCATCAGGCAAAGGACTCATATCCCGATATATAAGGAACTTCCAAAACTCAACAACAAAAAGCAACTGGGGCAAGAAAGAATCTAAATAGACATCTCTCAGAAAAAAAGCAGTATAAATGGACAAAAACTTTATTTGTAATACATGCAAACATAAGGCAACGAGGTGGTGGCCCAGGCAGGATATCCCCGGACCTAATACAAAATTTCAGTGGGATTGAATAACCAAAGACATATATTTGCATTTTCAAAAAATCAAGTGTCGTGATTTTATTTCTATGTTTCTGACATTTTAAAATTGATTTTTGTATAATGAAAGAATCAAATTTCATCTTTACAGTAAACTAAATTTTGACATTGTTTTAAAAATCTTGTTTTCTTTTCTTAGGTTTAAACACCAAAGATCTTCAAAAGGATCACAGAGGCGAGGGAGAAGGAGAGGACCGGGGAAGGAAGACGAAAGGGGAGACAGAAGATCTACTGATTCACAACCCACCAACAACCACAGCCAGACCAAGCCAAAGCCAGCATGAGGAATTCCATCCAAATCTCCCAAGTGGATGGTTGGGACTCAGCACTTAGAACCTCACCAGATGTGTCCCGGGGTGTGTATGAGCAGGACAAGATTAGAAGTGAGTAGCTGAGACCCAAATCGTTGTGTCAATATGGAATGCTGTGATCACAAGATGCAGATTAGCCCTCTGTTCCACACCAACTCCTGAAGTTTTCTGAAGGATTCCCGGTTCCTTTTGATTTTACAAACCTCTTATAGTGCTGTATTGTGAATTATATTTTCTATTACATATTTTCTACTAAATGTCATTTTTAGCAAGTTAGAGTACTGGTTTTGTATATTTTAAGATGTCATGGTACACTTAAATAGCAGAATGTTGAACACGTCACTGTTGCTGAAAGACTATACTACTATGATAACATAGCAGAAAAGAGTGAGGGGAGAGGGAATGGGGATGATTGAAAGAAAAATCCCTGAACCTGTGGGATTGTACCTTCAATAAACAAAAATTATTTTAAAAAATCCTGATATTACTAGCCATCAGGGTAGTGCAACTCAAAACCACAATAAAGTATCTTCTCACTCCAGTTAGAATGACTAATACTAAAAGGACAAAATAACTAATCATAATGAAGATACAGAGAAATGGAACAGTGTAGACAATTTTTATAGCAATGCAACTGGTACAACCTTTATGGAAAACAGTCCTCCAAAAACAACAACTTAAAAAAGAGCCCTATCATATAACTCAGCTCTGTCCCCTCAGGGTATGTATCATAAGGCAGTTATATCAGATACGTACAATCCCTTGTTTAACACAGCATATTTCACAATAGCAAAGATAAGGAATGACTCAATCGTCCATCAACAGAAGACTGGATAAAAATATGGTACATATACACAATGGAGTGTTGTTCTGCCATAAGAATGAAATCCTGACATTGGCAGCACGGTGAATGCAATGGGAAGTCATTCATTAACTAGAATGATCACTAGCCTAAGTTAAATAAGCCAGACACAGAAACAAACGGTATGTGTTCTCTCTTATTTGTGAAAGATGATCTGAATTTAAAGTAGTGATTATTAGAGGATAGGAAGGATGGGCTTGATGAATAGTGAGTCCAAAACACAATAGGGTGGAGGGAACAGGCTCTGATGTTCTTCAACAGAGTGGGATGACAATGGTTCATGGAGAGGCATAATGTCAGTGTAAAAGGCAGGAATAAAGAGGTGGAAGCTTTAAACAAAGAAAAGAACAGGCAATGTAAAGTCTTATTGTCAGTGTGTGCGATGTATGTATATTACATGTTAGTTCAAAATTTCAAAATAGGTTTTTAAAATGTTGAAGTAAAGATTACACATCTGTATATGATCATATCTTATTTTGAGCTAAAAAAAATCGCATTATGCACTTCAACAACACTTTTTGACTTAATAAAGAGCCCACCCCCCCCAAAAAATTGCTCTGAATATTGAGAAAGTCCTTTCAGTTGCTGGGAAAATAGTTGAAGTTGAGAAACCAGGTGCTGTGATAGAACAAAGTGGGAGGCTAGACAAAATTGGGGCTCTTCAATTCAGGAGAGTAAGACTCTGCAGAGGACTGCACACTGCTGGTTTCTACAAAGAAACAATTTAAATGGCATGTACACCAATGTTAGCTTTTAGATGTCTATAAGGGATAAAGTTTTTTTCATTATAAAATGACTATGTAATTCGTATTTAAAAAAAAAAGAGGAGGAGGTAAAGGAAGAATAAGGTAAG
Organism: Ochotona princeps; assembly: GCF_030435755.1. NCBI lineage: Eukaryota > Metazoa > Chordata > Mammalia > Lagomorpha > Ochotonidae > Ochotona > Ochotona princeps. The sequence goes on along the minus strand of NC_080844.1, from coordinate 10,981,208 downwards.
CAGGAAAAAGTTCACAGAAAAAAAAAAAAACAAACCTCAGTATGGGCACAGCATTGTAGCCTAGTGTCTGAAGTCCTTTCCTTGCATGCGCCAAGATCCCACATAGGCACTGGTTCATGTCCCAGCTGCTCCGCTTCTCATCCAACTCCCTGACTGTGGCCTGGGAAAGCAGTTGAGGACAGCCCAAACCTTGGAACCCTGCATGAAAGGCCTGGAAGGAGCTCCCGGCTCCTGGCTTTGGAGTGACTCAGTTCTGGCAGTTGTGACCATTTGGGGAGTGAACCAGCAGATGGAAGATCTTTCTCTGTCTCTTCTTCTCTCTGTGAATCTATCTTTATATTCAAAATAAATAAAATTTTTTTTCAAAAAGCAAAAAATAAATAAAAGAATGAAAAGAAAAAAAATCAACAGTACAGGAGGATCACAAGAAGGAAATAAAAATGAAAATATGCCAGAACCTTATGTTTTCTCTATGTAAACAGAGAAATTATAGAACAACCCAAAATGTATGGTTAATACGCCTTTATAAACATAACTAGCCTTTATAAATATAGCTAGCATCTCTACATAAAATATAAAATTTTCTTCATTTTTGCATATGCAAAAATAGTTTCACAATAAAAAATGTTGTCTTCTAATATTATTTTTTGTTAAACATAAATTCTGGAGCTGCTGTTTGGCCTAACATTAAAAATGTTGTCTGATCCCACATCCGATATTAGAGGCTCTGGATTGGATACCCACCTATGGTTCCTAACTCCAGCTTCCTGCTAAGGCAGGCCCTGGCAGCAAGAGGCAATGGCTCAGATAAAAGGGCTTCTGCTTCCCACCTGGAAGGTCTGCACTCAGTTCCTGGCTGCTGTTTTCAACCATGGGCCAGGCTCAGCTTTTACAGGGTGAGTCAGAAGATGAGAGCTGGGTCTCTCTTTCTTTCTCCTATCTCTCTAATCATAGATAAATAGATAAGATTAGATAGATAGATGATAAAATTTGTACTCCTGGGAAGATAAAGCAGATTTGCTTTTTCCTACCCTCCCACCAAGTACAGTTTAAAACCCTGGACATTATGAATTAATACAGTAAGACTGAACATGGAAGTAAGCTTGCAGACTGACATACCTCAGGAACCAAGGACATATTTGTTTTCCTATGGTTTGTTTCACTCTGTTTTGTTCTTCCTCATATAACCTATGCTTGGAGCTGAAGAAGTTAGGTAGTCCCGAAATACCATCAGATATAGATCAAAAGAAATCCCAATAATAGCTTATTCTCTCTAGCTAAAAACTGGGAATGGGGACACAGCACAGTAGCCTAGTGGCTAAAGTCCTTGCCTTGCACATACCAGGATCCCATATGAGCACCAGTTCATGTCTCAAGGCCCCATTTCCCATCCAGCTCCCTGCTTGTGACCTGGGAAAGCAGTCGAGGATGGCCCAAATCCTTGGGACCATGAACCTGTGTTGGAGAGACCCAGAAGAAGTTCCAAGGTCCTGGCTTCGGATCAGCTCAGCTCTGGCTGTCACGGCGACTTTGGGAGTGAATCAATGGACAGAATATCTTCCTCTCTTTCTCTGTCTCTCCTCCTTTCTTTCTTATATCTGACTTTCCAATAAAAATAAATAGATAACTCTTTAAAAAAAAAAGATTTGTTAGGAAAAAAAGTGGGAATGGGACAGCAGAACAACACAGAAACCTTTTAGCATACACCAAGGCCTTCACCAGCAGAGACTGAGTGGGGAGCCTACAGTCACCTTGTGAAGCTGCAGTGCAGCACTCCAGCAGGACCACTGCTAATGGTGAGATGACAACTGAGAAGACACACCACTTTGTTGAAAGATGCTAATTACTGCAGTCATCTAATAGGAAGTAAATGATTTTAATAGTCTGCAACATTTCAGAAAATTGTAAAATCCCTCCCCCCAGAAAAAGAAAAGAAATGTTGACATCAGTGTTATTAGCGGCTTCAAACTTTTCCAGAAAAATAGAGGGGAGAGAACATTTAGCAATTTTTTTTAATGAAGCTAGTATGTCTATATATGCCCATATATTATCAATGAACATGTTGACATTGAAATTAAAAATGCAATCCAATTTACAGTCTCATAAAAGTAGGAACTGCATTGACATAAATTTAACAAAAACATCTTTAGAATTTCATGCTGAGAACTACAAAACACTATCTTTTCATTTTAAAAAATCAGCAAATATCTCAATAAGTGACATGACTTGCAGTGCTCATAGAGGTATAAATATGTCAGTAAGTTGTCAACATGGAGAATAGTTTAGTGGTTGCCATAGGAAAGTGGATATGGTCTTAACAGGGCGGTGTGGGGTATCCTTGTGATAGAATGTTCTATGTATTGGCTATCAGTGTCAGTCTGATCACTGTACCAGACCATAATTCTGCAGGATTGTATCATAGATGCACACTGGGTAAAAGGTATAATGGGCCTGCCTTGCTGTTTTTCCTAACTATAGCAATCTAAACTCATTTTTAAGTCTAATTTTTGTTTGAGAGCCAGAGAGATTAAGTCCCATCCACTTGCATACTCTCTATATTTCTGAAACTGCTAGGGCTCGACTAGGTTCAGGGCCAATAACCAAGACAGCAATCAAGGTCTGCCAGATGGGTGGCAGGCATCCAATCTCTGAGCCATCATTTGCTGCTCCATAGAGTTTGCATGGACAAGTAGCTAAAACTGGGAGTCGAGAACTGGGAACTGGAACTGGGAATTGAACCAAGTACTCTGATGTGGGATGGAGACCTCCTAGCCTGTGTTTTAACCATTAGGCCAAGTGCTGTCTCTTTAGGAGGGGGGAAAGAAAAACAAAAACATAACTTTTAAGCAAATCTCATTTGGCAGAAAGTCATAATCCAACAGTTCTTCATAATACTCAGTGGAATGGACATATACATTGTTCCATTCATTAATACATGAGCCATATTAACATTATTCAGATATGTGCCAAAGATCCAAAGTTGCAAAGTTTAGGGAAGAAATAAGACAAGTTTTTAAAAGTTAAACTCTGAACTGACCACATGAGAAAAGCACATAGAGAGAGGACCCAAAAACTCTCTCTGGAAATCTGTCTGTATCCAACAGCTAAGAGGCAACCTGGTGTTGAGAGAGGGAAGGGAGCCATAAAAAAAAAAAAAAAAAAAAAAAACAACTGGAGAACAAAGACATAAAAGGGTGAGGGAGAAAGATGTTTTGGCAAATATAGTAAGGAACCTTGTGTAGAATTTAAGTTATTAGCTTTTATTGCCGGTGAGATCCTACATACTCAGTTAGATTGGAACCTTTGCTTATCATAGCAAAGGTTTACTAACTTAACCATTAAGGTCAAATCATTTATCTACTTTTTTGAGCATGACAGGAGAGAGAGAGAGAAAGAGATATGTTTTGAGTGTCCCTTAGGAGCCTGTTATCAAATAACAATGTGGATTCACCCAGCTCTTGTAGACACTGTCATTTGGCTAATTCTGCATCTGCCCCTTGGAATGCAGACCACAAGCAGTTCGTCCCCAGACAAGCTCTGACTCACTCCCTTCTCAACCGCTATAACCACAGATTATCCATTAAGAACCTAGTATGCTGAGTGACGACACACCCATTGCCTCAGTTGTAAACCTATCATCATCTAAATAGCAAGTATTTTAAAAACAACCTTCCTTTAGAAATCCATCCTTAAAAATGAATCGGTTTTGAGCAGAATCTAGAAAGTTGTTTGTTGATGTTCTAAATAGATGAAAGCTTGTAATCTCTGATAATGTGTCTTACTGCCATAATTTATATATATATATATATATATACACACACACATATATGAACACTTCAAATGTTTTTAGAAAAAAATGAATAAACTCATAAATTATTTTGGCTTAAAATACTTTTTAAATTTTAATAATATACATTTCTAGTATTTTTAAATTATATGCATTGATTTCAATTTTAGCATCAAAATGAATTTATCCTGTAATTTCCTTCTCTCCAATATTTAGAATATTCATTACATAAATGTTGCTACCACTTGCAAACCAAATCATGCTGAGTTATTGCAGAAGATGATGGAAAAGACACCAAACTTATGTGGCAGGGGCTTCTGCTAGATGTGAGAGAATGGACAGATGTTCAGTTTGCCAGAAGGAAGGAAGCAGGGACAAGTCAGAATTGGATAAAGAAATCAGAAAAGCCAAAGAAAAGAAATCATTCTAGCTCTGGAATCATGAGAGGCTTCATGGAGAAGTGGCAATGTTTGAAACATGACAGTGAAGTATATTTTCTACCTATCATTTAATTATTAACAAAAAGACAGGAAATAAAAACAGGCATAAAAAAGTGACAGGAGATCAGAAAAACCATGGTGTGGCAGGTTATGACTTGTACAAAGAAAAGCCTCCTGCAAGCATGGGAAACCAGAGCAGGGGTACTGGGGACTTCTGGAAGGTTGTAGGAAAACAGAAAACAAATGATAAGTTGATACGGGAAAAAAAAGAAATATGAAACCCATGAATAAGAGGGACCTTCAAAAATCTGTGCAAATGTGTATTTTTTAAAATACACATGTCTTAGGGAGAGGTTCTGATGGAGGAGCTTGGGAAACTCCTCTGTCTGAACACAGTCCCTACAGGTGAGCACAAGAGCCACGCTAGGGAGCAACCCAGACCAGGCGAGAGAAAGATACCCACTGGCATACATATGGCATAGGTGGGGGGCAGACCAGGCTGAACCTGTTCACATCAACCGCTGGCGAATCCGAGCACCAGAACAGAGTGTGTGTGTGGCCAGATTCGGTCGCGACACAAACCAGTGCACATTACAGAATGCCAAGATGGGGTGAGCCATACCAGATGTGGTCACAGCGCCCAAACAGCACACGTGAGAATCAGGGAGGGAGGGGGCAAAGCTGGCAGAGGAATGTGGGCTCCACTGATGGACAACCACTCCCACTGGAGAGCATGAGTTGGGATGGGGGCAGACCAGATCAGGCAGGGCTACAACACCTGTGGGTTTCATGTGAGATAGATCAGGGAACGACCAGGTTGGGCTGACTGCTCCGACTTGTGCAAGCAATAATTAGAGTGGGTGAGGGTTGGTTAGACTTTGCCACAGCATCAGCTGGCAGAGGCTTAATCTGTCAAATTCAACTCCAGAACCACCTGGAGAGTGCATAATCTGGGAGTGGGAGTAGCCTAGTAGGGAGATAGTGGGCACCTCCCTCTTGGGTTACCACTCCCACTGGACAGCACTAAAACCAGGACAGGGGCAGGGGTGGCTAGACAGAAAGGCACCCGCGCCAGTAGGTGTGTGGGCTGGATAGTAGGTTGGTTGGGCTGAACTAGGCTTCAATGCTTAATGACATGTATGATACCTAAATGGGATGTGGGACAGACTGAACAAGTCTGCAGTACATACTGGCATGCATGGGAACCAGGGTAGGGAGCAGGCCTGGTGGGGGTTATGGGAAGTCACCCCAACTAGGCTGCAGCTCCCACTGGTTTGCATGAGGGCCAAGTATGAAGTGGGCAGGATCTGGTTGGACTACAATACCCATAGATTGGCATGGAAGACAGGGCTGAAAACAGAACTGACCCAGCAACTGCAATGACCAGTATGTGCATAAGCTGATTGGGGCGACAGACTGTGCCAGACCCTGTACTGGCGAGCACACACAAGAATCAGGTCTGGAATCACCTCAGACAAAGTTTCCTTAGAGATCCCTCCAATTAAACTGTTGATCTCAGAACCCCAACCATGAAGAGACTATGTCAGCCAGTGGATTCTGAATAGATTTCATCGCGATTGGAACAGCGAGATTGGCAGCAATTCAAAACTGTTGAACTATCAAAACTGCTTGAGCAGGACCCTCGGAGCGTGCCTCACATCGGGGACCTGGGATGGGTGGGAGGCTGGGTGGGAGGCTGGGTGGGAGGCTGGGTGGAAGGCTGGGTGGGGCTTCTCCCTTTGTTTCTCCCCTGATCCCAGATACAGGGGGAAAAATGATGATATTAGTGTGGAAACAAAGGTATTACCAATTTTCCTGTAGCCCTTGACCCTTTGTACCCTAATCAACTAAGATTATTAAAAAAAAAAGACAAAAAAATGCACATGCGTTTATGAATTTACATGTTTGTACTGAGACTCATTCATCTTTTAATTCCATTTTCCACAGATTTTGTCAAACACTCCCGTATAGAAAAAAAGAAATTGAGAAGCAAATAGAAGAAATACGGATGGGAAGGAGGAAAGAATGTGCAAAAGCTGGGAGGGTCAAGATCAGAAGGAGGCACCTCAATGCAGAGATGTCCGGTAAGTTATCAGCCTCCACACATGCATCAGAGGCAGGAGTTTGAGTCTCGACCATACAGTCTTTGATCCATTCAGCTAAACATCCTCTCATATGTCGCTTTTGTCCAACAAAGCAGCAATGTTCTCAGTTGCTTTGGTTAAGTATCTCCTAGGGACAAAATTCCAAATTCCACACCTGCTTCCACCCCACCCAGCCACCGGCCCCAAGAAGCTCTCTGCATTTCTCTATGGTGGTGGTTACTTGCATATTGGAAAGCCACAGGGCATCTTCTACTTTATGGTCTCTCAGCCACAGCTAGGAATTGAGAACACTTTCACACATCCTGGGGATACCTGTCGGGTCCAGAAATAAAAGTAAAACTTCTCCAACTTCTTTATACACAAAGAGAGTTACCTTTTAAACCAGCAGCTGTATGCTTCTATACTTTCTCTTGCATGATCATTCCCAATTGCACTTCTTAAATAAAACATCCATTTTAGCTGTGGAAATAGATTTCCATACTGAACAATGTGTCCTTCTAGAAACAAGTATCGAGTCAGATATGTCAGGAGTGCCCCAAAGGAATGGTGCACACTCCACTGTGCCTTCCCCCTTGAGGCTGACTCCTGCTGCCCTGCGGTAAGACAGCTGCTTTATCCATGTCACAGGAATCAAAAGGAAGCGCCTCGTGGAAACACATTTCAGAGAAACAAGAATTACTTACGGGAAATTGAAAATGTCTTTTTACAGGTTGGAAAAATGCAATTTAAGGTATTGGTGGGTACTCAGTAGTTCCATCCACCACTTCTCAGGGACATCGAAGTAAAAGCATATTTTAAAGTCATTAGTTTGAAAAAGAGCAATTTTCACCCCAGAATCTGCCCTACTTTCAATTTCCTGGCAAAAAAAATCTTTGCTTCTCTAATAATAAATAAAAGTCCCTCAGTGAATAGCTTACATCATGGCAGGCACTTTCTGTAAGTTATCTCATTTTGTCCTTAAAACACTCTCAAGTGGAAGGCATTCTGAAAACGAAGTTCCTGACAGGAAGACGGAGGTAGCTATTATGTGGACCATCTGGGGAAGAGAGACACTACACTCAAGAGCAGAGTTGCAAAACTGTTAAGACCTAAAGGGGAACAGGTCAGAGACCCCTGAATCAGCCAGGATGAGAACGGAGAATCAGGACAGACCATGTGAGATGCCTAGACTGGGTCCATGGGTTTGCAACAAACGGATGAATTAGGTTAGCTTGAAACATTGTGTATGCTATCATATGGACATTAACTCTTAGTACAACAGTAATGTGTCCACCTGGCATCACAGCATGCTATTTCTAGAAGCGGCAGTCTGGAAGTTCAAAACTAGTGCTCTTATCATAACTATTGTCATTGCATATTTTGAGAAACAATATATGAGGACAGAAATATGCTAAACATTAAGAGATGATGTTGAAAATCAATACCAAACCTACCATGCCCTAAAGTTTCTATGCATCACATTATATATCTTGAAGATTTTTCATTGCTTCTAGTATTTTTTATGGTATATCTGTTTTATTTGAAATGTGGAGTAATAGAGAAGGAGAGAGAGAGCAAGAGGAGAAGGAGGACTAACTTCCATCCACTGGTTCATTCTGCAAATGGCTACAGTGGCCAGATTATTGCCAATAGCCAGGACCTCCATCCTGGTCTCCCACACAGGTGTAGGAACCCAAGTACTCGGTCCACCTTGCACTCCCAGCCCAGGCATATTAGCAAGAAGCTGAATCAGAAGAAGAGCTGCCAAGACTGGAACAAATATTTCCTATGGGAGGCTGACACCACAAGTAGTAGCATAATCTATTTTTTTTGTAATAGTATAATTAATTTTTAGATATTCTTTATTTGTAATAATACTACATCCTTAGAGTAAAAATATAAAACATCGAAACTAACAATAGAATCATGACTAATAAATAGCCATTCCTATTTGGTAAGAAATATTTGTGTAAAATTGCATAACTCTATTTAAACTAAATAACTTAATTTGGAAGTATGCAGTAGTTAAATGAATCACCCCCCATAAAGAGCTAATATAAAACTAAAAGAAATGATTAAAATTTTAGAAAATGGCCTTTCCTCCCTTAGCAAAGGTGTCTCGTTTTTAGCCTCTTCACATTCCACTTCGCTTCTGTGTTCTAGGGAGAGCTACACTACACCACACACCTTTGCTCATAAGTGGAATCGCGTGACCAGTTCTGGCCACTCGGGAGTGGAAATGAGAATGAAACTTACAGGACAAGCATCCAGTCACCAAATACACCTCTCTATATCTCTCAGCCTATCACATTCACCTGGAAAGCTACATCATCCAAATGCCAGGACTTGCAGCAGGCTGCGCGTGAAGAAGAAATAAAGCCTTGGCCTGGCAGGTTGGGCTGTCACTTGCAAGGCTGGCATTCCATACAAAACTATGGCTGCTCCACTTCCATTTGAGATTCCTGTTAAAGTATCTGAGGAAAGTCAGTAGGTGATGACACCTGCCACCCATGTGAGAGTCCAGACACTAGCTCCTGGTTTTAGTCTTTCTCTCTCTCTCTCTCTCTCTCTCTCTCTCTCTCTCTCTCTCTCTCTCTCTCTCTCTGCTCTTTCCTCTCTTCTCTCTGTCTCTTCCCTCCCTTCTTCCCTTCTTCCTCTGTCTCTTGCTCTGCTTTTCCAATAAATAGGTAAACAAATAACTGATTAAATAAATAAATCAGCAAATAAATATTTGTTTAGAAGAAGTAGGAGGCAGTTTGGCAAGTTAATCCTCCCCATGTGTTGTTGGAATACCCTGTATGTGCCAGTTCGAGTCTGGCTGCTCCACATACAATCCAGCTCCCTGCTTGTGGCCTGGGAAAGCAGTGGAGGATGGCATAAGTCCTTAGGACCCTGAACCTGTCTGGGAGACACAACAGAAGCTCCTGGTTTCTAGCTTTGGACCAGCCCAGCTCAGCCATCACAATCTTTTGGGAGTAATCGAATAATCGAGCGGATGGATTTTGTGTTATTTGGGTAATAGCTAAGCATGGGCTTTTTAAACCTGTTGGGCATCTACAAATGATTTTTTGCTGCCTTTATTCCTGAATTGGACTCCCTTGCTGGGCTGCTGCTTCCAATGGTAAGCGTGAGAGCTAGAACTAGGGGCAGGTTGGTCTGTGGGCAGGAAAGGCTGGGCTAGACTGCTGCATCCACTGACAGGTACAAGAGCCAGAATGAGTCCAAGCCAGCTGAGCTAGGCTGCAGCACCCACTGGCAAGCCCGCTGAGCTAGGCTGCAGCACGCACCAGCAAGTATAGGAACTGGGTGAGAGTCCTGACAGGCTGGAGTACCATCTGGAGCAAAATCTGGCACTGGGAACATGCTGGGCAAGGGAAATGTGGGCACTTCCTGCTAGGCTAAATCTGTTGCTGGTGAGCATAAGAACTAGGGATGGTGTGGGACAGGATGTATAAGGTGATGGCACCTATCAATATACATAAGGATCAAATCTGACAGCAGGAAGGAAGCAGCTGAGCTAAGCCACAGCACTTGTGGGTATTCATGAAAATTGAATGGAATGTGTTCTAGGCTGGGCTAGGCCACAGCAGAGGCTCACACACACACACACACACACACACGGAAAAAAAAAACTGGGTCTGGGGCAGGCTTAGTTTGATTATCAGGGGTTACCCTAACCAGGCCGCAGAACTTGGTGATATGTGTGAGGGCTGGGTCTGTGGCAGGTTGCATGAGCTGGGCTGCACACCTAAGAATTCATGTGAGATATGGGGATGAAGCAGAACTGACCAGGCAGCAGCATCCACCAGTATGTGCACTGGCTGGTGCAGGTGACACACCACACCTGACCCTGCACTGGCTGGTACACGTACATGTCAAGTCTGAGGTTACCGCAGGAGAGGTTTCTTGGGGGACTCCCCATTTGACTCAGACGCTGGCCACAGGGAGAATCACAGGATGTGATTCTATGTCATTCTAGTTCTTAGTGCAACTACGGATTACCTGTATTGGGATGGGGCCTCCTCAGTTGCTGATGCCTACGCAGTGGACAGCATGTCCAGCTGCACATAGAGGACATGACTGCCAGCTCATCTAGGCCAACAGAGGGTATCAACTGCCTCATCAGAGGATGGAGAGCAGAACAGGTTGGACAGTTCTCTTGACCAGACTTTGCAGCATGTTCCTGGGTCTGTGGATACACTAAGGCGGACTGTGTCAACCAGGACCTTGGAGAGATAGTTCCAACCCCAGAGCAATGAAACTGGCAACATCTCAGGGCTATTGAAAACATTCAAGTAATACCCTCAAAACACTCTTCCCAACATCAGAGTCTCTCAGATACCATCAAAGGACCATCTCCCACCCCCAGGTATTGATGTAGTTTGGCAGCAAGGTGCAACACTCTCCTCCTCTTTGCTCTGGACATAAGGGGGGGGGGGGAGGCTAAAACGTGTGTCCCATCCACCCTCCTTCATGCCTGACCCTCTCCACCCTAATCAGAGGCTCACGTGGGGGAGCATCCCTCTCAACAATCTAAGAAATATTCAAAATGACTTTAATTAGGTATTTTAGAAATGAACAATGAAAAAAAATCAATTGTTGAGTATTTATTGCTTGAGAGACAGAGACTTTCCACCACTGGGTTCACGCCTCACATGATCTCAGCACCTGCTATTGATCCAGTTCCAAGCCCAGAAAGCAGGGACTCAATCCAGACCTCCCACTTAGATGGCAGAAATCCTTTTACTTGAGCCATCATCACTGCTTCTCAGGAATCTGCTTCAACAGGAAGAAGGAGTAAGAGTGTGCACCAAGTATCAAACCCAGGCATTCCAACGTGAGGCACAGATAGCTTAATTCCTGCATTAACTGCTGGACAGATACCTGTCCTCTGCCTTTTGGGTATGTGTTATATCTTAGTATTTAATTATTTTTTTAAATTCACAATGCCAAAGAAAAATCTATAAACTATTATTGAAGACTACAACATAACCGAGGTGACAAACTCCTTTTCTGACCAACCTTGCGATGCTGTGAGCTCTCTTCCTCGCAAGGCCTCCCTAACGGTTATAGTCAGGGCAGACAGTGTTGTCTACCTCCACTTGCTACAATAAGAGACATGAACAAATGCACCTGTTGGCTCAAAGAGGCACCCCCTGGGATTAACCAGTTCTCTCTAAGGCTTGCAAAATCACAAAGCTGCCACAGAACTTACTGTGTGCCCCAGGCTTTCCTCTCCCAGTCCTTATGAGAAGAGGACCCTAACTTGTGATGAGCCCTGTTGGCAAAGTTCCCTAATTGCCTGGGGGGACCATCTCCACCTGACCTTTATTGCTTTTCACTTCCTTGACCTTGTTAGAGCCCTCACTCATCCACCATTCTTTTCCCTCCTTTTGTCTCTGCAATGACCAGTCACCCCTCTGTGATTGAGAATACTTCCATTTACACTGGATTTCCACAGCTAAGGAGTGAAATCTGTCTCACTACCTTCCTTGTGCCCAACTTTATTTCTCTTGCATAGAACTTAGCAAGACAATCCACACTATCTCTGTCATTCTGCTGTTCAAGTAAATAAATATCTTTTCCAAAGGTTCAAGAACAGTTAATATTATATAAAACAACTTATAAGAGATTTCCTGACAAGATGTAAAGTGTATTATAAAGCTGCTGTGATAAAGACAGTGTGGCTCCCAGATAGAGCCATATGGTGGGTTCAGTAAAACAGAAGGGAACTCAACATCAAACGCATGCCTAAAGGTAGACTGGATGTATGATCAGAACAGCATTACAATGAAAAATTATAAACTATTGAATATTTCATTCTGGGAATGTTTATTACCAACTTGGGCAAAATCTGAACTAGGTTTGAAATTCACCCACTTCATAAAAAATAGAACATCACCATTTACATAAAGGTTAAAACCACATTACCAATACACTTGATTGTTGGCAATTCATATATAGATACAGAACTAGATTACACAAGAATGCACAAGCTGGAATCTATGAAAGTTTTCTTTTCTGGTTAAATATTTTTAAATATGAAAAGGCAGGAAAACTATAAATGAGTGGCTTCTGAGGCAAGTGGATAAATGAGGTAGAACACTGCTGTAATTGATTTAGTTCTCAAAAAAATCAGAGATAGATTTGTCAAAATAATAAAATTTAAATATAGGGTGTTTCTTTTTTTGTTTTCCTCTATAATCTCTGTATGTTGGAATTGTTCTCAATTCACTGGAAGAATTAACATTCATTGAACTGTTACTCTGCCCCAATTATGGTAACGGTCTTTGTTCAGAATATCATTTATTTCTCACAAAAACTCTGTAAAATGTTCATTCTTCAGGTCAGTTTTATTTACAAGGAAATTGAATTTCAAACAGTGAAGTTTCCAAACAGATGCAATATTCAGAAGTGCCTGATTCCAAAAACAGCACAGGCATTTCGCCAAGCCATCACTTTTTAAAATGAGTCTATGAAGCAGAGCGTGGTGAACCCAAAGCTCTTATTTTAGTTTGTTTCCATAAGCCCCATCAACATTAATATAGCGTGAATATATCTGGTGTTCCAATTTTCCATGGCCCCTTAATACACGTTTTTTCATGCAATCATGAAGAGTGTTTACTAATATGATGAAAATCCTATCTTGGGCTTGCCAAGTGACATGGTTGGTGTGCCACGAGAGAATGGGACTCGTTTCTGAAGCATCTTCTGAAGTTGCTTGCCATTTTCTCCTTCAATATAGTTAAGAGAAAGATTGCCTAGATGGGTTTGGCTGTAATGCTTGTTGATTCAATTACTTTGTTTCTGGCTTGCTTGCCCAGGCATTTAAAACTAGAACAAGGGTTTCAGATTGGAAAGAGAGGAGGGGTTGGAAGAAGTCCTTGAAGTCCTTGGTAAAGCCAATCTGTAAGGATGAACTCAGAAAATTGGAAAATTTACTGCATTTTAAACCAATCTGCTACTGCTCCTGCTAAATAACTTCTCTAAGATCAATATTTTAACGTGAAATCAGTGCTGTGTCACAATAAATTCAAATGATATCGTTTGCCATTTTCCAAAACTTTATAATACATTCCCTATTTTGCTATGATCTAGTATAAGGCATTATCAATTTTCTTTTATTTTTTTAATTTATTTGAAAGAGATGGAAGTCTTTCATACTGGTCCATTCCTCAAACATCCACAATGTCCAGGGCTGGACCAGGCCCAACTCAGGATCCCAGTACTCCACGCAGTCTCCCACCTGAGCAGCAGGGACCCGAGCAACCCAAGCACTTGAGCTCCAAGATAGAACTTGGCATCAAGTGTTCTGATAAAGGGCACCGGCATTCCAAGCAGCAGCTTAACGTGAAATGCTACAACAGCACCATCTAACCCCCTGCCAAATTTTTGGAATATTACAGGTGTAAAGTTCTATAAGCTGTCTTCATTTATACTTCTTAATTCTTGAAGAGTTGAAGATGTTTTGTGTTTGGTTTTTCTGTGTGTGTGTGTGTGTGTGTGTGTGTGTGTGTGTGTGGTTATCTAGACTTTTTCAGTAAATAAAATCATGTCCTTTATCTCCTGAGACACTCAGTTTTTCCACAATGGAAAGAGAAAAGGCCAGTTTCATTCACAGGTTTGGAAGGTCAATTCCAAGATAAGACAGCCCCTCTGGTTTCACCTCTGAGGGTGAGGTAATGAACAATGACTGCAAAGAAAGGACCCTTGGGGTTGGGAGAGCACGGCCGAAGGGCAGGCAGGAAGCAGAGAGAAGCTGGACTCCAAGTCCGACCTGGATAACAACCTGCTTGGTAACCACCTTTTCAGGGCACACCCTCACTGACCTAATGATTTCACACGAGGTTTCATCACCTTTGAATAGCTCTGTCCTGGGTCCTAAGCCATGTGTACATATGCACATTTGAAACATTTGAACCAAAAGGATCTACTGGTAAAATGTGTTTATTTACAATTTTCACTTTGATTTACAGCTATTTTTTTAACGTACCAAATACCAACCTGCTGTCATTTATATCCACTCCAACTGTTCCTTCCAAGCTAATAAGATATTTGGCTTTCTGCATGCCCAGAAGTCCTGCCACATTATTCTGTTGAAACAGCTCAGAAATGTAAACGTGGGATATGATTGATGGATACATTCATTTCAGGGGTATCAGTATCTTAATCGCAACTAAAAATCTCAATCCTCTAGACCACTTTCTGACAAGTTTAAATGGCTAATCTGGTAGTGCTCCAAAATGGCTATTTTTCTATGATTTCTAAACATCTGAATACCACCTCCTGTCTGACTATACCTTCTCTGAATTCTGAACATTTATTTCACTGCAGGAAGCAAATCACTTTACAGATTCATTAAGTGTTTTTTCATCTGCAAAGTAAGAGTATTAATGGCTATTCTATATAATTGTTAGGAGGGTTAAATGAGGCAATCCATGTTTCAGGTTATATGCAGTTAAGTCATAAGATGGAATGCCAGAAAAGGCTCAAGATGTTTAGTATTTAAAACAATCTTGTAAAAGTATGTGGGGGAGATGGGTGAATGAATGGTGTGTATCAAATTGATCTAGGAACAGAATCAGGGCTTAAGCGTGCAGGCAGAGGAAACCAATGAGGCCATCTGGGTTTACTGAAAATCATTGTGATCCAGACGCTGGGGTCACTGGCAGCAAAGCCTGGGGGTCACCATGCAGAGAGCCTGATCCAGCTCTCCCCACACACGCCCGGACCCACAATGGCCTGGACCTTCAGAGAAAGGAACAAACACAAAATTAGATACAATGTTGCTTGGTTTTGCCAGAGGAATGCTAGCATGAAAACAAATACAATCATTTCAAACAACTGTATGCTAATTAAAAGAGAATTGCAGAATAACAGTGGACAGTGATTTTAAAAAAAAAAAAAAAGACATAACTATTCTTTGTATGCCACAAATTCATTTCCCATACCACAATATTGATACGTCAGATGTAAAAGAATGGAGAATGCAAATATCTATTACATGAAAATATAAAAGAAAACTGGAGTGGTTATAGGAACATCACCTAAAATGGGTTTCAGAGAATAGAAATTATCAGGGAACAAGTAGCGTGTTAACAAATGACCAAGGAGCCAAAGTATCTAGCATACATGGTACCTCTACGTGTATACATGTGCATGTGCCAAGCCACAGACCTGGAAAACCCAAAAAGCAAAAACAAATGGAACTGAAACAGAAACTAGAAAAAACCGTAGTTACAACGGCAGACTTCAGCACTGTTGTTTATGTGCAACCACTAATAAAAAAAATCAGCTATAACAGAGCAGGACTGCACAATATCAATCCGCAGGTTTCAAATGACATTGATGGAACACACACAGCAGAGTTCATGATATTCTCAAGCAAGCATGGGGCCCTCACTAGAACAGGCTGTACAGTGCATCCTAAACATATCATCAAAAGCGTGAACAACTAAATCGAAACATGTGCCTTCTGGCCTTAATGAATTCAAGCTAGAAACAATATAAAAGTAAAAGAAATGAAACATATTTCTTTTATAAAAAGGATTTATTTTATTTTTATTGGAAAGTCAGATATACAGAGAGGAGGAGAGACAGAGAGGAAGATCTTCTGTCTGATCATTCACTCCCCAAGTGGCCTCAACTGCCGGAGCTGAGCTGATCCAAAGCCAGGAGCCAGGAGCTTCCTCTAGGTCTTCCATGTGGGTACATCATCCCAAGGCCTTGGGCCGTCCTTGACTGCCCTCCCAGGCTACAAGCAGGGAGCTGGGTGGGAAGTGGGGCTGCCAGGATTTGAACTGGTGCCCATATGCGATCCTGGCACGTGCAAGGCAAGGACTTTAGCCACTACGCTACTACACCAGGCCCTTGAAACATATTTCTAATAACATATGGATCAAAGAAAAAGTGTTAAGGCAGACAATGTGTGAAACTGTTAAGCCCTCAGTCCAAACTCCTTCATTCAATACCAGAGTGCCTGAGTTCAAATCCCCAGCTTTGTACCAATTTTAGCTTCCTCTAAGTGCATACTTTGAGAGGCAACAACTGACAGATGGAGTAATCATGTTTGTACCACCCTTATGCAAAACCTAGATAGGGTTGATAAGGTTCCCAATTCCTGGACTCATCTGTTCATCTTAGCCCAGCCCTAACAGTGACAGTGCATTCAAGGAGTAAACCTGTAGTGAGACATATTCTCTCTCTCTCTCCCTCCCTTTCTCCCATCCCTCTCTTTCTTTCAACATGGAAAAATTAATTTTAAAAAAGAAGCAGTGCATTTAATAAATCTTCAGGTAAACTAACAAATAAAAAGAGAACAAACAGGCTAGCATTGTGGTGTACAGACTAATTCACTGCTTGAGGTGCTGCCATCCCACACAGGCATTGGTTTGAGACCCAGCTGTTCCACTTCTGATGCAACTCCATGTATATGGCCTAGGAAAGCTGTGGAGGATGGCTCATGTCCTTGGACCCCTCACCCACATGAAATACCTGGAAGAAACTCCTGGCTCCCACCTTCAAATCCCCTCAGCTCTAACCATTGCAGACATTTGGGGAGTGACCCAGCAGGCAACAGATTTCTCTCTCTCTCTCTCTCTCTCTCTCTCTCTCTCTCTGTCTGTCTCTCTCTCTTTCTCTCTCTCTCTTTCACACACACACACACACAAAATAATTAAATATTTTTAAAGAGAGAGAAGAAACAAATTAATACCACTTATGAATGAAAGCTATTAATATTGATCTCCTAAAGACTAAAATGATAAGAAATGAATATTCTCTATGACTGTGGCCCCACAAGTCAGTAACCTTGGTGGAAGGTACCAACTCCTCAAATCGACACAAATTAGAGGCTAGCACAATGGCAAACCAGGCTAATCTACCTGTAGCACCAGTATCACATGTGAGCAACAGTTCATGTCCTGACTGTTCCACTTCTGATCCATCTCCCCATTAGTGTGCCTGGAAAGCTGCAAAATATGGTTCAAATACTTGGGACAGCTGCCCCAGTGTGGGGGTCCCAGGACTTCGAGGCAGAAGACTTTAGCCTGGTCCAGATCTGGCAATTAAAGGAGGCGAATCAAAGAATGGGAGATCACTCACTCTCTCTCTCTCTCTCTCTCTCTCTCTCTCTCTCTCTCTCTCTCTCTACTGTCTCTCTAACTTTACTTTTCAAATAAATAAATCTTGTTTAAAAAGACTGCTTTCATAAATTCTTTCAGAAAATGTAAAATAATGACAAATTTATGCAAATAGAATAAATATTATTCACGTAGACATATTTGATCAAAATTTAACAAAGAAACAAAAGTGATTCAATGGGAGAGAATTATCTTTACAACACTGTTATGGAACTACTGAACTATTGACTATCCACATGTGGCACCACCACTACCACTCCAAAATGAGCACATTTCAAAAACTTGACTCAAAATAGATCATGGATCTAAATACAAAACTTCTGAAAAAAAAATAGAAAATATAAGTGAGTTGGGATTCAGTAATGAGTTATCAGACACAACAACGAAACAAAATGCACAACAGAAAAAAGTGATAAATTCAAATTTATTAAAACAAAGATTTTGGCTCTGTGAAAAAATAATTATGGAAATGAAAAGGAAGGTCATATTTTCAAAGAAAGTATTTGCAAATGACATGTTAGTATTAGATGTCAGCTAGATTGAGTTAAGGGATTCCCAGTTAACTTGTCAAAACATTCTCTAGTGTTAACTTGTCAAAACATTCTCTAGTGTTGTTTGGAAGACATTAGCACTTGTCTTCAACCAAAGTGGACAGGCAATATCCAATCAGTCAAGCGCCAAAAGTAGAATAAAACTGAAGCTGGGACACCCATCTTCCTTTGCCCATGAACATCAGAGCTCGATGATCATGGGCCTTCAGACTCTTGGACTTGCAGAACAGCCACCTAGTGAGGTCTTCGGGCTGGACCATTCTATGCCACGACCTTCTGTGTTCTCTAGTGTGGAGACATCTGTCCTGAGTTTCTCAGCCTCAATAATCATGTGTGTGCATCAATTCCTGTAATGAAGGATTCAGCCTCAGCTGTTTTACTATAGCAACAGGAAATGGACTGATACAATGCTCACCTGTTTCCTAGTTCACACAAATCCATATTTTCTTAGCAGGCTTGCATATATGATTTTATCATAAGTACTTGCCAATTCTAGCAAAGTCGTATAGCTCTCTTGTCATTTTCTCTACAGAACATCATGTAGTTAAAGGTAAGCAGACTTTCTTCCACTTGAGTCTGTGTGCTTAATTCCCTTGCATTGTCTTCCTGGACTGGCTACAACATCCAGTACTGTCCTGTGCGTGAGTGACAAAGACATTCTTGCATTGATCCCAACCACTAGCAGAAAGCATTTGCTTTTCCACCGAGTCTCATATTAACTTGTAGTTCTCATATCATTGCTTTAATTTATCATGTAAATTCCATCCCTGCACTTCAGAGATGTTTTATCTAGTGAGTATTGAATTTTTTCAAATGCTTTCTCTGCAAAGTATCATCTTGTTTAGCCTGTTAAGTGTGAATGACACTGATTGCTTTTTGTTTGCTAATATTTTGTGAGACAATCTTGTTGTTTCTATTCTTAAAGGATGTTAAAGTGCTATTTTCTCTTTGGTACTAGCTTTGTTTGGTATCAGGGTAATAGTAGCATCATAAACTGAGCTGAGAAGCATTCTCGTTTGTATTTGCTGTAAAGGTTATGTACAATTGGTGTCAATCCCACTTTAAACATTTGCTGAAATCTTCTGGGCTAGCTATCTTTTCATTGTGCTGGTTGTAATAGTTGAGGAATTGGCTATTTCATCAAAAACATCTAGTTTGCGTGTACAGAGTGGTTCACGCCATGCCATATTGTCTTATTGAAGCTTGCAAGGTCTGTAGTGACAGCCCTTGCTTTACTCTCAGTATTAATCATTTGTCATTTCTCTCCCTTTATTTCTTTGCCAAAGATGCCTTTGAATATTTCAGTTTTCAAAATAGCTACCTCTACTGGTGCTCCAGTAGGAGAGAGTGTTAGTGTCCGATTCCGTATTCACTAAAGTGTGTTTGAGTGAGGTGCGATGTCTCCTGCAGCTTCCAGCCAGGAGAAGAAAGAGTAGCTTCAGAGCCTCTAAATATTAGAGTAAAGGTCTTTAAAGACCTCCTCTCACAATGCCTAAGGAATGTGGAAATTTATTTAATGGCTAAATGGGTCACAAGTGCCAAACTCCCTTCCCATCCCTTCAACATTCTTCCTGTTGACATTACCCCAGGAATAAAACTACAGAGGAAAGCTGAAGGTGCATTCAAAAGGCACAAACTCCTAGGACGTTTTGATTTCTGAAGCATGGATGTTACCAGATTGAAATGGGAACTTAAAATAGGAGAAGAAAGAAAAAGATTCATGTATGATTTTCCTTCCCCCAAATAGTCCTAAAAGGGAGAGTTACACATTGAAGGAGAAGAATGGAGCACAATTCTCCACCATCATTCCCCCAGCTGTGGATGCTCTGATCTTCACACAATCAATGCACCCAGCGACAGTTCTCAGAACTAAACTTCTGGCTGGGCCTTCCTCACAGAATCATCTGGAGATAAGCCTAGCTCAATCAATTTCACTACCAAACCAATAATAATGACGATTAAAAAAAAAACACCAAAACACCAGACTGTATAGCAACCTTGACTTGCTCTGCATGCTGACAGCAATCCATTGTAGCTGTGGCCAGAACACACCAGCTGGTCCTGCCTTCCTCTATTATCACTCCTGCCATCCCTCAGCAATGGCAACCAAAAGCTTTGATGATGGGGAAACTCAAAAGAGGGTGGAGAAGGCATTTTGACTCCTCTTCTATTGTCATAATGAGTACACACCCTCAGTATTGACGAGGATTTTGGTTCATCCTCACACACTAGATCTAAGGAAATTATGTCTGACTAAGATCACTGCAGGTACATGCTTTGGTTCATTGCAGCTCCCAATGATAATCCTTAGCCTTGGATTCATATGTGTCTAGAACACAACAGGCCAGCGAAGAACTCTTGTTGAAGATCTGTTCATTCAGTTTCGCCTAAAAACATAGCAATTCCATATCCAACAAATATTTGTTTGCTTTTTATGTTTGGTTTTGCTGCAAAGGATTTGCCAGATAATGTACTGCTTTTTTTTCTTCCTGACAATGGAATAGGCCCAAACAGAACCAAGTGTAAGTGAGACAGACAAGAATGAAACATTCCTAGAAATACGCACTCACAAAGTACAGCATAGCCCATGATGGAAAAGGGCAGGGTTATCTACCAAGAGAACCAGTCCGGAGACTAAAGAACACTCATGCTGAGGTCCAGGAATGAGCCAGAAAGAATTATAGGCACTTCTGTCTGTGTGCTCTTGGGCACTGTCTGTCAAGGAGAGCAAAACCAATGCTATGTCCCAGAGTTCTTAGTCAGTGTTTGTCCTGAGCCCCAGAAAACAAAGAGGCTTTCCAGGACAGAGAGCAGATGAAGGGGCATTCCAAACCAAGAGTCAGGTTAGCCACCATCAAAGAAAACCTTTCCCACATCATTTGTTAAACTGATTCCAAGTTCTTTTTTTTTAAAGATGTATTTATTATTTTTATTGAAAAGGCAGATATACAGACAGGAAGAGAGAGAGGAAAATCTCCCATCCAATGGTTCGTTCACTCCCCAAACAGCTGCAACAGCTGAAGCTGAGCCAATCCGAAGCCAGGAGCCAGGAGCCTCTTCCAGGTCTCCCACATGCAAGGTCCTAAGTTTTGGGCCGTCCTTGACTGCTTTCCCAGGCCACAAGCAGGGAGCTGAACAGGAAGCAGGGCCATCAGGATTAGAACTGATGCCCATATGGGATCCCAGAGCGTTCAAGGCAAGGACTTTAACTGCTATGCTATGGTACTGGGCCCAAACTGATTCTAAGTTCTTCTAAACATATCAATGTGTACTTGAACGGCCTGTTTAGGCTATAGCCAAGATCAGAGCTCACTCAGGTGTGTGCTCTGTGCTATTAAACTGAGACACTTCCACTTCACCTTCACAGAATCAAGCAAAGCAGCGATCTCTGAGGATACAGGTTCTTGGTTACCTAGTGACCTACAATACCTCAACAGGACCCATCCCTGCACATCCTGCCCAGAGGTTACAATTTGTACAGAAGGGTGCAGTCATGGTAGAACTACTTCTACTGTCAGACCCAGCCATTGCTCATGGGTTTCACTTCCAAATTCTGCTTCTTTCCAACTGTTAACCAGGAAATCAGAATCATATGGTTATATAAATTGTCATGTTATATAAAGTGGCTGTGATGTCAGGGTAAATTGAACCTTAACAAAGGACTGGTTCTGAAGGCTGTCTTAATTCTGCTCCTTTTTCCCCTTCCTTTCATGACATGATATATGAAACAAGGAACACACCAAAAGTGATGATTGTTAAGCGAGGTTGCACCTGTGTTCCAAATATAACTTGTGTTCTCTTTGGTCGTATGTAGTGACTTGGTGGGAAGAATCCTGTAACTGGACTGTGTGTGTAACTAGTTCTACCACAGATGCAATATTACCCCATGTACAGCCAAGTGGGAATCTCAAACATATTGGTGATGATTAACTCCCTCCCTCTTTTAAAAAATAGTTTGAGTTTGCACAATTATCTTCTCTTGTTAATTTTTTGTTTGTTTGAGAGGTGCACAGAGAGTGAGAGATGTCATTACTAATTGACTCCCCCAAATGCATACAACAGCCAACTCAATCCAAATCTCCCATGTGAGTGGTAGGAGTCCAACCAACTTATCTATCACCACATGCCCTCAGGATTCACAGGAACAGGAAGAAAACTTGAACTCCGATGCTTCCTATGGCATATAAGCATTTTAATCAGTGTGTAAACTGCTAGGCCAAATGGTCCCCCAAATAATCAACTCTTTTTTTTCCATTTAAGGTCATATACGAGAAATATAAACATTTTCCCACCTCAGTGTCATGTAACTTGAGGGGGCACCTGGCTAATTAAAAATTATGCATACAGTTAGTTAAAAGTTATGATATGTACAATATTTAGCAGGCATAATAAAAGGTGGTCATATACAGGAAAATAGCACTTCTCTCCACAGAAACATGTTTGTGTATACTCTTGAATCTCTACTTACCAGCCAAGGTAGGAAAATTTAGAACGCTAATATCATTTGGATAAAATGAACCCTTTATGGCAAAGTTGGATGCTAATTGAAGAAATGTTCCTATTAATTAGGGGATATTTTCCTTTAATGTCTCCCTAAATAATTTGGCAATAGGTAAAGCAGCAAGAGGATGTCTGCATTTGAATCCTTAGTAGTTGAGTGACTGTGAGAATTCACACAGATATTTTTTCACTGTTAAATTGAACCCTAGGAGTTCAGGTTTATATGCTGTATTGTAGACCCATTTCTCCCTGCTCCTCCTTAGTCAGCACCACTATAAGCCCTAGAATCACTTAAAATAAAATCAAAGAACTTTGAAAAGTCTGTAGGAGAAATACAAGCTAGCAAGGGAAGAAAACGTAACAGCAGAGTATGCATAGTGCATCTCCAATAGAAGATACCTAAGGCTTGTGTTTCATGACCCTCAACCGAACAAAAACAGGACAGTCCAGATGGGCTATTGCCCCTGGACCCAAATACTCAGGAGTCTTTACAATGATAAGTGATCATGGCAACATGGATAAAGCACCGCAAATGGTAGAACCACCAAAAATAAACAGCTGGTGAGTCATCCTCCTCCACCAAGCCAGAGATTCTTCTTTCCTCCAAGAGATACTAAGGCACACAGGCAGAGCCAGACAAAGGAATCCATCCCTAGAATGAGCATCTCTTGGAGGAAAGCCTCATCATCACTGTTGGCTCAGAAACTCCTCATCTGGCCAGAGATACACGGAAAATCATAAGGTGACCAATAGGAGTGGGGGACCTCTCACACTAAGAGACACCTAGCAGCCCTGTCTGGGCAAACCCCTTCCACCCACTCTGGCAGCACTAACAGGGGTCTAAGCCTCTAAAAATTAAACTGCTCCTAGAACTACTGTCTGCAAATTAAGGGAGGACCTGCCAGCTAAAACTGAATAGGGTAACTGCTTGCAAAAATGAAAGACTTAAATAAGACTCTGCATCAACAAATATAATAGACAAAGTGCCCGAGATACAATCAAAAACCACCCACCATATAAAGAACCAGGAAAATCACTACTTGAATGAGAAAATACAGTCAACTGATGCCAACACCAAGATGAATTAGATAATACCTTATTCCACAAATATTTTAAAGCAGACACGGTGAAACTTCTTCAACAATCAATTACAAATTTCTTGAAAGCAATTAAAAATAAACATCTCAGCAAAGAACTTTAAATATGTTTTAAATCAAATAGTACAAGATGCAATAGCAAAAGTGATTTAAACCCAGAGTTGTGTGCCTGCGCATGCATGGGCATGTGTGTGTGTGTGTGTGTGTGTGTGTAGTTTTAAATATGTTTTTAATTTTGACATCATTCTGGACATTATGTGGGCTGGCACTGTGGTACAGAAAGTTAAGCCACCATGTGTAACACCAGCCTACTATAGTAAAGTGCTGGTTCCAGTAGCGGCTCCTCCGCTTCTAATCCAGCTTCCTAATGATATGCCTGGGAAATCAGCAGAAGGGAGTCTGACTACTCCCATCTGCAAGAAACCCTGAAGGAGCCTCTCTCCCGGCTTCAGCCTGGCCCATCTGAGGAGTCAACCAATGGATACAAGAGCCCAGGATCACAGAGTGTAGTTTGCAAGGCATCGTTCTCTGCATCCTGCAGTAATCCATAGCAGTGTTTGAATAGGAAAAGTCTCCGGCTTAGAGAAATCATAAAAAGTCCTATCAACTTCCCAAGACTGGAAAAACTGTTTCATAATGGCAATTTCATAATTTCCAGAATTTTCTAGGACCTGACAATTCCAAATTGAACTTTGAAAATGTAGGATGTAATACTATGATATTTAGAAAAAAATAGGAACCAAGTGTTTTATCATCTGATAGCTGATATTGAGCAAAGAGATAATTATATCGCAATCTGTTATCATTTGAATTAAAGTGCCAAGTGACAGTGATCATTTCAAAAACTGAATATTCATGGCCAAACACTGATGGGAGAAAAGTTAAAATAAAAGAGAGACAGACAGAAACAGAGAGAAATGAGACCCCGAATGGTTAAGAAGATCTGCACCGGTCTAAACAGAAAACTTTTCAGACAAGGAAGGACCACATTTCTAGAAGACAGTTTTAGGGTAAGCTTCAGTGGAGGAGTTGCAGGAATTGCCAACATTATGGAGACTTGCAAAAACCAGAAATGACACAAAGAAATAGTGTTCCTCTTTTACTTCCACTTGTACCCCATTGCCCTGATAACCATCTTCCTGATAAAAGGAAGTAAAATATTAACAGGAAAAGGAGATTGACTAAAGAAGCATTCTAATAAAGAAGTGCTAAGAAATGTAAGCAAAAAAGCACACCACTACTGCTTGCTGCTGTCAGCTGCCACACCCAACACTCCTAACCTGGTTTCCTCTCTTGCGGTTGCCATCTTGCCTATTCTACATCTAGAATAGTGGAGCTGAAGAGACTGAGGGGTAAACTTTAACAGAGGAGTGGTGAGATCTGTAGCAAGTACAAGGATTCTGAAGGCTAGTAGAGAGAGTGGAACGAATCATGCCCCTCACTGCTGCCACTCGGCACTCCCGCTCCCTGCCCCCATCTTGCCAGTGACAGAGTCACTGCAAGGTGTTGTACAGGAGGCAGGAAGAACTAACTACCTGCCTGCCAGTGTTCCATATCTGTACCTGACAGTACACTATCCTCAACATCCTCCTAGCCACACAATCCTCCTATCAAAACGTACAGATTGACTGAGCAGATTAAACACACCCAAGACTCAAATATAGGGTACTGTAAGAATCTCAGAAACTCAGAAAAAAAGGAGCCGTTACCCACTGATAAAAGGATCGATTCAACAATAAGATATACAATCATAAACATACGTGTACCCAACACAAGACCATCCAGATGCACAGAACAAATACAAATAGGCCTAAAGGAAACATATATAAATACATGTATATATACACATGAACATGTATATATAAGTATGTTTATATGTATAGTGGAATAGTATTCAACTATGAAAACTGAAATTCTATCATTTGCAGAAAAAAAGTGATTGGAACTAGAGAACATCATATTGAGTGAAATAAGCCAAAGACAGAGAAACAAATATATTGCATATTGTACTTTAATGTGAGGATGGAGAGATAAACTCCAAGTCCCAAGAAAGCTAATTTAAAAAAAAAAAGATAATTTCCATGTCAGTTTTGCTACAAATGAAGCGTTTTGTCAAACTTGGCTGTTCAAATCTTTGTCAAACAAGTTGATAAACATTATATAACACTGCGATTTTAATGATTTTCTGGCATTTAAATTCTATATGACTGAAACTGAAAATCTTTTCATCTGATTATTGTCTATATTCCTTGTCTGTCAATCTAACAGACTATGCTCTTTTTACTTTTCATGTTGAGCAGTTTAGTCAGTAGAGCCATTACACCATTGACCATAATGTAAATTTTAAATGTTTTATGTAAAAATTAATAAATAAAATGTTCGGCTCAAAAACAAAAAATGTTTATATACACAATGAAATAGTGTAGCTGCAAAAAAAATGACATCCTATAATCCACTGTAAAATGGATAAAACGGAAAAGATATTAGTCTGAGTGAAATAAGCTAGACACTCAAAACCAAATCTTTATGTTCTTTCTTACATGTGGGAGTCAAAATTTAAGAAAGACAAATTCAATCTGAGCATAGAATATTATTTGAAGCAGGGAGGATTGGGAGTGATAAAATGTATTATTACGTCATAATTTTCGTAAATTCAGAACAATTCTAAAATAAAACATTTTTAAAATGTGGTGACATCAATTGACTATGACTTGAAATACCATATCTGTTTATAAGAGAAAAATATCTCAAAAATTCTAACCCTAGCTTTAGAATGTCTCAACCATTTAGGGAGTAAGCCAGTGGATAAATAGGCAGTCTCTGTCTCTCTGTCTCTGTCTTTCTCTCTCTCTCTCTCTCTCTCTCTCTCTCTCTCTCTCTCTCTCTCTCTCTCCCCAGCTTCCTGCCATTGCTCTACTTTTCAGAGACATTAAGTAAATAAGTAATTTTTACAATAAAAAACAAAGATGTTGAAGGAAGCTATTACTTATTTCACACCTTAGGTCTCTAATCTTTGATGTCACTAGATCTTTTGTGTGGTAATTACTATTCTTAGGAAAGCTCATTACCCTTCATATCAAAGTGATAGCACATTACTGTATCAATCAACCTGAAAGATTCTGATTGGTGACTGTGATCTCCTGGCCTCCCCAGCTCTGGCATTCTTAAATAGCATCTGAATATTTCACTCGTGGAACTGTTTTCATGGTTTCTCATCGTACCCACTACTTCCTCATTCCTTCTTCCCTAATTTCCCCTCAGTCTCTGCAAAAATTAAATATGCTATAAGATGCCAGTAGCGATGGCACTGTCAGAGCAACAAGAGAAAGCTTGTCCTCCAAAAGGAATGTGTTTATCTACACTGCAAAAAATTCTAGAAATCCATGTAGCAATAGATTCAGAAGTTGCCAGGCCAAGGAAAAAGTCTCACTTTAAATCCCGCTTAATGTATCTATAAGGCACTTAGAAGCATTTCTGAATGCAGTGTGTTAGCACAAGCAGCAGGGAGTAGTTCTAATTGGTTGCCTGGCTGATTAACTAAAACATGGGTTCAACAAAGGCCTCCACTAAATGAAGTGAAGATGCCAGCAATTTCTTAATGCACTATTAAAGAAGAACTCCAGTGAGAGAGACAGAGTGGATTTAACGTGCACAATCCCCTGCCCAAATGAAGCTTTTCTCTGATGCTCAGAGATGCTGGTGGCTGCTACTATGGATTAAATCGTTTCCTTCAACTCTGTGGGAGTCATGGAATTGTGAGCAGCCATGGCTGCAGAGTTAGATGATCATGGGGGCCTATAAGGCAGCACTGAAAATCAAAATGATCTGCTGTTAGAAAATCTTTCCAGGGGGCAATGGTAAATAAATACAGTCCCTGTAACTAGGGAGAAAGCAAAATGAGCAAAAGTCCTATGGGCACTGGCACTGTGCAGACCAGGTTAAGCCTCCATCTGCAACACCTGGCATCCCATATGGATGCTAGTTCAGGTCCGAGATGCTCCACTTCCAATATAGCTCCCTCATGATGGCCTGGGAAAGCAGCAGAGGTTGGCCCAAGGGCTTGGGGACCTGCACCCCTGTGGGAGGTCCAGAGTAAACTCCTAGCTCCTGGCTTTAGACTGGCCCAATTCTAGTCATTATGGCTATTTGGGGAAGTGAACCAGTGTATGGAAGATCTCTCACTTCTCTCTCCTCTCTCTCTCTCCTTCTCTCTCTCTCTCTCTCTCTCTCTCTCTCTCTCTCTCTCTCTTTCTCAATCTGCCTTTCAAATAAAAATTAATCATTTTAAAAGAAGTCTTATGAACATATAACAATGAAAACATAATCACAACCTCTAATCTAATATACACTAATCAGACCAATTCCAATGCCCCAAAGGTTTACTGAATGAAGGGTAGATTAAAACAGGGTTTCTAGCAATGTCAGCAGCAAGAAATATGAATATTCTTTCTGGACTCTCACAGAAGCACCTTTGGTCATTTTGCAGCAGAATATTGCAGAGGGTCAAGAGAAGTATAGATTCTTCAGAATTCATTGGATTCTGCCTCCCTAGTCAGTCCTTTCCTTGGGCTCCCGTAATACTGTCACACTCCACCATCCAAAGGCCCTGATTCTATTATCCTGGTACATTAAAAGATCCTATACACACTTCAGAGTAAGAACCCTCTTCTGCGGTTCTCAAATTCTCTATTAGAGTCTTCTCTATCCACATTGTGTTGTAGAAGATCCCATATACACTTCAAGTTTTGGCTACTCCCTGGAAATGTTACCCTCAGCAGCTAAAACCCATATAGACACATAGAGTGAGGACCAAGTGGAAGCATCAAACCATGATAATATTCTATCAGACACAAAGTCCTATCCCTGAGCAACCGAAGAAATGTGTTCCACCATAGAAAACACATAAAATGTAAGGATCATGACCTACAGCTTCACAAAAGAGATGTGTCTGAAAGAATGACAATGGAGTGAATGCCAGTGAATTGAAAAGTCACCTTTCCATTACTTTAACCAAAATACCTGAGATAGCATCATAGGAAGAAAAAAGTTTATTTCAGCTTAGAGTTTGGAAGTTCACAGTTCAAAAGTGGGTGGCCTCATTAGTCTGACGGAGGCTAACAATGAGAGAGCATGTGTGGAGGGATGATTACGTGGCAAGCCAGGAAGCAGAGACCGACACCAGCCCCAACTCAGCTTAAATAATGAGCCCTTTAGCAAGAGCAATCTGCCTAGAGCAAACCTCCTGTGACCTCCCTCCAGGCCTCCCTCCCAGATGCCATAATCAGATCAAGTTTTCACTCTAAGCCATCAACATGTAGTGCTGATCTATTACCTATCAACATAAGAGTTCGAAGAGCTTATGATAACTCTGCATCTATTGGGGAGCCAGGTCTTGTTCAATCCAAAGCAGATTATGCAAAAGCATTTTAAGTGTGGACAAGAATTGCAGCTGTCTGTTTTCATTGCAGGCAGAGCATTCCTGGGAACCGGATGTTTAGTTACTAATCTGGAGATCTGCCCCACTCACCAGTGTGAGAGATTCATCCTATAAGTAGTATTCAATTGTCCTCTAAGTCAACAGATGGTAACAGTTTCGTAGGACAAACACTCTGCCCTGTCAGCTACCAAGGAAGTGATATTGCGCTTGGTGATGCCATATTAAGTTATTAGGGAGCATGCACACATCTTAGTGCACTGCTTAGGTAAGCTTACTGGAGAATAGAGAATGCCAGCTTCAAATAGGACCAAGGGCAAGGCAAGGTTCCCAGTGATTAAAACTATTCACTACATCACACAACCTTGTACAAACTTCAGGATCTAGTGTCAAGGTTTTACATACAATATCACATTTTCAACAAAGACTAATTCATTGGTTGAAGCAGAGAGGTTTTTCTTAGAAGACCATTAGGGCCACTGACACTATTGTGTACCCTCTCATCCAGTGGCAGGACTTCTAGAATATGGCTACAACAGGAAATGGGATACAGTCAGGCTGCATTCCAGAAAGTGAATTATACACTAACCAACCCTGTAGATAGCAATTGTTCCTCACAGCCAAACTAGATGACTGAAGGCAGAGAAGAGGAATTCTGAATAGGATGTCTTAGTCTTGCAACTAATTCCCTATTGATAACATTTTGTGCTTCAAAGATCATGTCTTGATTAGAAGTGTTGAGACTCAAGCAGGAATGCTCTCTCTGGATGGGGCATAAACTCATGTCCACTGAATTTGAATTTGAAACTGAAACCTGGCCTTTTTTTGTTTTCTTTTTCTAAAATTCCTCATACCCTGGATAAGTATACTAAGAAAAAAAAATAAAATTTACCTTTTCTGGCAAGGAAAATGAATCCTAATCATTACTGAGAAAAAAGAAACATGATGAGTGGATAAGCATGCTCGGAGCTGCCATGGACCTTCTAGGGAGGTTTCTTCTGCTAGCACGTCTTTAGGAAAACTTAATGCAGCATCACCGTGGCCAAAAAACACACGAGAATGCGGGGGAACACACACCTCCAGAATGCACGCTGCAGTAGTAAGAGTTCACTCCTATAGCGGAAAGACTCTCTGGGAAGAAGGGAATATGGAGAAGTAAGGATTTTAGACACGTACCTTGCTGAGTCTTCCTTTCCTATGCTTTAGAGCATTTCCCACTCATTCCCTCTTCTTAGCTCCACTTCTACGTGTAGCATTAGTCTCCAGGTTGCGTCATGGAGCTAGGGGATCCTGAGAGCTAGAGTGGAAAGGTAAGCTGCTCTCCTCGCTGAGAGCTAAGGCTGGGACACACTCGGCATTTTTGCTCATTGCAATCACTGTAATCAGTGGACCTTCAGTTGCTTGATGTTAGCTGGGAACATATCTGGGAAAGGACTGTAAACACGGAAGTAAAGTTAAAAATGAATAGGGTTGATCAACAGGGTCGCCTGTAATGGAAATTTGTCAGGCCAGCATGGGGATGGGGAAGAAGGGACTGCATATGAGCTATATACGAAGTTTGGCAAGAGAGAGAGAAGGTAGAAAGACCTGTTCTAATGACCACAAAAACTTGAAAATTTTCTTTTGAGCCTTTCCTTCATTTAATACTTAAGCACATGGCTGACATTTGTTCATTGAGACACTTGTTCCGTGGACACTGAAAAAATGGGGGCAGGAAAGCAATCCTTCCAGAAGAAAAAAAGAGACTTGAAAACCATACAACACCTGCTTCTCTCTGGGTGTCACTACTTGCTTACTTCCGACAACACTGCACTTCTTTGGGTTGTTATTTTTTTTTAATTTTTTATTTTTTATTGGAAAGTCAAATATATAAAGAGAAGGAGAGACAGAGAGGAAGATCTTCCATCTGTTGATTCACTCCCCAAGTGGCTGCAACTGCCGGAGCTGCGCCGATCTGAAGTCAGGAGCCAGGAGCCTCCTCTGGGTCTCCCACACAGATGTAGGATCCCAAGGCTTTGGACTGTTCTCAATTGTTCAGGCCACAAGCAGGAAGCTAGATGGGAAGCAGGACTGCCGAAAATAGAACCGGCACCCATATGGGATCCCAGTGCGTGCAAGGCGAGGACTTTAGTCACTAGGCTACTGTGCTGGGCCCAACATTACACTTCTTACTGTCCTCAAGCACAAGACTCTAACCACTCTCTCT
The DNA here is from genome assembly GCF_030435755.1 of Ochotona princeps. NCBI lineage: Eukaryota > Metazoa > Chordata > Mammalia > Lagomorpha > Ochotonidae > Ochotona > Ochotona princeps. The sequence goes on along the minus strand of NC_080844.1, from coordinate 10,949,968 downwards.
GCCCTCAAATAAGCATACACACACACACACACACACATAGTTTTATCTCCCTCCCTGATGCATGCAAATCCACAATGCTCACTATTAATCCAGCTTAGCATACTTTGTCACAGTCTTCAATAGAAGCCAGAAAACAACCACTCTCTCAGATTGCCTTGCAGCAAGAAGTAACCCTATGACAAGAGGAGCAGGTGTAAAACATAACTGCCAACTTTGGGGATGTATCTACTTTCTTGACTAAGACATGATGACAGCCCTACAGGCTGGCTTCCAGACACACAGTGTGTCCTCTCAAACAAGGGTCTGGACTCAAGAGAGCTCTTTCCACCTCCTCTCCATTTGGGTCAGAAATGTCTCTCTTTGATACTGGGCTTGTTTTGTGTCAAACGAGAGCAGGAACATGATGGGGGGAAGCAGATTTGCCAGGTGACAGTGCAGGCAGCGGGGCAAGAATTTGAGCCCTGAATGGCATAGAACCAACTGCAACAGCCATTCACGCAGTCAAGGCCACAGGAAAGAGGGGGCTTGTCTGGGACTCAAGGGATGACTAGCTTGCCTTTCTGTTCCTGGCGCCCTTCACTAAGGCCTCTGCACAAGCCCTAACTGAATCTGCGGCATCAGGAAGAGAGCCCCAGTGATCACTCCCTAAGCAACTACACCAAAAGGTACCCATGGACATCACAATAGCATGTACGCGGGAGTCATTTGGATTCTACGAAGAGTTCAGAATCTTCAGTTTCAAAAATAATTACAACACTGGAAAGCAAATAGACATTAAATGCCAAGATGGCAGTATCCCAGTAGGGGAAAATGCTAGCCCCCAATGAAGCTGTGGATGAACCAATTATTAATGAGGGGAACAAATTTTAAATCAATGTTTCCTTTTTAATTGAAGCTACAGTAATAGACTGCAGAAGCAGATAATTTTAATTACATCCAAACCATGGAGTCACTTTCAGTTTCTTGTCCAACCTCTATACACTGCCAGAAATGTCACAGGAGCCATTAAAATGCCATTGTACAAATTTACATTTAAAATAAGTTTCAGACTTCCATGAAACTGATTTTAGAAAAATTGTTCTGTAAGAATCAATTCCCATTCTACTACAGTTTATATTTCAAAATAATTGGCTACAAATTTCCCACCTACGTCACAGTCTATAAAATACCCTTATCAGCTCTGGTAACAACTGCAGCAGCAGGAGAAAAATGTTTGTCAAAATTTTTAAGTTATCAAAAGGCATTTGAACCTAGCATTTACCAAGAGTGACTGTCTCTGAGTTCAACTATATTGACTTAAAATAAACTTACCTTTAGTATAAACTTTAATGACCTAAAAAGCAAAATTGCAGAAAAATACAGCTTTAGAAAAATAAAAGTACACATTGAGCATCCCTTCTATGAAATGGTAGAGATAAGAAGCATTTTGAATTCCAGCTTCGTCTCTGATTTTGGACTATTTGCATATACATAATGAGATGTCTTGGGGATGAGACTTTTGTCCAAGCATAGAATCCATTCATGTTTCATATATTATATCATATTCACATAGCCTGAAGGTAATTTTATGCAATATTTCTAACATGCTTGCATTTTGATTATAATTCATCGTATCAGTACAGAATTTTCCATGTGTGTTACCATGCTAATACTCAGGAAGTTTTGCATGTGGAGCCTTTCAGATCTGCTTGGGAGGGATGTTCAGTCTGCAGTAGGATCAATTGCAGCTGCAAATTAATTAGTATTAATATTTTATATGAATTGATAGCACTAATTTTTTTTGCAACTTGTAATGTTTCTTTTTATTTGTGCAAAAGACAGAGAGATGGAGCCAAAAACAAAGCTCTTCTATCCACTGGTTAACTCTTTAAATACCCAGAGAACTTAGCACTAAAGTCAGGAACCCAAATTCAATGCAGTTCTCAACGCCACTTTTTCACTACTTATTGAACTAAAGATTCCACATTATCATTCCCAGGCATCACCCCTACCAGATGCTACCACTTCCTTTTCTTTCTGACCTGAAAGCATATGTGACATTGAAATAACTTGACAATGAGAAAACTACATCCTACTTGGCAAGAATGCTTGAACCCCCAGCTAGGCTGTTCAAGAATGACAAGGAGAAAAGTGAATTTCACTTGGTTCAACAATGAACAGTAGAGCAAAGAAAGCTTGGAAAGTTAGTGATCAGTAATTGTTCGTCTCGAAGGTAGTTCCACATTAGCTCCATCTCGCCAAACTCCCTCCAATTCATGACTCTTGTCTTTATAAATCCTGCTGTCCTCTAGTTTAGATTTGAGAAGACATGAGCTCCTCTCTACCCATGGAATGAAAGACTCAAATCTCAATCAGTGTGTGGCCCTCTCTGTATCAGCTTGTTGGAGTACAACAAAACCTGCTAATATGGTAGTCAAGTTGAACTCCTAAGGTGGAAAATCCAACATATTCAGAAGGAAGCATCCCCTGGTGGGATACCTGTTCAGTTACTGGCTCTGGCTGTGAGCCCAGCCTCCTGGCATTGCAGATCCTGTGAGGCAGTGTGATGGTTTATGGAACTGGCTTCCTGCCACTCACATGGGAGACCTCTACTCGATTCTCGGTACTTGGTAGTGGCCTGACGCAGTCTTGTCTGTTGTGGACATTTGGTAAAGTAAACCAGGGATGAAGACTCTCTTTCTCTCTTCCATTCTCTTTCCCTCCTTCCCTCTCTCCTCTTTTTCACTCTCATTCTCTCCCCAACTCACATAAATAAATATTTTTAGATGTTCTTAAAAAATGAATAACCGGAATAAATTGTCTAGTTGTTTATTTTGTCGCTGCACTGGTATACTCATCCTAGACTATTCCTCACTAGATAAATTACTACATGTACAAAAACAAATGCTAAAGCGCTGGTGGTTAGAGCCACTCCTGGTTCACTTTCCTGATAGGTCTGTGCATCTACTGCTAGTGCCCCCTCAGAAACACCCTGACCGCTTTGACATCCCCATTCCGCTGCCATATTCATCCCACTAACACACCACATGCCTCATGACCTTGGGGGGTCTTCTCTGACCCATGTTTTCATGATTATCTTTACCTTTGCTGCATCACAGTGTAAATACTTGTCGAACCAGTAAAAGAAAGCATGAATTTTAACATGGTCCCCTTGGCTAAGAAATCAGACTCTGAACGCAAACAGAAAAAGGGGAAAGCACCTATTATTATTTTTCCAGCCACAAGAATGCAGAAGTTTCTTTGGTTGTTGTTTTGTTTTAATTTAGTACTTCCAAGTATTATTATAGGTTACCAATTACCTCATGCCCATTAATGACTATACTTCTTACCTAAGCTCAACACACAGAAAACTGACTCTCATGGAGCCAGGGGTGGTCCATCTCTCATTATAAGAGCAGGATCCATTATCATCTTGACACCAGACTGTGCAACCTGCCCACCCCATAAAAGGAGCTCTCCCTAGCATTTCAACCTCTCAGAATCTGGAGCAGCATACAGAAGCACCCATGCAGCTAAGAATAGCTTCCACTTACATTTTTCTCCACCGTTGGTGGTGAAATCACGTACTGGGAGCTGCAGCCATGAAAGCCAATTACTGGCTCTGTTCCTTCGGTCCCTCTCACCAACAGTTTCCAACCACAGCCCCTCTTCCCCAGAGGACAGACCGAAGCCTTTTTCTATTCTGACCCAAGTGTGCCTCGAAATGTATTTTGTTAATGACCTTTCTCATCTTTCTAATGCATATCTGTTTAATACAAATGGATGACCCATTGTATCCACATAACTCAGCTGGTCCTCTGTGTCAATTTCACCAGAGTCACATTCCTCCTCTTAAAACCCTGTCAGAGTTCTCTGTTTCCAATTTCAGATTCCTCCTAATGCGCACCCTTGGAGGAAGCAGATGGTGGCTCGATTCTTACTACCCATGTAGGATGCCCAGACTAAGTTCCCTGCTCCCAGCTTTGCATTGATCCAGCCCCAGTTATTGCAGCCCTTTGAGGAGTGACTCAATGGATGGGATGGTGTGTATGTGTATACCTCTCTCAAATGGAAAAAAAGAGAAAAGAAAGCTTTCTATTTTGCCACTCACATCAATTGTCAACTACAAACAACAAGGCTGATCTGAGAGCCAAGGACTCCTTTCACAGTGACAGAAGCACAATTAAATTCAGAACATTAGGTTGCATGTGCATGTGTTTGTTACAGATTCTAATTCCAAAACTGAGGGTTCAATGATTATGATGACAACAAATCTAGCAGCTTTTCTGTCTCCTATTGCTGCCTCTCCCCTCCTAGTCTTTATCAGGCCAGTTGGCAAGACATTTTGTCTATATGACAACCCATGATGGTATTTGAAACCAGAACAGGATCCTTGAGCCCTCTTTTTAAAGGAAAGATGCTCTCACAAATAAATAGAAAATAGTACACAAAAATGGCTGTCAGCAATAATGAGGGTACTAATGATCGCAATATAAGTGTGTGTCCCACATCTCCTAAGTTTGTTATTTAAGGCAAACCAAGAGTCCATGAAATAAAGATGTAGTTTATTTTTTTTTTTCGTTAACTGTTGGCATTTTATCAATACTAACATTTACGAAATATAAGAAGGTATATGGTAGTACACATGCATTTCATGGGGCAATAGACAAACAGTTATTTCATGGTCTTTTATAACTTCTAAAGTTCTTTCCTGTCCATTTTACTGTAGAGGAAACAAATCATACTCAACCCAGGTGTACATGTGAGGAAGTTGACAAAGGAAAAAGTTAAATCACTTCCCAGAACTTTCTTAGTTCCATATCTCTCCCTCTCACCATTGCAACAAAATATCCCTCTTGATTTATAATCTCTCTAGGGTAATATAAGCTTGAATTTGGTTACCACAGAATTCTCTATATATTTTGTTAAAGTTTTTACCACAGACCAAAACACTCATATGGATCAGATTAATGTGGGAACACAGAAAATAGAGAATAAGAGAAAGTCACTGTTTTGCATAGCAGTGATTTTTCAAGGACTCAGTTCTAGAGAGATAATTCTACTGTCTTCATACATTAATACACAATACTCTCACTTGGCGGACTTGGTCTAAAACTTTTGTGAACTTAAAGCAAGACTAGGAGCAAATCCAGTAAAGCTACTTCCTGATGCCAGTATCCCATATGGACCATGATTCAAGGGCCAGATGCTACACTTCCCATCAAGCTCCCTGCTATTAGCCTGAGAAGGGCAGCAGAGAACACCCAAGTTTCTGGGCCCCTGCCACCCCTGTGGAAGACTCCAGATGAACGTGCCAAGCTCCAGGCTTTGCCCTGGCCTGGCACTGGCTTTTGTGGTCATCTGGGGAGTAAACTAGTGGTTGGAAGATACCTATCTTTCTATAACTCTTTCAACACAAACAGGTAATTTTTTTAGAAAGTAGTTTTATAAAACACCAAAATGTAAAGCTCTTGCAGAAATCTTCATCTATTCGCATGAGCTGATGTTAACAATAATAAATCCGTTTGCAGTTTTATAAAATAAAAAGGTCTGGAACAGCAATGCTGATATTCCAACATCTCAATGCCTATTTTTGAAAAGCAGCATATGGGTAATGAATGTGAGTTGACTGACACAAGCAGTTTTTGTAGCCTTGGAACTCCTCATCTGGAGCCCAGGAACGTGACTGGCTGAAGATGAAGGCACAGGATTACCAATGTCAAGTGGCCAAGTCCCTCATTCATCAGTACCTTCTAAGATCTTATTTTGAGAAATCGGCTACTTAAATGTGGATGTTCATACTCAAGACATGGAAAATAGAGGTGGGCTTAGAAAAAAACCCAAGTCCTGCTATATTCTGGCATCTTACCACATTGCTTGGCCAGCAAAATCTCCCTTGTTCTGCAAGCTCAGTTCACACATCTCTACCTTCCAAAAGCATTGCCAATCCTCCCCCTCCTGGGCCCTTTCTCAGAGGTTTCCATGGTGCCTGGTTCATACTTCTGTACTTACCATACAGCTTTGCAGTTTCATATTCCAAGGCTTCCCTTACCCACGATCACAGACATCGGAAAGAGGAGATTAATGTTGCCCATCTGTGTTTCCACCATGACAAGGCCAAAGCCAAGCAGACGATAGAGGCACAGTCAGAGTTGGCTGAATGAATGATAAAAGGACCTAATTCAACTTGGCAAGGAAAAAAAATGCAAAAATCTGCTTTTCTCATTAAATAATGCACATGAAGATTGAATTAAATCACCAAACTTTACTACAGAAAAAAAGCATTTTTTAGATTTACTGATTTCCCCTGGAAAATGGAACTACTCATTACTTGAAAAAATTAGTCACTGCATCTTGCCTTTTCATTTTCTTACTGACAGCTTTCTTAATGACATTAGTGAAGATACTCCCCAAAGATCCAAGAAACTCATCCCAACTTCATCAATTCAAATTCTGTGTCAGGAAGATTAATTGGATGAGACTGTTGCCCTCATGCTGGACTCTTAGAAAGTGCGAACATTGATATCCTGAATCCTACGCACAGCAAGACAGGCTTTGTTCAATTCTCTGGTTGGTGTTAGTTCCTCAGCTTTAGGAAATGCAAGTTTATGTCTTCGTTATTAATGCCAATTCAATAATTGACAATGTATTACCTATCTAGTAAATTACATTCTCAGCCAGACTTCTCCTATACACTTCTCTATTTAGTCAGCTTTAACGTGATGTAACGCATTGGTTTTTGAAAATTAAAAATAAATTTTTAAGCAAAAAAAGAACAAAAAAATGATTTTTTCCCTAAGTCGAGTATGGCCCGTGGATATAGCTGTAAATAGAAGCTTATTGTTGCAAGAGATGCTTATGTATGTATTTTTTTAAAAGATCATCCTAAATGACCAATGATGGAGGCATAATTAAGGAAATTACAAAGCAATTTCTTGAATCTCTGATTTCTCTTTCATTCCTCCTCTCATACTCCACATTGATTGTTAATTTTCGTGGTCTCTCATAACGAAAAGTGCCAAGTTTTCAGAAAAAGTAAATATCCCTCTCTCTTTGTCAAACTCACAAACTAACAATTCTTATAGATATCTTCCCTTTTCCTGCTGCGACACGGGAAGAAAAATCGAAGCCTAAAGGCTCCATGCTACTGCAGCTCTCTTCCAATTCCATTTTTTCAAGTACCTGTCTACCCCAATCTTCTGTTTCAGACCGCTTTCTCCAATTTCTGAAGCAAGAGCAAAATAAGAACTTTCCTTAATCTGCATCTCATTCTTGATATAGCTTTAATTATCTCCCTCTCAAAATTACATTTTCTTACAGCACATTGTAAACTGTTTCCACTGCCTGCCTTCTCATTCTTTCAATAGACAGCAGTAGGGCTTTTGCACCCATTAATTAACTGAAACTAATCTCAATAAAGACAACAATGATCTTACTGCAGCTAAAGCAAATGAATAATTTTCAGTTCTCACCTTACTAGATACTTCAGCAGTGCTCTGTGATACGGGCTGGGAACTACAGGCCATCAGATGATTTGTAAATAAAAAAATTTAATTAGAAGACATTCATATCCACCAATTTACATTTTATCGATAACTATCTCCACGCAGTAATTGAAAAGAAGTTCCTCCTTTCTAAATAAGATTTACTCCTTTACTTAATTTATTATTAAATGCTGAGTCGCAAAGAGGGGAAGGTAATGGAGGAAGGGAAAAGAGAGAAAGAAGGGGAGAAAGAAATCTTCCAGATGGTGTCAAGAGCAGGTGCCAGGCCAGTCCAGAAGCAGAAACGCCATATACCTCTCCCATTTGTGTGTGGCAAATAAACTACTTGATTATTCATCCCCTGCTTCCTATTTACACTATCAGGGAGCTATATCAGAGGTGGATTAGCAAGAGTTCATTCAACTCTCCAAAGCTGACCCCAAATCACAAAATCCAATTGCATGAAAGTAGCAATTTAAAATTGTCATGCCAGTGCCCAGCACGGTAGCCTAGCAGCTAAAGTCCCCACCTTGGATCCCATATGGGCGCCAGTTCTAATCCCGGCAGCTCCACTTCCCATCCAGCTCCCTGCTTGTAGCCTGGGAAAACAGTCGAAGACAGCCCAAAGCCTTGGGACCCTGCACGCACATGGGAGACCCAGAAGAGGCTTTGGATCGGCACAGTTGCGACCACTTGGGGAGTGAACCATTGGAGAGAAGATCTTCCTCTCTGTATCTCCTCCTCTCTGTATATCTGACTTTCCAAGAAAAATAAAATAAATCTTTTTTAAAAATCATCATGCCAATATGGCCAGGAAGAAATGAAAAAATTTTCTATTCCCTGCAATTTGTTTTTTTTTTAATTCTTGAATGTTTGAATTAACATTCAAGGAAATAACTGAGGCAAGGGACAGCACAACATATTAAGCCACTGCATGCAACACAGGCACGCCATACCTGAGCACTGGTTCAAGTTCCAGCTGCTCTACTTCCTATCCAGCTTCCTGCTAATGCACCTGGGAGGCAGCAGAAGGTGGCCCAAGTGCTAAGCTTCTGTCACCCATGTAGGAAATTAGCGTGAAATTCCTGGCCCCTAACCACATCCGGGCCCAGACCTGGCTGCTGCAGTCAGTGAGTGAGTGAACCAGCACAAGGAATAGCTCTTTCTCACTCTGCCACGCCCTCTTCCTGGGTGTATATTGCTCTGCCTTTCCAATTAATAAACATTTAAAAATAAGTAAACAGAGACAATTCTGAATTAGAAATCCTATGTCTGCTCAAAAGCTCTCCAAGGACTATTGCACCACATATTTTCAGGTTTATTTAAGAATATTAGGCAAACATTAGATGTTGGCCATGGATCCCAACTAGGTTCAGCTAGTTGAAACAGGAGTATGTATGAATCTGCTCAGAGAAGCCATAAAGTCTCAGAAATGACGTAAGAATGTTCAAGCTCTAGCATGTTGATGGTAAACTATTGCTTGAGTTCTAAAAATGAAAAATAAGAAACTCAGAAAAGAATATAAATCATTTTAAAAGAATGATTTCTCTTTGTGTAGAACACTGGGAAAACCAAAGATCTTGCGACCAGAAAAAGACCAATAACAGAATAAGTAGCTTAGGAGGGGAAAGCTAGGGCTAGGCTGAGCTAAACATGCTGCAATGAGGGAGTTATTAACACAGGAGAATGTCAAGAGGGATCAGAGTAAGAAAGCACTGTGGTGACTATGACTGTGGGGGAAATTTTGGCTGCATTGGAGCAACAGACGTTAACTCAGAGCTTCTAGAACATGACAGTCAAGGAAAGTCAAAGTTTAAACAAATGTTTACAATGATAAGGAGCAGGCCAGGCCAAAAAGCAGGAGTCTGAACCTCAAACCAGGTCTCCTAGCAGAAATTCAACCCTTTTGTGATGGATCACTGCCATCCCCTAGGATGTGCCTTATTACAAAGCTAAAACTGGAAGGGGGGCCAGGGTGTGAATTCTGGGACTCCAATAGGGATGCAGACATCCCAACTAATCCCTTACCCACTGTGCTAAAACTTACTTCTGAAATTATTTTTACAGGGTGGGCGGGGACAGTAAATTTCCAGCACCTAACATTCTTGACAGTTTATTATTTAGAGTTACTGTCATCTATCCATTGTTTAACTTTCTAGTGACTTGTTTAGAAATGGAAGCTGAATGTATTTTACAAAGAGAAAATCATGGAAGACTCTCAGCCTGATACATCATCCAGCCTTGAATTCATGCAATCCCTGAGAAAATCCACTGAACAAGTTTCTAGGGAAACAATAAGGCACATTTGTTACTATCATGGGGAGCTGCACTTATTAATTTTTCTTTCCCTTAAGCGAGTATGTACATCCTCAGGACACTCGCTAAACTGGCTCTTTGTTCTTTTGGTCGGATAACAAGGAATGGAAGACTAAAAAAGGGCACTCTTGGCCTCAGCAATTAACTCAGCATTCTTCCTTCTGAGGACTACTGTTTTTGACTTTAAAATAACTTGGTCACTAGGCCTGGCCTTGCACTTGCTGGGTTACCGTACGGATACCGGTTCGCATCCTGGTGGCCCCACTTCCTGTCCAACTCCCTGCTTGTGGTCTGGGACAGCAGTCAAGGATGGCCCAAAGCCTAGGGACCCTACATCCACGTGGGAGACCTGGAACAGGCTTTGGGCTCCTGGCTTCAGATCTGTCAGCTCCAGTGGTTGCAGCCACTTTGGGAGTGAATCAGCAGAGGATCATTCCCTCTGTCTCTCCTCCTCTCTGCATATCTGATTTTCCAATAATAAATAAATAAATCTGAAAAAAAGAATAACTTGGTGACTATGTTCATGGTTATGGCAAACTATTGGTACAGTGCTACTTCTATGATGTTGAAGAAGGCCAAATGCATTTTGATAATCTTACACAAAAGCAAACTTCAAATTAGGATTGGCATGACTATATTTATATTTGGGAGATATATCTGAGGCCATGTTATCAAGAGTAGGTTAAATGGAAATAAATGAGTACCAGGAAAAAATCAGTTTGTGGATAAGAGGAAGAGGCTGTAAGCCAGCAAATTCAGCATGCAGATTTTAAGGATATTTTCTAAACATCTATCAAACTCCAAAATTACCCCTATTGTTCACATATTGTATAAATGGAGCTATCAATGTGGGTGAACAAATTTATATTCCTATTGTTCATGTTTTATAGACTTTCACCACACACAGGCTGCCCCATCACAGACTGTAGTTCTGCCCTGCTATAGTTTGATTTTCAATAGAAACTTAATGCCTATAACCCTCCAGTGACTCACTTCTCCATTTACCCATCTGCCTCCCCTTTCTCTAACTCATCTGTAATTTTTCTTTTAAACATGCTAACCAGTGCTGCAGACAGAAGAGTTAGGGGTAAAAGCAAGATTTGGAGATTTTCTTTTGGGTTTCTAAAATCTTAGGTAATTCTGCCCAGAGATTAACTTCAGGAATGGTTACCTGTGTTCTTGGATTTTTCTTGGTCACGTGTAACATAAAAATAGTAGAACAACCAATCAACCTATTCTGTGTACATCAACCTCACACACACCCCTCTTTTGGGGAAATAGTAGCCTTAAATTGGATTCATGCAAGTGCTGATTACCCAAAGTAAGACCAACAATCATGATAATGCATCAAAATTCTTTACACATTGCATAACACTTTCAAAGTAATTTTATTATCTGTTCACCAGAATAACCATCTATGGAAAGTTCATGGATGTGGAAATTAGGGCTCAGAGAAGCTGCAGTATCTTCCCAAGGTAGCACAGCTCAAGAAGACAGAACTAAGCTTCAACCCAAGGTCGTCTGGACCCAACTCATGTTCTTTCCACTTTTCCACACTGGTTAAATGTATGAATTTGAATTTGGCAAGTCTGCTCTGTCATTTTGAAATGTGGAAACATGTTCTCTTTATCGCACTTCCTCGGTTTTCCCCTAATAGTTGTATTAGCAAGTAATCCACTTTGAAGAATTTTCCAGAGCGTCAAAATGTGTTACACTCCTCGGTATTCGTACATTATGATTTTCCTGCAAAACTGCATAATCTCTGTGTTTAATGTGCTCCCAGGCTGAGTCACAGAGAAGAGGGTATCTGTCACTGTGCCAGCATTGCTGTAATCCTCCTAGGCCATGGTTAGCTAAGCCCTCCTATCTCAGAATCAGCCACTACAGCACCATGTCCAGGACATCTCACAGTTTACTACAATACACCTTTGATTTTCATAGCCAGTATCCACATGGGGAAGAGGGTACAATATTACCATCTTCCAATGGCTGCTACTCAGTGAACCAGTTTCCTGGGAATTTCACAATATGGGGCACTTCATTTTCTGTAAGAAGACATTTCGAAAACAACACTTTCCCACAATCCCTTTCTAGAACAGTTGACCATCTTGCAGAGTGGATTGTCTAGATTGTCGTTTGATCTTCTAGCGTGAGGCGCTAAACAGTTTCCTGCATCGCTCGGGTCCCTACCCCAGCTACAACCAAGAAGGCAGTGGGGACACAAATTTATTTTCTTTGCTTTTGTTCTCTGGATCTTTAACAAAGCCCTGCATCCTATCTTGAGAGTGGGTTTTCACAGCTACTCTTGGTTTGAGTACATCTGGGCCTCATCATCTTTCTAAGAAAATAAGTGTTCTTGTCTTTGAGGTTCATCGGTGGATACAAACACACATTAGCCAGGTCTGTTCAAGAAAGGCCTAGGGCCCGGCGGCGTGGCCTAGCAGCTAAAGTCCTCGCCTTGAAAGCCCCGGGATCCCATATGGGCGCCAGTTCTAATCCCGGCAGCTCCACTTCCCATCCAGCTCCCTGCTTGTGGCCTGGGAAAGCAGTCGAGGACGGCCCAAGGATTTGGGACACTGCACCCGCGTGGGAGACCCGGAAGAGGTTCCAGGTTCCCGGCTTCAGACTGGCGCGCACCGGCCCGTTGCGGCTCACTTGGGGAGTGAATCATCAGACGGAAGATCTTCCTCTCTGTCTCTCCTCCTCTATGTATATCTGGCTGTAATAAAATGAATAAATCTTTAAAAAAAAAAAAAAGAAAGGCCTAGCCTAGCCATAAAGAAAGAAGGAGATATACTGTATTACATTTCCCAGCCCATATAGAAAGTCAGTTTTCTGCTCCCATTCACTTTTTGGGCTTTTTCACTCAGAGCTCATTCCTGCAGACATAGAGTCGGGGAAATCTGTTAGAAGGCTGAGAAGGTTCATGTTTGAAAACTGGGTTAGTTCCATGAGGACCTTTTGCAGGCTATAGATCTCCAAAAGGTCTTCACTCCCATCTGTCAGCAAGCGCAGTACAGAAAATAAAACCAGCTTCTCTGCTTTAGGTTTCAGCAAAGAAGCAACTCCTTGTGCCGTGGCTTCACAAGGCACATGCAGTGATTACAGTAAGTTAACACTGGATTTGTTAAGTAGTACATGAAGAAAATCACAAAATTTACAGATCTTACAAACTCACATCGATGATGGATGTCTTGTTATTGCTTCTAAAACTTTATACATTCTACACATTTAAGAAACACCTTGACTCAAACTTCACAAGAACATGTTAGGGAAGCAATGACTTATCACCTGCAAGTCAAAGCCCAAGGATTGGTTTGGCCAGAAATATTCCTTTGACATCTTGAGAGCTAGCCTTCAGGGAAGTGAAGAGAATTTTCTAGTTCCGACTCCTGTGAAGATATTGCTATTGTACAATCAGGAACTAATTTGCCCATTTTTTGCCACACTCTTAGCCCTGTATAAAGGGGTTTCACCACACTCTTAGCCCTGCATACAGGGGTTTCCTTGTCAGCTGCAGATTATCCCTGGCAAGTGAGGGAGGTCAGGAGGAAAAAAGAAAAACAGGTGGTCAGAAATAAAGAAGGCAGTGCATCAGAACAGGCTGGGTTCCCCGGGGTTGTAAATACTCACTACTTCAGAGGCTTAAAATCAGAGATCCATTGCTTGCTCACAGTAGATGATAGAATGAGCATTCCTTGCTTTTACTAAGTTGTCCAATTTTCAGTATTTTGTTATAGAGACAGATTAATGTAAGGCTTAAGAGGGATTCAGACAGCAGGTACACTCAGGGAAATCTTCCCAAAGAATTCTGTTGGGGGCAGAAGGATTTGTTTAAAGGAAGAGAACAGAGAACCCTAACAGCATGCAGAACAGCTGAGGAAAAGAAACAAGGATGGGGATAGTGTGATACCTTTGAGAAGCTGCGAGCAGAGTGAAGGTAGCCTGTTGGGCCACAAGTTGGAGGGTCCACCAAACATGGGTGCCCCGGACGGAAATGCAGGCTCATGCAGAAGTGCACCCACTTCAGGAGCCACAAGGACTCCCGAGCACGGGCACCCTGTGGTGAAACCACTGCTAAGAGTTTGTCTAATTAAAGGCTGAAGTGAAAGTAGCAAAGAGAAAATGTAAAAACTCTCATTCCCAGAGAGTTGTTATCCTACTAGTGGGCACGTTTCAAATTGCCCCTTCAGATACCAAGTTCAGCTCAATTCACAATGGCAAAGATACGGAATCAATCCAGCTATCCATCAATAGATGACTGCCTTAGGAAACTGTCACACACACACACACACACACACACAGACACACACACACAGACACACAAATATTATTCAGCCATAAAACAGAATGGAATCCTATGTTTTGCAACACAATAGATACAACTAGAGACCAATGTGCTTAGTAAAATAAGCCAATCCCCAAAACATAAATGTTACTCATTTTCCCTGATATGTGTCAAGTCATATATACAGTACAAAAAAAGAAGAATCTATAGAATGAGAGAAAGGAACATCTTGAAACAATAATTATTGTTTGCAGCCCGTATCTACATTCTTGAGGAATAATAGGGGATTTTTGTCTGCTTGCTACTTCTTGAAAACTTTAATGAATAGAGTGTTAAGCTTGTGATTGAGAAAATGAAGCTATGCCATTGTAAAACTCAAAAAAATAATAAAAGGTGAGGAATGCGGAGGGTGAGTGAGGAACATTGGCAGGCGGGAGAGTAGGGCAGGAAGTAATGCTATGCTCCCAAGTCTGTACCATTCACTCTATGTACATCATTTTGTAGTTCCCTGACACAGTGTCAGTACTCATTCTTACCTGAGTGCATGGACCAGTGTTAGGAACAGAGCCTTCCTTGGTCTCCAGGACGAGGAAAAGGCAGCTAGTGAAACCAAAACCCTTCAGCACAGAGCCCAAGCAGTGACAACCACTCAGTAAAACCCTCGAATCAGGAAGATGCAACCTGGGAAACTGAGTTCACTGTCCAGCCAACCAGAGCGTGACGGCCCTGAGCCAGCAGGAGCTAAAAATGAGCTTTGACCAAAAACAAAGCCCCTGCAGCCTTCCAGCAACTCCACCCACCACCACAGCTGTACTGGAGCCCAGAAACCTTACCTGCATCCTCAGGAGAACTTCATTGCCTGCTCACTGCCATTACTGTGATTAATGAACGCAAGCCTGCCCTCAGTAACACTTCATCAAAGGAGTGGGCAAGAGCCAAGAACCCCGAACCCTCTCCTGGAAAAACATCAATATGTTATCCCACCACCAGACACGTATGTGTGCACTCACCACTTCCCTCACCAGACACACACACACACACACAGGATTTCAGAGCCTTGCTGCCTTCACACCAGGGAGAAACTGGTACCCTCCTTCCATCCTTCCCTATCTTCCACAGAACCCCCGGACTGGCCCAGCTCCACTGGTTACCCCAACAGTGGATTCCTGGAAGCCCGCGCCCTATAACTGCCGGAAGTGACAGAGGAGCCTGGTCATTTCAACCAAGGTGCAGTGGTGAAGCGAGGCTGGGACTCCTTCAGATTCAATTTATGCTCTTGCTTCCTTCTGGTTTTATGACTTTTACTTTCATGGCCCTGAAAGGGCTTGTCGGGAGACACAGTGCTAGGTCTGTGGAGCGGGTGTTTTACGGCACCCTTGCCTGGGAGGGCATACACAGGCGAGGGAGTAACAAACGTCTCGCTTCTCTGTTGGCAACGGGCTCCCACTGGATGGCAGAAAAGAGCTTGCCGCTTCCATTAGGAAGCCCTCTTCCTGAGGACTGTAATTAGATAACCGCTCTCAGTCCCTGCCAGGGAAACAGCTGGGTGTGTTTCCAGGTGATGGTCCAAGGCCTCGGTTTTAGGAATCTCTGGGCTTCCCAGACATTAATCACAGTGTGGGGGAAGCAGGAAAAACAGGCAGCGACTGGAGACTCAGGAGGCATTTTGTAGCAGAGCACACGCGGGTGGAGAGGAGAGGGAAGACGGTGAGGGTCAGTCCCTGACATGCGGCCAGCCCCTTCAGGCAGGATGGACACAGAGGATGGCGGGGGCTCCAAGCTGCACGCAGATGGGTGAAACCAGGGCCACATGCAGACCTTGTGGGAATGAGAGATGATGGGCCCCTCCTCTCCTCCCCATAAGCAAGTCAAAGAACTCTTACTTTTCAAAAATCACTTTCAAATGTGTATACAAGCAGAATCAGCATACAGCCCCCTTTCTAGCCAGTTTAAATGCATAATTATGAGTAGGTGAATTACAAATGAGATGCTTCTGCTCTTCCTTTGCTCCTCCTCTGCCCTTAGCATGTGCTTGTGGTCTCTGTGGTACCTGACACTCGCTTTGGGCACTGTGGCCAGTAGTCCGGATAATAGGTGGACATTTGATTGGAGCCAGGAATGCCAACAAGATCACAGATCCCACAGAGCTGATGTTCTTGGGTCCCATGGAAGCTCTGAAATGAGATCTCAGGCAAGGCACAAGCCCGATGGAATCTCCAGGAATGAGATTGGCGAACAGCCATATGCGAGCACATGGAGCTGAGACTGAAGGCAAACCTAAAAGCTGTGCACATGAGGGGAGAGGGAACAAGGTAGACATGGTAGAGAGGATACCGAGAAGCACCCGAAGTCATGGCTAGACACAACAGCAGCCTACAAAGGTGAAATGCCCATCCACGAATGAATGGTGAAAGAAAATGTGACATGCATGCAGTGATCCAGCAGGCGTATAGCCCAGCAATTAAGACATGGGTTAAGACGCCTGCATCCCACATCGGAGTACCTGAATTATACAGGCCTGACTCTGTCCTGAATCCAACTCCCTGCTGCTGTTAACTCCTAGGTCTCCATCACCTGCACAGCAGAGATGGATCCAAACTTCGATCTCAATCCAGCCTTGGCCATCAGGCTTCGGGAGTGGTCTCGTTCATTCTCTCTGTCTGTCTCTCCTCTCTGACATGTATAACACAATACCACTTAGCCTTAAAAAAAAAAAGCAATCTTATCATTTGTGACAACTTGGACGAATCTGGGGGACATGAGCTAAGGGAAATAATTCAGGCGGAGAAAGATGAGTTACACATGATCTCAGTCATATATGGGATCCAGTCAAGTTTCACTCATAGAAATACAGCAGAACATAGTTCCCAGAGGCTTGGGGCTGAGGGTCATAGGGTCTTACAAACACAAGGACTAGGTTTTAAGATTTGTGGTCATAGGGTCATATAAACACAAGGACTACATTTTGAGATCTGTGGCTCAGCAGGAAGACTATAAGACATTACACTGCATTTTCTCAAAATATCTGAATGTTTAAAAAGGATATCCTGTGAGGTGATAGTTATGTTAACTAAATTGACTGAATCACTCCCATGACACACCTAAGTGCTTAAAAAAACTGGAAAATTATCTTGTCACAAATATACTTTTTAACCCATCCATATGAGGAGATCTTCAGGAAAATTTATGAAAGCCACATTATGAAAAGTTTGTAAGATTGCCAAACATTTCTACACTAAAAGAAATTTACCCTTTAGTTCTATTTTCCACAAATGTTTGAAACACTCTGCTATAGCAACACACCACCTTGTACCTGATACATACACATAATTATACTTTATCCTTCAAAAATAGAAATACTAACATAAAATAAAGACCGAACATTCACTGGATCTTGGGAGGGGAACTTCACTAAACCAGGGGATCCCAAGTATCCTTTCCTCACTCAAGAACAGCCCAGATGCTGAAGGGTTCCTAAGATGCTAAAGAAGGGATGCCAGTGAGAAAGGGGGAGCCTTCCTCTGAGCAGTGAGGAACCAGGGTAGCCAAATGGCTAACCCAGGGCAGAGACCTGGATTAACATGTAGTATCTGCATTTAATATGGTTCAGTAAGATATTTCTTTTTCTTTTTTATTAAAAAAAGTCGAGTTTTATTTATTTCAAGGGCAAAAAGATAGAGGTCTTCCTTGTGTAGAGTCAATCCCCAAATTCCCACGGCAACTGCAGCTGACCTCCCACCACGCCAGGAGTTCAGAAGTCAGTCCTCATCTTCCACCGCAATGGTTGGCATCCCATTACCTGACGTAAGGTGTGCATGAGCAGGAAGCTGGACTGGAAGCAGAGGCAAGGCTCAAATCTGGGGGGCCCATAAAGAGCGCAAACAGCTTAGCCAGCCAGCAGCTTAACTCTGTGCACAGCACCTGCCCTCCAGTGGGCTATCTCAACACCTGGGTGCAGCAGGAATTCCAATTACCAAACTGTTATTTTTCTCTGAAAATTGTTGAAAAAGTGAGAAGAGAGAGTAAATGAGGACTAAGTGAGGACGTTCAAGGGGTGCTGAAGGTCTCAGCTGAAAAGTACAAGTACTCAGATCAGGTTGTTACTGTTACCACTTTGGCAGTTTTTCTGCAAGATGGTAGTCTAACAGTCTCCAGTGATAGGTGCTCTTATCAAGAGTAAATGTGCAAGATTCCCTCCTTTATAATTTTGTTTTTGTTAGTGTTTGACACCAGTGACTCTGTCTTTAGTATGACAATTTTCACGTACACCCTGGACCTCCAGAAGGAACTGAACACTCCAGCATCTTAACTTGCACCTGTAAGATTAATTTCAAAGGTCTGTTCCAGAGCTGTAATAAAATTATATTGTTTTAATCTTACATTAGTTTGTTACAGCAGTAACTAGAAACTAATTGAAGCCTACCCTGCTTTTTTTTTCCAGCTAAGGAACTAATGCCTGGCACAGAACAGAAAATAAATGAAAAAGCTATGAAGGAGTTTCTCACTTCAACATGAAACTACACAACTTTTGAGATCAAAATCCAGCATCTTCTATTTTCTCACCAGCTCCTAGCACTTTACACAGAATCATCATCCAGGGTCCAGCGCAGTGGCCTAGTGGCTAAAGTCCTCGTCTTGCAATGCATCAGGATCCCATACAGGTGCTGGTTCATGTCCTGCCTGCTCCAGTTCTCATCAGGCTCCCTGCTTGTAGCCTAGGAAAACAGTAGAGGACAGCCCAAAGCCTTGGAACCCTGAACCTGCATGGAAGACCTGGAAGAAGTTCCTGGCTCCTGGCTTTGGAAGGGAGCTGAACTCCATTGTGGCTGTTGCAGCCACTTAGGGAGTGAGCCAACAGATGGAAGATCTTTCTCTCTGACTCTTCTTCTCTCTGTAACTCTGACTTTTCCATTAAAAAAAAAAATCTCCCCCCCCCCCAAAAAAAATCATGTAATAAAAATAGGATTTGAAGGAATAGATAGTTAACTTAGTGCTTAAAATGCCTGGGCGGGATTATGCAGATCCAGCTCCTAATCCCAGCTTACTGTTAACATAGAACCTACCAGGCAGAAGAGATGACTCAAGCATCAGGGTTCCTGCCACTGATGTGGAAGACCTGGGTTGAATTCACAGGTCCTGGCTCTGGCCCTGGACCAGCCCCAGGTGCTCCGAGCATTAGGGATGTGAGCTACTAGAAAATCACTCACTTTCTGTTTCCCTCTCTGTCTGTCTCTACCTCTCAAACAAGTAAAAAAAAATTAAAGGGGAAAATCACAAATAACCTGCGTTCACTTGGTTGGATTGTTGTGCCAAGATGTTTAGCCCAACAGCTATTCTAGATGCTTCTGTCAGGATCCTTCTGGATCAGATCAACGTTTACATATCTGTATGTAGACTTTAAATAAACAAGATTGCCTTTTGTAATGGGGCTGGGTCTCACCCAGTCAGTCAAAAGCCTGAACAGAACTGAAGAGGATAACCTCCCACAAACCAGAAGCAATCCTGCTAGGTTTTTGGAGCTCTTCCTGGGTCTGCAGTCTGGATCAGCTGCATTTTTTTGTTGATGGAGGTGATTGTTTGAAGAAAGAAGGAGCACTGGTATCCACTCATTCATTTCCCATATGCTTGAAACAGCAGGAACTAGCCAGAGCCAAGTCTAGGACCTAGGAATGCAATCAAGGTCTCCCATGTGAGTGGCAGAACACACTGCCTCCAACATGAGGCTCAATTCAGGAGCTGGAGCTGCAAACCAAGACTAAGTGCTCCAGTGTGAGACGTGAGATTCTCAACTGCTAGACTAGATGCACGCACCAGTGTGCAGAGTTTGAATTTACCAGGTCCTGTTACCATGTGAGCCAATTCCACATGGTAACAAATCCACACATACAATTGGATTTCTTCCGCTTCCACATGCTATTAGTATAAAAAGTCCATCACACCTACATCACTCACTGCATCGTATCTTATTTAATGACCACGCCATTTTAGGTATGACTATCTCCAGTATACAAAAGAGAATATTAAGGTTTGGGATACTAAAATATTTTGCCTTACAGCATGCCAATAATAAACACAAGAGGCGCGATTCATACGCAGTGACACCTGCCACCTGGGGCTGAACTCTCCATGCACGATACTGCTCTAACAGCTGGTGAGACAGCATTGTAAAAGAGTTACAGATTCTTTTAAAGGATATAGACTAAGGGTCAGAATGTATTGGAATTCCAGACTCCCTAATATCTTTCCAGGCACATAGAGTTGTCCAATCAATATGTAATGCTCTAATTCACTAGATTGCATTAGACCAGCCAGGCTCTGAGGGACTGCTTAAAATGAGCTTTGAGACGAAGCAATGCATCAAGCAGAGGATGCTCCTAATAGTGTTTTTCCCTTTCACCCTTGCATTTTAATTCTCTGTGTGGTCTATGTGGATCCTGTTGCCATCCCATAGCTACTGTGTTCTCTAGATGTCCTCTAATGATTCCCTATATATACACATGTACTGTGTACCGGTCCATTGTGGACCCTATCCTCAGCAGAAAGATAAATGTAAACATACAGTTTGTGCTTTCCAAAAGGAACCCCTGATAAAACATTTATGAATATAATATTTACAAATTGTTGTTAACATTGCTTTAGGCCAAACTGAAGCTTGAAAGAATGTGAACATTTGTGAATGCAATTACGTGTGCCTCCTGTGAAGATGGGATAACCAGAACCAGATTTGCATCTCTCTCTCTCTCTCTCTCTCTCACACACACACACACACATCTGAAATGGCAGAATATAGATATGCTGTGTGAACAGTGGATGAATCAATGACCATCAGGAAAGGACATAAACAGTGTGGCTCTAAAATGGACCCAGCCTATTTCCTTGAGGGAGTTCCTAACTCACAGTGCAGGACGAGAGAAGTATCACCCTAAAGTAATATCAACACCTGCATATAAGAAAAAAAAAGAAAAGAAAAACTACTTGAGGATGAGAAACAAGGACTTTAAAGGTTACAGCAAACAGTGCTGGGCTTTATCTGCTCCATCTGCTAGACTGCAAACTTGAAAACCCATGAGACTTTGGGGGAATACACAAAAGGTATCCTTGCATCAACAACAGGGAACAACTAACTCTTCCTGGAGCCCTAACCTGCCTAACAAATCTTAACAGTAAGACTTGCAGCCCCAGTTCTCATCCAGCTCCCTGCTTGCAGCCTGGGAAAACAGTCGAGGATGGCCCAAAGCCTCAGGATCCTGCAGCCATATGGGAGACCTGCAAGAAGTTCCTGGCTCCTGGTTTCAGATTGGCTCAGCTTCGGCCATTGCGGCCACTTGGGGAGTGAATCATCGAATTGAAGATCTTTCTGTCTCTCCTCCTTTCTGAATATCTGACTTTGCAATAAATAGATAAATAAATAAAGCAAGATTTGAAAGGAGTAACAACGCATCCCACACACTCACAAAAACAATTTACTGTATCCTGGGGTGTGCAAAAAAGCTCAGCAATATCTTTACATATCCTAAAAGGAAATATCCAGCATCCAATAACGTAATCTCATAATGAGTGGCATCAAACCAAAAATTACCAGGCAGGCAAAAAAACTGAATAAGTAAATAGCACAATATAGAGATAAATGCATTGAAATCAACCATTAACTGAAGCAGATGTGGGAATTCATATTATGGCGACTTTAAGTTTACACCAATTATACACATGTGTTAAGGGAAGTTTGCTGGAGGTCATTGGTGTGGACTAGGTTCCTGCATAGGAGAACTGACAGGCTAAACCAATGGAGAATTTAATTAGAGTAACTGGGCCTTCAGTTAGTGATGGGAAGTGTGCAACCAATTAACCTATTAAGCTGTAAGCAATTACATTGACTCTGAACCTCACTCCCATTCTCTGAAAATGCTGTTGGCTGAAAATTCTCTGAACCTCTGAATTCTGATAGCGCCTCAATTCATGACTCACTTTTGGTTTTGCTTTGTTTTTGCCACTCGTTGTTTTGTCTCCCACTGCACAAACAGAATCTGTTCAATTTGATTAGTCTGGGGATTTCCCCTGTTAATACATGGAAGACTTAAAAAAAAACCCACATAATTCACAATAGACAAAAATATATAGGGCTTGAGACGAACAGGACACTGAATGGGATCATCTGCAGATCAGATACTAAGGAAGTAAAGATGAGTTAACTTAAAGACACAAAATTAGACTCTATACAAAATTAGCATAAATTGCTAAGGGAAATGAGCCAATCCCAAAAGGTCAGATACCACATGTTTGCGTTAATTTAAGAGGATATGATGTTATGTAAAACATGTTATTTTATGTATATTATGTTATATGTTGTGTATAAGCTAAAACTGAATTGACAATGAGGTGATCACAGAAGATGGTTAAGAAATTGCAATTGTTTTTAACATACTGGTTACTCAATACTATAACTATTAGTTACACAACAAAGTTAATTGTTGCTGAGGGTATGTTGGAGCCTTTAATTGATCGGGTTGATAATCTGATGGGTCTGCCCACGGACCGGACAGGGTCTCCCCAGGAAGCTGAGGAACTAGACTGGACTATAAGATGTTGGACTCTATGTTTAGCTTATGCTTGCAAAGAGGGGATCTCAACTGTACTTGATCAGTGGATATGCAACAAGGTGGAATATTCCACATGGGGGGAGGGCGGGGGAGAGGTGGGGTGATTCCCAGTTTCAACGAAACTGTATCACATAATACAATGTAATCAATGAATTAAAAAAAAAGTAAAAAAAAAACAAAATTAGCATAAATATGGAAAAGTAAGGAAAGAGCATCAGTAAGCTGTGGAACAAGTTAGGGAGGACTAATATATGTGTAAATGGAGTCCCCAAAAAGAAGAAAGACAGAAAAACCTCTTTCAAAAATCCAACAGATGGAAACTGACCACATTCTATGAATATTGTAATCTTAGCGATCTCAGCAGCTCAATAAGCAAAATCACAAATGAAGAACAAATATCAAAGTACATCGTAATATTGCTCATACATCACTGCTAGAGAAAAAAGTTTTAAAACATCTTAAAAAGTTTAAAACAGGCAAGAAATAAGGACCTGGGGCCAGCTTCGTGACACAGCAGTTTCAGCCCCAGCATTAGAGCTGTTTCTAGTCCTGGCTGCTCTGCTTCTGATCCAGCTTCCTGCCAAGGTTCCTCGGAAGACAGCGTATGGACCATGGCGCCCTCATGAGAGATCACAACACTTTCCTGCTCCTGGCCATAGCCTGGCCCAGTCCAGGCCATAGTAGCCATTTGCGAAGTAAATGACCAGATGAAATTTTTTTTCTTTCCATCTCTCCCTCTGTCACTCTGCTTTGCACATAGTTTTATTTAGTTGTTTTTTGAAATACATGTATGCATATATATTTTTTTACTAGAAAAACAGTTACAGAGAGAGGCATGAGAGGCAGAGCAAGAGATCTTCAACTGCTGCTTGACTCCTGAAAAGGTTGCAATGGGCAGAGAGCTGTGTTGACCTGAAACCAGGTGCCGGTAGCTTCTACGGGGTCTCCCACATGGCTGCAGGGACCCGAGGACTTCTGCCATCCTTCACTGCCTTCCAAGGCAGCTAGCAAGGGGCTGAATCAAAAGTAGAGCAGCATCCATATGGGGAACTAATGTTGATGCAGTTGGAGGATTAGCCTGCTACATCACTGTGCCAGTCCCTCACATAATTTTTTTTTGCAAGTCTTGTTACATACAGCAAAATAAAGATATTTTCAAACTATAGATGACCCATTTGTAGCAATACAAGTGAGAAAACAAGAAACATCCTTAAGTGCAAAAATAAAAACATCTAGTTTTTTACATGCACAAAAAATGAAGGAAAATGGACTATTTTAAACATTTAATGACTGAAAATTACTGTCAACAAATCTACATTGCAAAAAAAATGAGAAGTCTTCCAAGTAAGTGATATCAGATGGTAATATGGATCTGCTCAAATAAATGATGAAGAAATGAGAAAATGTAACAAAATGGATAAAAATTATAAGAGGATTTTTAAAAATTATTTAAATGCCAGTAAAAGATAACTTTAAATAAAAATAACAAGGTAGCATGGGTTTACAACAGCTATAGAAGCAAAATGTATGAAACTAATAGGGTTAAGGAAAGGAGTAGATGCGTGCAAACGTACTGTGGTAAAGTACTTTGCACAATAGATAAAGGACGTTGAGGATGTTTGAGCCTGGCCCGACTCAAACTGCTGCAGTCATTGGGGAATGAATCAGTAAGGCTCTCTCCTCTCTCTCTCTCTATTTCTCTCTCTCTCTCTCTCTCTCTCTCTCTCTCTCTCTCCCTCTCTCTCCTTGTTGCTCTCTCTCATTGTGAATGCATGGGTATCCCCACCTCACTGTTGCCCTTGTTTCAAATAAATAATAAATATTTTAAATTTGATGAAGTAGTTGGACAGAAAATCAGAACAGATGTAAAAGATCTAAACAACTTGCATTCAGTAAAGTAAGGCAAAAAAATATCAAAATTCTCCATATTAAAATGAATGAATGAGTAGGACATACACCTCTACTCTTCTAAACAGACAATATGAGCCAATCCATAAAAGCGAACATTAAGTTTTGCAAAGGTGTTAAGTGTGAGATCAATATGCAAACATCAAGCTTATTTCTACATGCTAAAAATGAGCAATCAGAAAAATCAAACTGAAAATAGACCTTTGCAAATAGTTACAAGATGACAAACAAAGTGAAAGACCTCCGTAAATGAAAAGTGTTAAACATAGCTAAGGGAAATGACAAACACTTAAATAAATGGAGACAGATATTTTGATCATGAATGAGAAACGTTAAAATACTTTGGATGTCAATTCGCTCCCAATTAATAAATTCAATGTTAGACAAGCTACCAGAAGATATCTTTTATGTAAAACTAGTCGATTCAAACTCATCTCTACAAGAGCCAAATGAATTCTGCAAAAGAAGAAAAAAAAAACTGGAGATACAGTATGGCCTGATTTCAAGACTTAGTGTAAGGCTTCACAGTGAGGGTGACATGTATTAATGAAGGCACCTGGGTCAATGAAACAGAGAAAAGTCTAGAAATAGACTCACACATTTGTGCAATCTTATATTACCTAAATGGTTGAAAGCAATAAAGTGAAGATGAGAGAGACTTGTCAATGAGTGATGGTGAAACAATGGGCATTCCATTCATAAAAAAAGCCAGCTTCAATCCCTCTGGCAACACATAGCAAAAGCAAGCGAATAACAACTCCCTCCCTGAAAATGAATCATAGACCAAAATGTTCAAGGTAAGCTATAAAACTTCTAGAAGAAAACACAAGAGAAAATCTTTGAGACTTTGGTTTAGAGTATGTATTTGATTTTTTAAAATTGTGATACAGAAGAGAACTGTATGGACGTGGATCAATACAGCAAAACTGATATCACTGTTCCTGAGAGACCTGCTTGCAAAATTGTTAATTTTAATTACATTAAGGATTAACAATGTTTAGTATCATTTCACGTGATTATTTCCCATGCATATGTCTGTTGAAATAGTTATATTTTTTACATTAAAGTTATCATTGAGATATTTTGTGGTAAATTCTTTTTTATTCAGTTATAGCTTTGCATTTTTTTAAATCTCTGGCTTGTCTTTTTTTTTCCAAAATATTTGGACTTAGGCCAAGAGACATGGTTTGTGAGGCGGTGCGGGTCAGTTGTCACAGAGGTTACCTAATTTTCGAATGGCTTGCACTATGCGAGGACCCTTTGGCTTGTCTTTAAAACGCTTAAAATTTATATAAGATGAACCAGTTTCATGTAGCGCAGATATACAGGTTTACTAGCATAATAATACTTCCCATTTATTTAATTATTTCAAAATAATAAACACATGAATGTAGCTTATTGTATATCCATTATACTCCCATAAAGCTACTTTTGAAAAGCACAAATATACAATATAGTAGCTAACCAAAAGCAGTTGTACTTTTCCTTAAGAAAATCACTCAGTATCCATTGCAGATGTAACAATCTCATAATTGATACACATCTCAAAAGCTGGGTTCTCAAAGTTCTATTCTTGACCTAGTCATGATGACACTATTTAAGGTGCCTGCATCCCAATTTGTAATATCTGAGTTTAATGCTCCACTTCTGTTTGCAGACAGTTCAGACCCTAGAAAGTGACAAGCAATGGCTCGAATAGTTGAGCCACCCACATAGGTGTGGATTAAGTTCCTGGCTCCATACTCCAGCTGTGGTCCAGCACCAGCTGTTTCAGTTGTTTCCAGCAACTGGGGAGTGAAGGAACAGACCAACAACAGCTCTCCCTCTCACTCTCTTTCCTCCCTCATACATTTTTTTGAAAAGGTTATATTCTCATCTTCTAGACAATGTTTCTTCGCACCTGTAAATATAATCACATTGGAGATGACAACATCTGAATTTGAGTTCCTTCCTGAACAACAACAATAATGAAAATCCAACCTAAATAGATTTCCCACCCAGCCTCACGACCCCGCCTATGCATGTCAAGTGCCTGTGAACATCTTACGTTTAAGTCTCCTCCCTCTCATCTCTTGCTTGGCTTCAAAGACCCCTTAATGCCTACTCAAAAGGTGTCCCTTTATTACATTTCTGTTCACCACGGATCTATATGAGACACAGGGAGAGACTCCAAAACAACTTCTCTGGAATCTATAACCATTAAAACTTGACCCAAAAAAAAGCAGCAAATTGAAAAATAAGAAAAACAAAACCAAGTTATGAAATAGCAAGCTCTATCAGTAGCACTGGGTGCCCTGATTGAAACCCAATGGCATCAAGAGGGGACGATACCCCCTATAGGCTGCTGAAAGTGCCAAAGTCACAGAAGAGGATAATAAAATCCCATGACAGGTGCGGGAGGAGCAGGAAGGCCTCCACAGCACTGAACATAAGGAAAAAGCCACAGTGAGAGGATATAATAAGAAAATAATGAGGCCGTCGTATCTTGCCTTTCCAAGATTTCTCAGAGCACCACTGTTGCTAACACTTCCTGCAATAAAACAGGACTCTCATTCCTTCAGAAAATACATCTGAAATCTGAAATGAAAAGTCTTTCAAGCACGCGCTTGTACCATGGAGGGTGACCCCCTGAGGGACAGAAAAGCTGGCAATTTCTGGAGTCCTGAATCTTATTTTTTGCTTCAGGCTGTCTTCTTGTAAAAGGAATCTGAAAGGAAATAAGCAGGAGTTGGCTCATTGTTCATGAACTTCTAACTGTAGGGGAAGTTTACAAGTTATCCATTATTGCTGCACTGAACTTTTCCAAAACTTGTTTTATTAACCCCCTAAAAATAGGTGTTTATTCTCTCTTCTTACATTCTTCCAAGTTTCTGTCTTTTATGTAGCCCATTCTTCTCCAACCAAGACATTTCATTTAGGGAGGAGTGCCCCATCACAGCCACCAAGCTTTTTCAAAGATCTTCTCTCATTCTTAGAAAAAGAATCCACAGGCTGACCGAGTTGCCCTTAACTCTGGAATCCAGGCTCAGTATCAGAAGAATGGACCAGAAACTAGGAACCAGTTTACTGGCTGTTCATATGAAATGACTTGGGAAGGCATGTCCCTGTATACCTCAGAGATGCCCACTCCCTTGCTTCCTCCTTATATCCGTTCCCCATGTGATTCCCACCCCCCCTCAAACTTGACCTCCGAGTTTGCTCTGAAATCAGCTAGGACTCAGCAAGAAAAGTATCAAGATTTAGCATGATCAATTCCCATTTGTCTTAGCACTCTCCATGCTGACTTCCATAGTGACGGTACTATCCTATACTCCCACCAACCGTGAAGTAGGATGCCTTTCTGCTCACACCCAGGCTAGTAGGTATACCCTAATACTATAGGGGGAAATGGGGCCAGGGTAGGGGAAGAGGTTGGAAAAGAAATTCCCTGAGTCTATGGAATTTTACATGAAAAATAAAAATGAAAGAAAAAACTCAGTATGAATGCTCTATAATAAAAACCTGGGAACAATTCCAATGACTGTCAAGAGGGAACTAAACAAATATATCACAGTGCATTCACACTATGGGGCTACAAGGTAGTCCTTGAAACAATGGAATGAATGCCTGTGCTACCTGAAGGTGATGTCAAAGGAAAGTAGAGCAGTGTCATCAGAGGTTGGGAAGTATGAGGGGAGAAATTGAGTAGAGTAAGGAATGAAGACAGGTCCCAATGTGTTCACTGCAAACAGAATAATCCCTTGATGGTATGTAAGATTTAATGCTTCTATTCCGAGGGTAGGCGTTTGTCCTAGCAGCCGATCCATCTATGACCCATGTTGCAGGGCCTGGGTTCTGTTCCCAACTCTGGCTCCTCACTCTAGCTTCCTGGCAAAACAGACACTGAGAGAGAAGGGATATGTAACCTAGTGTTCCACAGCACTTTGGGATAACTATAGTTCACAACAACTTACATATTTGATAAAGTATAGGCAGAGAGGAGTTTGAAGTTTCTGAGTAAAGAAAAATGAAAATGCAGTAATGTTTTAAGGAGGTGCAAGTGTTAACTCCACTCATTTGATCACTATACTTTGATGCGCATTGTGTCAAATTATCACACTACAGTTCATCATAAGAACAATGATTGCATGAATGGTAAGCAGAGTCATTAAATGACCCAAATATTTAAGAGCTAGAAAGAATAATTATGGGTTAGATCAAGTCTCATAGCACATCATTGACAAAGCAAAATTTTTTTCCCAAAATACATACCCATATAGAAATACCTTTATGAATTTATTTAAAAACTACTAAAAAGGAGCAAGCTATATTTGAGGTGGGATGGAATAGATAAAGGAGGATTACACATTTCATATGTTTCATTTTCGTATTTTTACATCTTAGAAAAGGCCACAGCTATGTTTGCTGTTAAGCCCCACAAATTTTCTGCCAACAGGCACAGTGATACAGTGCCTGACATCAGGACGAGAAACACCATCCACACACAGTGTATGTGACATGATCGGGAGCATCAACAGCGTTGTGAACACTATGGGTGACTCCACACAGTCTGTGCCACACAGGCACACTCCCTCCACCGCTGCTTCTTGGATGCCAAGG
Source organism: Ochotona princeps (assembly GCF_030435755.1). NCBI lineage: Eukaryota > Metazoa > Chordata > Mammalia > Lagomorpha > Ochotonidae > Ochotona > Ochotona princeps. The sequence continues at coordinate 10,920,797 of NC_080844.1, read as the reverse complement.
TGTTCCCCACACCGCCAATGATTCATTTCATGCTGCTCTCCCTACTGCTCCTTGTGTTCAGCCACACTGGATTTGTAGCTCCTCAAAGAAGACCCTAAGGGCCTTGCTCTGCATGGTAAATCTTTGTTTCCAACAAACACAGCACTTCCTGTAGGATGCCTTTCCTGGGTCCCCATGCTGCCTCAGATCCTGCCGCCACTGGTCCTCAAGGCAGTCTCTTCTCAACCGGGTAACTGCCACTCAGCGGCTCAATTTCCCCAATTTTTAACTGCCACTCAGTGGCTCAATTTCCTCTATTTTTTAGAGTTCAGCTTCTGAACTCTAAAAAAAAGTCAGAGACCATGTCTATCTTTTTTTGAAAAACATTTATTTTGTTTTTATAGTAAAGTCAGATATACAGAAAGGAGGAGAAACAGAGAGAAAGATCTTCCATCCGATGATTCACTCCCCAAGTGACCGCAATGGCCAATGTTGTGCTCCTGAAGCCAGGAGCCAGGAACTTCCTCCAGGTCTCCCACATGAGGGCAGGGTCCCAAGGTTTTGGGCCGTCCTCGACTGCTTTCCTAGGCCACAAGCAGGGAGCTGGATGGAAAGTGAGGCTGCCGGTATTAGAACCAGCGCCCATACAGGATCCCTGCGCTTTTAAGGCAAGGACTTTAGCTGCTAGACCACCGCACTGGGCCCCCATGTCTATCTTGATTATCTCTTCAGTCCAGGTTAAATTAATTTATTCCAGGGTAAACTAATATTTTTGAAAGAATGACAAAAAGCAGCCAGGAAAATATAGCCTGACAGAAAACATACATGAGACAGGGAAGGGGTGAAAACTTGTTTTTCAACTTCTGAAGTCCCATAGCACAGCTAGACAAAAGCCTATTCATCGTTAAGACAGAGACATAACATTTTATCAGTCTGAAATGACTCTAAAATTAGATTACCTCTGTGCCATTTCTCCACTGGTATCAAGCGAGGTTCTGCCAGATAGACTCAAATACAGAAATGTGTGCTATAATCAACTTTCATCTATTAAAAACGTGACCTTACTAGAGGAAGCCCTCTGACCCTTCTGAATCCAGTTAGTCATCTTTCACAGGATCCTAATGGTGCTGGAGGTAGCCATTACAAGAGAATCTCTGAAACATAGAAGGTTGGGCACAGGTTACAAACAGTTCTCATGCTGAAAATGTATCAGAATTTCAAATGGAAAAGTACACAATTTGTGGGCCAGTTGTGGGGCCCAGATGAGTTTCCCTTTACCCCCGATAAACAAATGGCAAGGTCAGACCCTGGAAATGTGCTGGCTCTCCAGACAGTGCCGGGGGAGAAGGATGCTGATTGTGTTTGAATTGATTCCATTCCATCAGATTGTCTTATAATAATAAATATTTTCCTAGGTTCTCCATGAACTGGCTTTGAGCTTCAATGGTGTATAAACACAAGCATCAACAACAAGCTGGAGGAATCTGGTTTTATGAATGAGGATGGCTGCACAGAGCTATCTTTGAGCCCTGACCCTGTTGAGAGGTTAAGCAGACACACTTTGCCATCTGGGAAAAGCCTGATGAGGCAACCAAGGAGGCACTGGACCAGAGAGAGAACCTGAAACTGCTAACACACCTGAGCTTAGCTTTTTTGGGGGCGGTGCTCCAGAAAACTTATCTCGCAACACTCCAAGCAGGGCCAGATCACCACAAGGAAGGCTGCCAGAGACCAGGCTTGGGTTAGAGTTTTGAACACACAACACATGAAGATCAAAGGATAAGGGCCCTCTGAGCAGCAAGGGCCCTCAGCTTCCTGCAGCCACTATAAAATCACGGGCGAACTGCTTCTGGCAGATGCAGTGTCCTTTGGTAACTACTAAATCTTCCCACTGCCTCCTTGTGCCAAATTGATAATGCTTTCCTCTGAGCAACTCCCACTTGCAGCTCACAACTTGGCAATGCCCTAAGCAAAGGACACCTCCTGTCCACTAACAAAGACAGTGCTACAGTAGCAGAAATGTCCCCAGCCTTGATATAATAAAGACATTTTAACACCAACAGGAGCTCTGAGAGTAGGATCTCACCCCAGATCAGGCCAGTGTTGCTTTAGAATAAGGAGTTGCAGGATCAATACCTTGCCTGCTTGTTTATCTTGACTGCATCACTCATTATCCTCTCTGGGAGTTTGCAGTGGTCACAGGCATGCATGGGAAGAGACACCTACAGATATAATTTAAAGGGTTGCCAACCTGACACAGGGCAGCAATCCTTGAAAGACAGTGCGAAGTTGGCAGCTCAGACCTGGAAAGGCTGGCTCAGAAAGAACCTGGTTCCCATCTAGGACGGTCAGTGACTGGGGGGCAACCTGCTTAGTGAGAACAAAGTCTGGGCCACAATGGGTCACTGGCCCCCAGAGTTGACTTTTGATTGATAACAACTCCTTTAAGAATTCTGTGTTCCAAAAGAACTGCTAGTGGGTGTCCAGGGGTCCCTACTGTGAACTCTTCTCCCAGGTTGGAGCCAAGAGACAGTGTGCTTTCCACCCAACAGTGTCCTGGGGCATAGTGCCCCTAAGACCAGGCTCTTAGGGTCTGCTAAGTAGTTCCTATATTTCTTGCCTTCCTGATGGAATCTGCCTGTGAGGAAACTCAAAGCCCATTTGAATCTGCTGGTGTCTCTGCCTCCAAGAAGATTGGAGTTTAAGTCAGACCCTGATGATCCAGCTATTACCAAGTGCCCAAGTGGAAGGCAAATACTCCACATTCACACATGCATGAGTGCCAAGCACCACAGAAAAATATACACCTCCACCCTACCCACACATCCCTGCATTGGTGTATTTGCTTAAAGAGGAAATATTGGGGAAGAAACTGTTAACTTTCAGAGTAAATCCCCTCATGTTCATGGGAACTAAAATGTCAGTTTTGAAAAATGGAAATTTTATACGAGGGCCTCCTCTGAGGTCCTCCACTGCTTTGCATATGTTTTAAAAGGTGGGGAGAATTTTTATTGACATGCTGCAGAGACTCCAGCAACATCCAGCCAGGGTGCCCCAGCTTTCTGCAAACCCTGCTAATGAATCCCTAGACAAGAGAGATCAGTTACATGATACTCCCAAAGCAGGCTACAGTCCAAAACATGCATTCTCTCGTTGGATACAGAAATAAATCAAAGTATCCACCAGTGCCTTCCACAGTTGTCATTATTCTGACTTCACCTGGGAGAATTCATTCTTCTGAATCAGGTAACTAGAGCTTTGGGACCTTCGTTAGGAGGCAGCTTTGGCTGGATGTGTGCTTTTGCCGACAGATTGAGATAGCCCAACAGAAAAAGGGCTGCGTTATGTTCTGAATTGCACACAATGGCCCATTTCGCTATGAAAACTCTGAAGTACTCACAAGACTTGAATCATAATGGCAGCAGGATGATGGTAACAAAAGGCTGCAAGCCTAATCACCCATAGCTTCCTCATTCCTCTTAGATGGACTTGTGTTAGGACAAAGCAGGTTGGCCTCTCAGCTTGTTGTTCGGATAGTCTAATCATCCATCCTGTCTCTGTTGCTCATAGTCTCCAAAGGGGTCGCACACTTGTCGTGGTCCACACACCAAAAACAAACAACAATGAAAAGTTCCATTGGAAGTACAATGTCCTGATACACTTAAATAACACAATGGACTTGTAACTGTTGTTGAAGGACTAAATTACTGTGACAGTATAGGTGAATAGGTGCAAACAGTAGGGAGCGAGTGAAGGGGAAATTCTTAAGCATAAGGAATTGTATCATGCAAATGAAGAGCAAAAAAATGATAAGTTCAACCCAACAATGCCAGCATTTCATTAGGGTTTGCAGCAAGTTATTTTTGCTGAAATGAATCAACAACAGGGAAACTGTAAAATTCACAAGTTGTGTGAGAAATTTGTATGTGGAATTCTATGCAACCTTAAACAGTCAGAAGAGCCTGTTGCATGCCACAGCATAGAAGAGTCTTAACATCGTGCCGAGTGAGGTAGGCCAAGCGATGACAGAAAAAAAAAATTCATGATTTCACTTACATGAGCTATAGAACAGGCAAATTTAAGAATGTGGGAAATAGAATGTTGGTGGCCAGAGGCTGGAGGGAAGGGTGACCAGGAAGTAGCTCTTTTAAAGGCAGGGGGTTTCCCAGAATATAAGAAAGAAAGTTCTAGAGACCTGCTGCACAACATGCTGATAGTCAACCCAATCTGCACTACACACTTAGAACACCAACACCACACACTTGTAAGTTAGTGAGAACAGAGTAGGCATTTGGCCTAGTGGATAAGAAACTGGGGTCTGGGTTTGATTCTCAACTCTGCTTCCAGTTTCAGCTTCCTGCAAAGGCTTACCCTAGAAAGCAATAGGTGATGGCTTAAGTAGTTGGGTCCATACCAACCCTTGTGGGAAACTTGAATTGAGTTCAGGGCTCTTTGGCTTCAGCCTAGCCCAACTCCGGCTATTGCAGATGGTAACATTGGGGAAGTGCGCTAGTAAGTGAACTAACAGATGGATTCTGTGTGTGTGTGTGTGTGTGTGTGTGTGTGTGTGCACATGCACCTTTCAAACATTTTTTAACTTAAGGGTATTTGTCATGTTAGGCATTTTAGCCCTCTTTTTTGTTAAGTACACAGAGATACAAGAAAGCAAGTGTTGTAAGGAATTCAGTCTGCCATTTCGTGAGAATCACAGGATTCCTGGCTTCATGAGCAATCAGGCTGAATTATCAGAACAGCTTTTAGATAGCAACAATTACCCTTGCTTTTGCAGTCCCTCTCAGCCAAAATGTTTAGCTCCTCAAATCACGGACTTGGTCTCACCCAGTGTCTGAACCGTTTGCAATCAAGGCTGCAGTATCTGAGCCTCTCTCAGGCTCAGGAGAATGGCAATGCTGCCTGGAGTTCTGTCCTTAATGTTAGGAAGCAGATCAGGGTACCTATTTTCCATTTAGCTTGGTCAGCCTCTCCTACATTACTCCCTGGTTAATCCTCAACTGAGTGTGATGTTAAAAGATACACTTGGATTTCTGATTTCAAAATTGTTGGTCTAACACCCACTGGAGATTCCCCTGCCTTACACCAAATGAATAGATATGAATAGAAAAAATGTAGTTCATTAAAGTGCAGCTATGCAAAACAAATAATCCAAAGATAGATAGATAGATAGATAGATAGATAGATAGATAGATAGACAGACAGACAGTCTTTGGTGAATGAGAAACTGAGGAATAATAGAAGAAGAAAGGGGTCAGTTGAACTGAAGAGGAGCATAAGAGCCTGCATTGATAGGTGGACACATAGGAAAGTCGAGACACAAAAGTGTGAACAGGGATGCCTGGGGATGATGGTTGGGACTTCTGCTACAGCAGACCCTGGGAGCCAGCAGCATTAGGTCTTGTGATTGGGAAGCCTTGGGTCCTGTTCACTGTGGGTTCTCAGAGAGGGAACCAGTGAATAAGTGTGCTCCCTCATTCCACCATTTTCTTTCTCTCAAATTAAGAATAAAAATGTGTGAGCAGTGCTGAGAATGCCCTCATGCAGAGGTGGGCACTAGTCAGCCCCCCAGATGTACCATGGTGAGAGGGAACACGGTCAGGCAACGGGTGCCACAGCGCATCTTCTTCCCCTCCCCTTGAAATACCAGACTTGACATGAGGGACTCCAGGTTGAGCTGTGCTCCATCTTAGATAAGGTACCCCCACCCATGAGACTGCGTCCCAATGGAGAAAACTGTATCCTACTCAGCAAGAAGGCCCCTGGCAAAGCTGTTCAAGCATGACTAGGAGAAAAATGAGTTTCACCTGATTCAGCAACAAAGACTCTCAGGTTAGTGATTGTGTCAACCCTAGATGGTTCTGTGTGAGCCCAGTCCCTCTGAACCCCTCCTTGGTTTGTGGGTTTTGCTTTTGTAAACCCCACTGTTCTGTAGTTCGGCATTTGGAGGTCTTTAGGGCACCATCAGCAATAAAGGACTTCCAAATCTTAATCAGTGTGCGGCACATAACTGTTTCGGCTCACCTGGGTACAGCCCCGGATTCTCTGCAGTGAGTCTAACACTGGGTGGAGCAACTGATTTGAGAATTGAGAGCAAACAGACACACAGCATCTTGGAGACTCAAGGACACTGGCAAAAATGTGTTCAGATCAGCGACCATAGACTTACATGTATATTACTTGAACACTCTGGTACCCTTTCAGTTTGAAGGTTCATGATCTTTGTGTTTCAAATTTTCATTATTTCCTCTCTTTCATTCTGGTTTATCTGCTAAACTTATAAGCTGTGGGCGATGGTCCCAGGCCCCCCACCCTGCTGCCTGGAGGACATGGCTTAAGCCTAACCTGCCTCCTGGTCTGAGGAACAGCTTTCAGGCCAACAGGTGGAGTGTGACTTCCAAAATGGCTACAAGGTCAAGGGGAGTACACCTAGAACATGACCTCTGACATGAGCGGAAGATCTAGGGAGATAGACATGTCATACAGCCAATTGTGGCTTCATTGGTGGGTGTGCGGTCTGCCAGAAGGCTCTCTTCTGCCCTCCCCTTCCTTACCCTTTAAAACCTGTGCATAATGAAGTGGACATTCCTCACCAGCTTGTCTCCAGTGGTTCTTGTGGCTGAAGGCCACTGTCTGCCTCACCCCCGGTGACCTCGGGGCCTGCTGGCAGGCCTAAATCCCGAGACTAAACTTTAATTTCTATTCCATTCTTTTTTACCCCATTGCACTATATTCTGAGAAATGTTTGCTACCTAATCTAGTTCATTCATTTGTTGTCTCTAATACCTGATCTGCTATTCTACCCATTATATTTTGAGTGTGTGTGTGTGATCTAAGTTTTGTTGAATTTCCCATGATAGGCATGAATACCCGCTACGGTTTTGATTGAAAAAAAAAAAAAAAGGAGGGAGAGAGAGTACATTTGGTGCAAGCAAATGTGCATGTAGCATACAGCAAAAATACAGTTCTATATAGTACTTCTGTTTCACATTTATTTATTTATTTCTGGAAAGGCAGATTTACAAGGAAAGTGAGAGACAAAGAGAAAGATCTTCCATCTGCTGCTTTACTCCCCAAATGACCACAACAGCCAGAACTGAGCTTATCTGAAGCCAGGAGCCAGGAGCTTCTTCCGGGTCTCCTACACAGGTGCAGAATCCCAAGGCTTTGGGACATTCTCTACTGCCTTCACAGGCTACAAGCATGAAGCTGGATTGGAAATGGAGCACCTAGAACAAGAATCAGGGCCCAATGGGATATAAGTACTTGCAGGCAAAAAGATTAGTCAATTGAGCTACCATGCCAGCCCCACTTTGTTTTAATCAAACTTGTACTTCACTCAAGCATTTTTCAAAAATACATGCTTAGTGTCTGCATAATATTCTTTTTACAGATTATAAAATAATTATTTGACCATTTTTCTAGTATTGAACATTCATGTGCTTTACATATCTCATTATTACAGCTAACCAAGTAATGAACATATTTACATTAAATTATGTGTGCATATCTCTAATAACATTCTTAGGAACATTCTCAGAAGAGAAATTTCAGTGCTGAGGCAGATTCTAACACATTTGTTTCCAGATAGGTAATCAATTTACACTAAAACTAGGTATTAGGTGAATGTCCAATTCATCTTGCCCTTGCCAACACTTCGTATTACACTGTATAAATATTTTCTAACATGAGAGGTGAAAATATGGCCTAACTCTAACACATATTTTTTGATCATTAGAGAGACTGAACTGTATTCCTCATAGTTCCTGGCTGTGGGTGTTTCATCGTACATTTTCTCATACCGTGTTTCCATTTCACCGTAGTTGGTAGCTATTTCTGCTACAAGATTTTTATAAATTGAATATATTGGCCTGTTTCCATTGCTTTAATAAAAAAAAATCCCCAACTTTTCTTGGCAGGGGCTTTATCAGTGATTGCTAATAACAGAAGACACTTAGTTTTTAATGTTATTTGATTATTTACTTACGTTGGCTTTCATGTTTTTAAGTTTGTTCCTGTAATATTTTTCTTGCAGCTTTTAAAGATGCCAAGTATATGATGAAATATTTATATGTGACCCACTTATGTGAGAAATGAATCATGGTCCCTTTTAGCAATACAAAAACTATTGATAGTCTCTACATTTCATGATTTATTGTTTATAGGGCTAGAATTGGTGACTTCTCTCATTACAGTTGCATGTATATGGTAGTATGTTTGTGACTGATTTACATACATTGTAATGTGATATTTGATGAATAGAAATTAAACGGTTATTGATAGGTGAAACCAAAACAACCATGAAAATGGAAACAAAATGGAAAAATTATATACGTGACTTTTCTTTCTCAACTTCACATGCTCCAGCATGCCCAGGACACACTTGCAAGTAATTCAGACTAGCTGTCCATCCCTAAAGAATTAAAGGTACCGGGAACTTGGCCATATCAGTGCAGGCTGTTTTCACATAGTCAACTGAAAACAAAAAAAGAAAAGGAAAAATGGGTTCCTTTGAAAAAGTCTTAACAATCGAAGAAGCAAAGTCAGACAGCCAAATCAGGACTGTACAATAGCTAGCCAGCAGTTTCTCGTTTGAAATCTCACCAACTCACCCTTGCTGAAGACACTTTTCATTCACTCCTTCATTGCTCTGTTGTGGTTTTTCTCCACAATGACACGTAGGGCTTACTGACTGTAGATTTCTCTGGCCATGAATCTGGATTATTAACCAAGAGATATTATACTTAGAATCAAAATCTTTGTTACCTGATAGCTTGGGCTTCTATAATGTATATTTGTAATCATGCTTTCAAAAACCTTCCCTATATGTATATCCAACATTTTATGTTGTTCTTCCTTCATGTTATCTTTGAACTCCTCCGTGCAGAACTCAAGACTGGGAAAGCCGGAATACACCTGTACATTTCTTCTATTGTTTTAGGACAGCTTAATAGTAGTTGTCTAGCTTTTAAGGTAAAAGACAATATCTTATTGTTGCCTTTTGACATGAGGAACAACTTGACTAGACAAGGAGTTCTTTTGTTTTTATGGTTAAGATGAGACAGATTTGAGAAGACAAATGCTTAAGGCAAAATTAGACCTGATTAGCTGATTATTGTTTGCTTTATGAAATGGATTTATTTGGCCAGTATATGTGTCTTCTTTCCCCATAAGGTGAAAGATTTGACAGAATCTGACTAGTACTTGGCCTCTCTGGTTCATTTTATTCACTAGTCAATAAATTCACTCAAGTTACAGAGTCAGACTCTCTTTTTGTTCAAGGACAACTTTTTCTGTATTACATTTGATTATTGTTTCTATTCATAGAATTCAGTTTTATTGCTTTGAAACAACAAAAGGCTTAGGTGGCATTCCCAATGCCTTTGTGCCAAACCTGTCATTCTCATTCTGTCTTTTCTTCTTCAACCTGGGAGATTTTTCAGTTCATCATGAATATTCCTAAACTTGTTTTCTTCTATGTCACTTCAGTCCTCTAAATATTAGACATCTATTTATTTTCACTTGTGCATTTTGGGTTGTCATGAGCTGCTATTTTTTCATTTAACAACGTTTTTTTGACTTTGATACTTTAATATCAGCCTTTTATTGACTACACTTTGTAATCTCTATTTCAGAATATCCAATTGAAACCTTTTGAAAAAGACTTCTGCGTACATGTAAACTTTATGTTTGTTTCTTTAAAAGGAAGAGAGAGAGGAGCTGGTCAGAGAAGATCTCCCATCTGCTGGTTCACTCCTCAAAAGCCCACAGTGGTTGGGGCTGGGCGAGGCCACAGCAAGAAGACAGAAACTCACTGGATGCCCCACTTGTCTGGCATGGACGCAAGTCCTCAAGACCTCACCTGAGTCCTCCCAGGGTGCACAGTAGCTGTGAGCTGGGATCATAAGCAAAGCCAGGACCCAAACACCAGCAGCTCAGGTAGGCGGTACACTGGGACACAGTCATCACAGCTGCATCTTTACTGCTATGCCAAATGTCCACTCCCTCTTTAAGAGGCTTTGAGACCATCAGTATACATTTTCAATAGAAAGAAATATCACTTTTTGGAGATACTATTTTCTTGGTATACTCTTGCAATGAAAGAATCTTGACTGAATTTGAAATGTAATACAGCAACAAGGTGGAGCAAACCACCATGGGGGGAGGGTACGGGGAGGGGTTGAAACTGTGTCACATAATGCAATGTAATTAATAATATATATATATATAAAAAATAAAATAAATGCAAAATAAAACTACAATGAAAAAAAAAAGAAAGAAAGGTGCGTGGGTGATTTTCTCCCTGCGGGGAGACCAGTTTGAATAGCTATTATTTACTCGTTAGAGCACCTTCACATGGACTACTATTTTGTTAAAAAGATAAGAAATACATATATGTATATATTGAACAAAATAGGAAGAAAAAAGCTCCCCATGTCATCCCATCCCCTGGAAACAGAAGAGGGGATAGAGAGAGGTTTCTCCATCCACTGGTACATTCCCCAAACGCCTACAGAAGCTGAGGCTACATCAAGCCAAAACCAGGATTCAGAAACTCGTCAAGGTTTCTTTCTTTCTTATTTTTTAAGATTTATTTATTTTTATAGGAAAGGCAGATATACATAGAGGAGGAGAAAAAAAGAGGAAGATCTTCCATCCGATGATTCACTCCCCAAGTGAGCGCAACAGCCGGTGCTGCGCCAATCCGAAGCCAGGAGTCAGGAATCTCTTCCAGGTCTCCCATGTGGGTGCAGGGTCCCAAGACTTTGGGCCGTCCTCAACTGCCTTCCCAGGCCACAGGCAGGTAGTTGGATGGGAAGTGGAGCAGCCGGGATTAGAACCGGCTCCCATATGGGATCCTGGCGCATTCAGGGCAAGGACTTTAGCCGCTAGGCCATGCCGCTGGGCCCTCATCAAGGTTTCTGAAGTAAGTAACAGCAACCCAACTCCTTGAGCAGCCCTCTGGGGGTGCATTATAAGCAGAAGGCTAGACAAAGGACAGAAGCTGGGACTGGATTGGCATATTAAATTCATCTAAAAGACAGCTTACAGACAGCCAGAATAATGGAATGAATATCGTGGCACTGCAGCTTCATCCGGTTGAGAAATAAAATTCACCTTCACAAACCCGCGATGAGCATCACTCCACTGTTTGGGAAAATCATATTCTATAAAAATCAATTAAGTCAAGGTTTTTGATAGTCTAGATCTTTTCATGGCTTTCCCGAATATTTTAGTAGTTCCATTATCAGGAAAAAGAAGACTTTGAAATCTGCATGATTAAGAAGTGTTTACCTCCTATTTTCTGATGCTCAGTGGTTAGTTGCCTGAATACTGATGACTGCTGTGTCTTCCTGAAGTGTGATCTGCTATCACCCTGGGTTTTCCTTCCTCATCTCCAATAATATTTTAGTTTCAAGATCTATTTTACTTGATATCAGTTTAGTCATTTCAGTCTTTAAGTAATCACTCTCTGCAATACATTCTTTATGTGTTTATGTTTAATGTGTATGTTCTTCTAAAAATAGTTTATAGGCAGCATATAGTTTAGTGTTTTTTAATTTTTTCTGAATAACGTTATATGCCATGCTTAGTGCACTCAAGTTTCATAAAATTATTAACACATTTGAATACAGATACAACTTTGTGTTTTGTACTTAGAGAATTATTCTAGAGCCCTGTGCGATGTTTCATGGCAAAATCTTCACCTTGCAATCTCTGGGATCCCATCCGCTGCTCCCGATCTCATCCAGTTCCCTACTTAAGACCTGGGAAAGCAGCAGAGGACGGCCCAAAACCTTGAGAACCTGCACCTGCGTAGGGCACCCGGAGGAAGCTCCTGGCTCCTGACTTCCTGCTTTGGCAGTTCAGCTCTAGCTGTTGCAGCCATTTGGGGAGTAAACCAGCAGAGAGAAGATCATTGTCTCTCCTTCTCTTCGTAAATCTGATCTACCTTTCCGGTAAAAATAAATATACCTAGAAATTTTTTTCTTTTCCTTTCTTGTCTCAGATTATTTAGAATTTTAACTTTTTAGCTTTTTTAATTTGTTTTCCATTAGCTTTTTGTTTCTGTCTGAGGATTGAAGTATTTTGTTTGAGGGTTTTATCTTTGCACAATCCATTTATAGTTAAAAAGCTATCCTTCATTTGAAACGGGTTAAATCTTTTTTTATTAAGTTTATTCATTAATTACATTGTGTTGTAATTTTGTAGGAACTGGGATTCTCCCCACCCTTCCCCACACCCTCCCCACATGGTGGGTTCCTCCACCTTGTTGCTTAATCATAGTTCAAGTTCATTTGAGATTCCCTCTTTGCAAGCATATGCCGAGCATAGAGTCCATCATCTTATAGTCCAGTCAAGTCCAACTACTTATTGGGGAGACCCTCTCTGGTCTGATGGCAGAGCCAGCAGAGTATCATCGAAACGGGTTAAATCTTACAGTTGAATATGTGATCACCACATTGTGTCTCATGTGTGGATGTGAGAGTGCCTGTGAAAGTTCTCTGAAAGCTGAAATCAAAAGGAAATGTGAACTTTCCATGAATTTGTTGAAATACGCATAAACATCACAAGGAATGGGCATGCATATGTTGTTATAGGTATTATACAGAATCTAAAAGGAAATATTTTTTAAATACAATATTCTTGTATTTATTCAGTTATTATTATCTATAGCACTCTCTGTGGATCAAAATTTCCATCTTGTATCACTTTGGTTCACTCTAAATAAAACTTGCTTTTACATAACAAATTCTCTTCATTTTCTTTTCCTGAAAAATGTCTTTGTGTTGCCATCAATCTTGAAGAATATAGTTCTTGGGTATAAAACTCTGGGTCAGCAAAATGTCATTTTAACATTTTGAAGATGATATGACACTCTATTTTAACTCCCCCGACTTCCAATTTAAAGTTACCGTAAGTCAACTTGTGTGTTCTTATCTGTAACATGCTTTTGTTTTCTTCTTGATTCTTTCAGGATTTACCCTTTGACTTATTCTGTTATGTTTCCTTATGGACTTCGTTTTCATTCTCCTTAGTGTTTTCTGTAGATCTGCTTATTTTTCACTGCTGTTATTTTATCCTTTTCTTTCTGGCCCATTATCCATATTTCATTGACACAAACTATGCAATAGAATGAACCATTGAATATTATCTACCAGATCTCTGAGACTCAATTTCTATTACTTTTTCTTTGTGTTCTTCATATTAGTCATTTCTACTGATTCAGCTCCAAAACTTTCATCATCATAAAATGTGAGTGATTTTATTACTTACACTGAGTATTTCACTTCCTTGATGTCTATTTTTTCTTATTACTATGTCCATTCTGACATTCCCATCTTTTCATTCATTGTGTGCATATTATAATGTCTTAATTCATCCGCTATAGATGTCATAGCCACTTTACTATCTCATAAGCTAGTTCCAAATCCAGATGTCCTCAACTTGTTCCCCTTCATGTGTCTTCTCTTCATTAAAGGTTGGTAAGCCCTTTCTATAAGGAAAGCTTTTGTAGCACATGTGGCTGATATCATGTATTATTTGGTGGTGGTGGTAGTGTTTTATTTTCTTTTATAGTCATTAAAATATGAAAAAATATTGATACAGAAGCAGCCTGTGGTATACATATGCTGCACAGGTCTAATTTGCCTGTACCTGCTTTTGAGAATGAGAATTCTTATAAATCCTTTGTTCAAACCCTCGATAGTAGGACCCAGATTCTCTACAATTTAATATTCATAGTGTTCAAGACACAACCCAAATACTCTTCTCTGACCTTGAACTACAAGGTCTGTTTCCTTGTGCAGTGACTCCAGTCCCAGTTCAGATCACTTGTCTTTAACCTAAGCCACTTGGAATCTAACAGGCAAGATCAAGGAAACCCCGAGCTGCAGGAATCTGCCACTCTACTCACCAGCCAATTTCTTTGCCTTTACTTTTTCATTCCTCAAGCCAAAGTGATTCCACTTTTTCCTGAGGATAATTACCATCGGGAGACCCCAGACTATTCTGCCCATGATAACAAATGGGGGTATCAAAATCCACCCCAGCACCACAGTTTCCCTAAGCCAATGAAGGATGATGAAGAGCACTCATTCTTGAAGTGAGATGAACATTTATGCATCCGACAAAGATTTAACTCCCTAGTTGTACCAAATACAGATGGGAAACATCAATACATAAAACAAGAAGACCCTTATTGATGAACATAAGGGACATATGATACACAGAAGATACAATTAGTAAGCGTATTTTATAACACTTTGAAAGTCAATAAAGACCCTGGAAATTTTTTAAAGAGCAAGTGGTTATATTACACAAGACAGTAGTGGAAGATAGTACTTGTCATTTCAAACAAGGACACTATTGTTAAGAAGATTTAACAGGACCTTTTGAGGAATTGAAGAAGTCTGCCACCCAGGGCAGGCCTTTAGTCTAATGGCTACCATGCCTGCACCCCACACTGGCATGCCCAGGTTTGATTTTCAGCTGCAGCTCCCAATTTCAGCCTTCTTCTGGGAAGCATTAGGTGATGGTTCAAGTAGTTGGATCTGTGTGACCCATATAGGAGACATAGGCTGAGCTCCTGGATCCTGGCTTCAGCCCAGCACAGCTGAACTATTATGAACATTTGTGAGGGAACCAGCAAACCAGATGAGCATAGATAGATAGATAGATAGCTCCTCCCTTGTCTGCATGTCTGTATCTTGTCTATAGATATCTGCCTCTCAAATTAATTAGATACAAAATAAGTCCATCAAGTGGATGCATGCCTAAAATGTTTGAAGATCTTAGAGGCCAGTTCCGCCACAACAAAGGAGGTAAATCAGGGATAGGAAGTGTGCTAAGCATGGCGAGCCTCACAAGCAGTTGGACTTTTGCCCTGAAGGAGATGGAATGCTATAGCGGGTACATTTTAGAAGATTTGCTCTAGTTGCTTGAGTAGCAAGTAGACTCGGCTATGGCATGTGTCTGGTGGCACAGCACATTAAGCCATGACTTGGGATGTATGCATCCCACATCAGATTGCCAGTCAAGTCTCAGCTACTTTGCTTCAAGGCCAGTTTCTCACTGCTCCATCCTGGCAGGTGGCAGATGGGATCTCACGTGCTTAGCCCTGGCACTCACATGGGACACCAGAATAGAAAAACTGCCTCTTGGCTTCAGTCTGGCTGAGCCCTAGATGTTGAAGAGGTCTTGGAATTGAAACAGCAGGTAGATCTCTCTCTCTCTCTCTCTCTCTCTCTCTCTCTCTTTCTCTCTTATATTTCTCTCCTGCTTTCTCTTTCAAATATGAAAACAAGTAAATAAATATTTTTAAATAATTTCAAGCCAGACAAGGGTAACTTAAGAAGAAAGCAAAAGTAGTGACTCACAATAAAAGTGGGAGAGATCGAAGTGTTGACTAGTTGGATTAACAATATATTGTGAAGGTAGAGTCAATGATGCTCAATCATGTTTTTTATTTAAATGTGAGAAAAAGAGCAGCATGAACATCACTCCAATGAATTTACACTGGGCAAGAATATGAAACAACAGCTGTTACTGACATTCCAAAATGGAACGATGAAAATATTTATGGATAGTATAGGGAGATTCGAAAAGCAGCTTTTAATATTTAGAGATAATTTTTAAACAAAGAATTAGACATATGGGTCTGGAAGTAAGAGAGAGGTCTATGTGGATTTGAAACAGAAATGTGGAGGTCACCCATGTATAGAATCTATTTGAAATCATGGAAATTGAAGTATCATTTCACAGAAACTCTCAGAAATATTTAAAGCATAAGTTCTCCATTTTCCATATTCCAAGCCCTTCAAACGCATCCTGTGGGGAGATGCTGCTAGTTCACAGATTCTCTGGGCCCTGTCACTGACACCCAGCTTGGATGCACCTGCTGATGCTGACTAGCTGGCAGGTATTCATTGCCAGCCATCAGGAAGTCCTGGCTCAGAGTACCTGAAGCAATTATGCACACCCTGGTCCTGGCAGCTCCTCCAAAACAATGGCAGGGGGTTGCCAGGTGCCCACCTTGACAGTGTGAATACACAACTGTGTCTCACCTAATGAGGAGGCTACACTCCAAGAACATCCTCGCTTATAAAAACTGCTACCGCTAAAAGAATAAATGTTGCTGAAAGCAGAGAGCTTCCTTTCAGGTATGCTAGATAAAAAGAAGTCACCTGCCCACAAATAACTAAATATCAATTATTAAAGATTAAATGTCCTCCCACCCACCCAAAGACTGAAATAGGTATTTGGATACCTGGGAAAATAAGAGAGGAAGGTAGAGATGATTTAAGGCTGAAAAGGATAATTACCACCTAACGCCAGTAAGACTGGCCCACATGAATAAAAGCACCAACAACACTTGTTGGCGAGGTTGCGGGGAAAAGGGGACCCTACTCCACTGCTGCTGGGACTGCAGGCTGGTACAACCTCTATGGAAATCAGTATGGAGAATATTCAAACAACTCAAATTCAACATACCGTATGATCCAGCAATAGCACTCCTAGGAATATATCCAGAACAATTGTTTTATGAGAAACCAACATGCACTCCTATGCTCATAGCAGCACAATCAGTAATTGCAAAAACATGGAAGCAACCAAAATGCCCCATCAACAGAGGATTGGATAAGAAAGCTATGGTTCATCTACTCCATGGAATACTACTCAGCTATTAAAAAAAACAAAATGCAGTTCTTTGTGGCCAAATGGGCCAAACTGGAAACCATAATGCTAAGGGAAATGAGCCAATCCCAAAAGGTTAAATACCACATGTTTGCCTTAATTTAAGATGATATGATGTTATGTATAACATGTTATGTTATGAATGTTATATGTTGTATATAAACAAAAATTGAAGTGTAGGTGAGGTGGTCACAGAAGGTGGCTGGGAACTCGCATTTACTTTTAACATATTGGTTACTCATTACTATGTCAATTAATTCCATAATGATGTAAATTTTAGCTGATGGTATGTTGGAGCTTTCAATTGACTGGGATGATACTCTGCTGGCTCTGTCTTCAGACCAGAGAGGGTATACCTAAGAAGCCGTTGATCTTGACTGGACAATAAGATGTTGGACTCTATGTTTGGTATACGCTTGCAATGGGGGAATCTCAACTGAACTTGAGCTGTGGTTATGCAACAAGGTGGAGGAATCCACCATGGCGGGAGGGTTTGGGGAGGGGTGGGGAGAACCCAAGTACCTATGTAACTGTGTCACATAATACAATGTAATTAATGAAGTAAAAATAATAAATAATAAAAAAAAAGATTCTATGTTTAGAAAAAAAAAAGAAAGGAAAAATGGAGGGGATGATATATCACTGATGTGGGCTTTTTGTAATCAGAGAATTCGGGTATGTTTTGGAGAAAGGAACTATATACCAAACCAACTAAAACTTAAGATTGGAAGTGCCGATCTAATGCCCTGGTGACCCTTGAATGAGTGACTTGAAGTCCAATGCCCATTGTCCAAAGCGATGCCGAAAGACACCAGGCTCCAAAGAGGCACCATTAGTAAGAAAAGGGTACTGAGCTGGTGCTTAGGGGTCAGACTGGAATTCCTGAGAACTTCCAGGTGGAGGCAGACCAGAACAGAGACTAGGTAACATAAAGAAGAGGCCTAGCTGTAGTAATGAGGACACCTGGCCAGGTTAAACCAGTGGCAGGACTGCTCTGAGAATTCCCACCTTCACTTCAGGATCAGACTCTCCACCCCATGGAATGGGAATGCGGCTGAGCCTGCAAGTGAGGGTTGGATGTGATGAAAAAGGAAGACACATGGGTTGCAACCAGGCTGGGTCCTTGGTGGCTCTCTGCAGCTGGAAGAGAAATTAGCAACTCCCTAACCTAACACCCAAGGCCCTGGAAGATGTGTCTCTGCCTGTCATTCTAAAGCTCCCCTGTAGATCTATACTTCATCTCATTGAATGAGATCCTTTCCCAAGAGTCCAGGGACACAGCGGTGAGGCAGACACACTCTGCTGCACAGCGGCTACATCAGTGGCATCCAGGTCTCTGCTACTTGATAGGGACTATTGCTCTGCATCCTCCACTGACTATGGTAGGGCCAGCTCTCAGAAAGTGGAAGACACGTGGAACTGTGTGTGAACCCGCCCAAGCTGTTGAAAACAAATCAGTGTGACTACAGGAGTGGGGCTGCTGCATTTATCGGCACAAAGAATAGAAGGGACCTTGGGAACTGAATCTTGAACTTTGCCCTGACTGCTTCTTTGATCCCAGCATGTGAGTCTTTTCAAAGACATTCTCATCTTCACTCTCTTCAAGGTAGGAGTGTGACAGGTACACCTGCGATCACTAAAGAATGTTCATGAATGATGACAAGAGCCCATGGCTTCGAGAGGTTTACTCTAGGGTGCTGTTTTTTTTTAACTCCACAAGACAGCACCCGTGAGAATATCTTCTCATGTTGTTACTTCTATGCATTAATAAATAGTTACAAGGCAATTTGATTTTACAAAAGAATCGTAGCCTTGGTTTAATAGCTTGGCTTCAAATTCTAGCTCTTATACTTGATGGCAAACTGAGGTGATAGGCCAAAAAAAAAAAAAAAAAAAGCAATGAGAATCATTGGCCCATCAGTGCAATGCAGAATTCTGAGCGGAGATCTGCCAACGTCTTCACTGAATACAGATGCCTCCCTCGCGTATCCAGGAGCATCCCCATCCTCTTCTACCACACTCAACTTCACTGTCTCACTCAGAACATCACTTTTTAACTTCAAAAACAAATTTCATACGAGGCCATAAATACCCATCAGATACTTCCTGGTACTCAGTGCTTCCTCTTCAGCTGGATGTTCCTGAGATTCACCCAGGAAGTGAATTTTGTAGTCCACCAACTGCAGTCAAGGCTAAAAAGCTTTACTGCTGTTTCCAGCTCTAAAGACATTCAGATGATTCTTTGGTGCCTCTGTGCGACTTTAGGCATGTCACCTGCTACAATCTGAATGCCCCCTACTAATGTGTGACAGTGGCAGGTTTGGGGCCCTAAGAAGTGATGACATCACACCAATTCTTCCCTCATGGATGAGTTAATGTCATCATCGCAGGAGTGGGCTAATTTTCCCAAGAGTGGCTTTGTTGCCTATTTCACGTGTTCCCTTTTGCTTCTGTTATGTTACGATGCAGTAGAAAGCCTTCACCAGTGGACTTCTCAACCAATGAGCTTCTCAGCCTCTAGAACCATAGGGAATAAATCTATTCTTTACACATCACCAGACTCCAATATTCTGTTAGAGCCCTAGAAAGCAGACTAAGCCAGCATCCGGAGACTTCTGTAAAGATGTAAATGGCCCATGCCATCCCGTGCTCCAAGGACAGCATCCTCAGTAGCACAGCTTCTTCCTCTTTGATCCTTCTCTAGGGATTTGGGAAGCTCAAAGCAAAACTCACACAGGGTGGGTTGCAGACAAGTTTAACTACAGGGCATGCAGGGACCTCAAGGGACTGATGCAGAAGAAAAGCAGCTGGAGCAGGTCCTCTAGGGGGATTTTGGCCTGTGAACCTGCACTGCATCTGAAGGTGTGCTAACCAGCTCTTCCCATCCACAGATGCAGAAATTCAACCCTTTGGCTGAAGCAGTGCTGGAGATGTTCCCAGTCAAGTGCCATGACCAGGAACAGAGTCAGAGAAGGTGAAGCATCTGAAACACTCAGTCCAGGCTGACTTCTTCACTCCTCCTGACCTTGTAGCTGGGGTTCACTTCATGCTCTCCTCCCTACCGGATTCCAGATATGACTGTGGCTCCTCTGATCCAACAGAGGGCACTTCTCTCCTGGGGCTCTTCTTCAGCACACTGAATCACTCTCCCATCACGTAGCCTTGGGCCAGCTCCTATCCCTGACTTCGTTGTTCTTCTGCCAACCCTATCTACATATGAGGCATTCCCAGAAACATTTCCACCTCTAACTCTCCCCTGAGCTGCAGGATAAACCAGGACGCCCTGCTGTCAATCTCCGTTTTCCCCCAAAACTCCTTAGCACAGTTAAGAATCATGTACTTCCGATACTGTTTACTTAATGTCTGCCTCTTCTGGGTCAAAAGACCCACAAGACAGAGACAACAAGGGCTTTGTTCACTATTCATGCTTGACATGGAGAGTATGGTAGGCACAGGATATAGTGTCTTGATGTGCACTTTCTATTTCTGTAATGTCAGTTACCCGTGGCCAAAACTCCTTGTCCTCCCTTGCTTTCTGTGTCTTCTAATTTTTCCAGATCACCACAACACCTGTAGTGTTCAGGTGATTCCTATAGCTCACGTAGCCTTACTCGGCTTCTTCTCGGGTGTGGGTTTCTAACCACCTGCTGTCCTCCTCCACTCAGGAAGCTGCAGAGATGCCAGGCTCTTCTCATCCTCCCTCGTGTTTCCTCACACAGCTCTGAGGTTGTGGCAGCAGTTCACTGATGTGGATGGCAGGTCAATGGAGTTGCTTTTTCAGAAGCTGAGTGCACAGATCCACAGCCAGCATATTCCAGAAACAAAGAGCACAGGATTGTCTTAGCCTGGAGCCAGCTCCCCACCCAGAAGGATCTTGAGTTTGCCTTGACCTGTGAATTCCCTCATTACAATACTGTTGACTCGGAGTAACTGCTTGTGCCGACAGCTAGAAAATCCAGGAGATGGAAAAGCCCAAAGGAAACACCCAAGTGCTTGTTTGCATGCCACTGAAAGCTCTCCCTGAAGAGCTCTTTAAGACTCAAGTCACTCTTGCAACTTCTTGCCGCAAATTCTCTAAATTCTAACAGCTCTTCTGAAGAAGGCTCCCCTTTAAACAAAGGGTAAGTTTAAGTACAGCTGTCCTCATTTTTTTCTAGAGGAGCCTGGAGGAGGTGTTGTAGTATGCTCTCCCAGTGCCATAAACCTGACTAGGAGACTACTAACAATACAGGTGGCAATAGGGAGTGAGGAGTGTTGCATTCATATCTGTGCCCATTCCAACTTCTCTCATGCTCTTAGACCATCCTACGGATGAAGGACAATCTCCTTTATCTAGAAGTGTTCCCATACAACCATCACTCTGTTCTTCAGATGTGAATTTCCTCTTTTCTTGCGGGAAAAAAATCTTTTTTTTTCTTCATTCACAGTTCTTTGACTTAACTCGAATTCCAGTACTTACTGTTCTCAGACTCAGCTTTGTCTAGGTGGAGCCCAGATGTCACCATCACATCTCTGCTCCTGCATCTAAGTGCTGAGCTGGTGGCGGCTGTGTCACAGAGACATCTGCTGGAGCTGGCCCCACACTGCATCAGTGAAGCAGCCATCCCCAGCCTAGGAATCAGCTACAACAGGGACCCAGCCACACCATGTGACCCCAACAGCTTCCAAACAGATTCACACTTATCTCCCTAGTATTCACCCTCCCACACACACCCTGCCAACTCTGAATAAAAGGAACTGGATTTAATATTCGCTGGGCATCTCCTGTTGCCAGATTAGATGCTAGGTGCTTTCCATCGTAAGACCCTGCTGGCTCCTCCAGGAAGATTTAGCAGGATTCATGGGTGAACAGAAACAGGCACATGTGTCTTGAGCATTGCAATCTGTCTTCTGTTCCAGCAGATCTGTATGCTGAAGATCTAAATGGAGTCCCTGTTCATTGTTCTGCTGGGATTTTATAAATGATGCCATTAGTCCATAGCATTGCCCACTGTTTGGTATTTCTATCAAACATACAAAATATGAACTTGTGAGATAGGAAGAAAAGTGATAAGGCTTCTGTCAGCGTTTATTAAGAGCCAGGCCCATCTCATACATGGCTATATTTAATATTCATTCAAAAATTTGACAGCCACATTCAATAAGTGAAGATTCAGGAGGTTAATTAATTTAACCAAGTTTGCGTAGCTGTTAAGTAATTCACCTGGAAATTCACAGTGCTTGCTCTTTTCCCAGTCCTATTCAGGACCCCCTGTTCTGCAACTCAGTGCTCACATTTCTAACTGGACTACAGTGTATTCAGAAAGTAATTTCTCATAAGCCAAAGCAGCTTAATAGTATGGAACAGGGTCCCAATATCAGCAAGAGTCAAAAAGAGAAATGAGTCTGAAATGCTGGCTGGAGAACTACAGATCAGCTGAGTACACTTATTTTAACTAAAATGTGCCACTCTCCTTCTGCACTTCCTTGTGAAACACCTTAATAAGCAGGAGGTGGAGAATATAGTTGAGACCATGCTGTGACCATCTAGTTATCATGAAGTAACAAATGAGCTGAAACTGCTAGGAGATGGATTGGTGCTCGGGGAAAGCAGTCCCCGATTCCAAAGTCGGGACTTGAGTGGCTCCAGACCTGCAAGAGGGAGACTCCCCATAGAGATGTCTGATGATGAAGAGGGGCCTCCACGCTGTGGGAAGAGCAATCACAACAAAGCCAAATAGAGACAACCTATGAAATTCAAGGTCACAAATGGAGCTGTGCAGCAAGAAGTATCAAGGAGACCTGCAAAAGAACAGGCTCGGAGAAGCAATGAAAAGATCCAATGATGACAAGAAACCAAGAAAGCCAAGCCTGGGGGCTTTGTGTATGAGTTGTGTGAGTGTGGACTTGCACAGGTGTGTTTGTGTTTTGTGTTTCCTGCTGTATTTATAAATAGGCAGAGTCTGAACAAGTATGTTGGCCACAGCTCCCTGATTCTGCTTGTCAGACTTCAACCACGCGTTGGTTTTGTCTGACTCACAGTGATCAAACACCCCAGAACATGTGTGAAGCACACTGAGTACAGCCACACAAAAATCCTCCTGATGCTACGACCATAGTTCTCACTGCCCACCAATCAGGAGTCACGTTATTTAACTCTAGAAAGCAGATGCTTACCAAGGACCCACCAGAGCTTCCTGAAGTGTATCGGCTCCGGAGTGCTGACGCCCTGTGTATAGCTATAGCAAAATTTGCCCTTTCCCAAAGTCTCATAGCTCAGGAAAGAGCTTGAGACCATCCCAAAGGCAGGAAAGCAATTTGGTCCTAACCACCTCCCGGAGAGGTGATTCTTGAGGGGGATAACACATGTAGTAGAGACCAGTTATTCATTCTGTAGTGGAAATCATTGTCAGAGCTTTTCTCAGCTTTGGGAACCAAGAACAGTAAACTGCCTGAGAGATAGATCTAAGCTCAGACAAAGACTTCTCTCTGATCCTGCCTCATCCATGTTGTGCATGACCCAGGCCTATCTGAATCTCAGTAACTTCACATGTGAAGTGAACACTAAAACACTCTGATGGGGCTGGGGAAGATGCAATAGCACCATGGAAGTAAACACATTGATGCTAAATGCATACCTTTCTATAAATGTACTAACAGTTTGGCAAAGTGCTAGTGCTAAATAGTGAAGCATCAATGATGTAACTGCAGGGACATGGCTTGTCTAACAGCTGGAGTCAACTCTAGCCCAGAGCTGATTCAAAACCGTAGGGATAGCTTGAGGTCAGTTCATCATCACCATCAGCACCTTTTAATGAACCCTACCATGTGTCACAACCAAATCTGTAGGATGTCTTATTCATTACTCAAAATAATACCCCAAGGTAGAAATTAACCTTGTTTTTTTTTTCTTGACAGATGGGGAAATCAAAGCTCTAGGAGTTAATACTCTTTGCCAAAGATCACACAGACATGATGTGGTTGAGTCAAGATATGCACCATTGAAGTCCCTGAGAGAAAGCACATGGTTTCACTGCACTTCCTGCAAATGATCTAGAAGGTTGAGTATCCTAGGGAATCTGGGCTGATCCTAGGCAGGATCACTGCCCTGATTGCTTAGGCATGCTACTTGACTCCCAACAGCTAGGAATTGCTTTAAAACCCTATGAGTGCTTTAAACCTCAAAGTCCCTGATGCAAAGAAAACAAATCTCATTTCCTTCTTAGTGCTAGCAGTTCAGATGTTCCAGCGCCTGGTGGCTGATAAAGGTGTTATTTCTGGACTCAGGTGACACCCAGGAGACAAAGATCAACATTTGCATTGGTTGGCTGCATCCCCGCCCTTAACCTGAGGACAGCACATGTACTTCCTCTGTGGGGCAGATACTAACTGAGGAGTCTGCAATTGACCAAATGCCATCCATTAACTCGCTATGATTTGCAAATGACCCCTTATAACACAAGCTCAGCATCCATAAAGGAACTATAAAATCAAACATTTAGCAACCAACTATGTTTGTTCTTCCTACCTTCTACCCTGAAGCTGCTGGGCCTTAGGCAAGCTGTGGGCTCACTAGACATTCCTGATAAACCCGGTCAGGGCTAAGATCACGGAGATTTCCCAGATAGAATTCCCACTGCCATGATTGAAAGAGGATGACCCAAAATTGTGTTCACCGGAGGGAAATACTGGTTGTTCTGAACTGCTTAGTCTTCATTGGGTACATTTAAGGAAATGTTACACTGTACGTATACATATGTAATAATGATTGCATCTCAATCAAAATTTTTTTCTTTAGAAACTGTTTAAGGAGATGGCAATGCTGGTCAACCTGATTGGCCTTTAGACTTTATTATTATTATTATTTTAGACGATGTTTATGTAATTGATCAAGGTGAGAAGGATCTAGGGTTAGGGAGAAGTGGATGTGACCATTGTTTCTAAACTTTCTATTTATTCTTCCCATTTCTGGGCAAGGGGAGATATAAGGGAATAGGCCATTCCAAACCTGCCAACCATCCCAGTACCCGAGGATGGGGAAAAGTCAACCGATACCAACCCAGGGTCACAATATGGCCCATGCTCTGAAGGTTCTGCTCAGGTGGTTTAAATAGTTCTGAAATGCTTTCATTCTCGCCTATCTATGGGTGAGGAATCCCTTCCAAGGTCCATTGCTGACACAGTCAACCTTATAGTCTCCATTCTCCCAGATACTTGCTGTCATCGTTTGGCTGGAATAGTTGTCCATATGTTCTATTCTCCATTCTCTCCTATGGTACTATTATGTTTCCTCTATTTTATATGGTCTTTAGATTTTAAATGCATGGATTTAGTTGCCACACTGTTGTCCCATGCATATGAATAGTTAGATGCCAGCATTTGACCAAGCCCTTAAGATGTTGATGAAAACACCTACATCCCACACTAGAGAGCCATGTTCAATACTTGACTCCAGTTCCTGAGTCTGGTTTCTTGCTGCGGTAGACCCTGGGAAGCAGAGATAGTGGCTCAAGTAGTGAAGTTTCATGGAGATATAGACGGAGTCCTCCTCCTCTATGGTAGGCATTTGGAGAGTGAACCAGCTGATAGGAATGTTCTCTCTTTCTCTCAAAAATTTTAAAATACATGAATAAAGTTAAACAATTTTTAAAATAGGAAAAACAAAAGACAAGGGACCAACAGAAGCTGCTGAGGAGGGTGGGGCAGTAGGGAAGCATGGGGGCCCAAAGTATTGAATTCAGAAATTAGGCCAATAGCATTCCGGCTCAGGATGAACTAGACATTGTACAAGATAATAACTGACAATGGTTTAAAATCCTCTCCTAATAAAAACAAAGAAAAAGACTGCATCCTCTATGTGGACACATCAGCCAAAACCAGCAGAAAGAAGAAGAAGAAGAAAAGCATGGCTTTTTTTTTTTTTTTAATGCACTGTTTTACTCCCAAAATGTCTAACAAGCATAAACTCAAACAAAGGGTTGCTAGCTCCATTTCCAAAAGCATCCCATGCCCATGGATCCTGTTTAGTTGAATAGATAAACATAATGAAAGAGAATGACAAGATAGCGTGATAAATGTGCACATCAAAAGGCATGTAAGACAAATTTAGGACATTAACCTATTTGCCACTAACCAGGTGGGCTTCACAGGGGAAGTGTCCCATAGGCTGGACCTTTTCTTAATTGTTATTTTAAAATAAAAGTATAATTTCTAACAGGGAGTACCTGGAGGTCTTTCTTGGATTTCACAATTGCCTTCCCTTGAGTCTGGAATGATTTATCACAGGCAACAAACTCTGGACAGCAACCTAACATGTCTCTATGAGGCTGGTGAAGAAGCAGGGAAATGGTGACGAGATGGTTGGATTAAGAATCCAAGGCAGAGTAACAGGTGGGGATTTAATGGACAGCAATGTCCTCTGTAATCAGCAGTAGCCTGACTGGTACTTGGAATGCAGTCTTCTGACCTGGAGGAGAAAGAGGTCCTTGTTGTGCTGTGTGGAGAAGGGTAGTTACTCCTATGGGATTTTTTTCCAAGGCTTTTTCCAACAAGTATAAATCATAGCCAGCTCATGGAGGGCTGCTCAAAGAATAGGAAGGGAAATCATGGTCAGGGAAGGGCTGTTGTTAACCCACCTATAATCTGACAATGCCTGCATCTGGACCAAAGCTTCTACAGGGTGACTTTTGCCACCAGCAGAAGACATGAATTTTTCTGAAGGGCCCTGCTGAGCCTCTATTTAAGCCCAGGCAAGACAATTATCTATTTAAAAAGAGAAAACAGCAAACTATCCTCTTTCACAGATTTTTTTTCATTAACATACAAATGCATTTAACAACGTCTTGACAGGAATAGAGGAGGCAGGTAAGTAGAAGGAACAGATGACTCAGCAGGTCTTACAGACTTGGTGTCACAGATAATGGAACCTCACCAAACTCGAGACAGTAGAGGCTGCCAATTGGTGCCATTCAGCTATACGAAGGGCATCTACGAGGGCTTTTGGAGCAATAGTTTTCATCTCCTGTGCTCTACTGGAAACACAAAAACATGTGAAAACCAACAGGGTCAACTTTCATTGTAGCGGACATCAGTGGGACCCCAAGAAGTCTTGTTCAATGAGAACCATGGAAACTGAACTTGTCCTCCACTGTAGACACATCCTGCATTATCTTGGAATGCAGCCCCTCTGCGAACTGTCCCTGGTTATTTTCTCTCAGCTCCGACTTCAAGGTCCAAGAGGACATTATCTCCATGCCTACAACTACTGACTCCAGGTTCCAGCTGAAACAGACGCTGGAACTTAGCAGTGATGACTCAACTTACTGTGTTTCTGTCATCTGTGTGAAGACCTGAACTGAATTCTCTTCTCTGGACTTCCACTCCAGCCAGAGTTCATGTCAGGCATCTGGGGGAATGGGGCATAAAGCAGTGGATACAAGTGCTTAACACATCTCTCTCTCACTCTCTCTTTTTCTCTCTTTCTCTCAGACAAGTTCACAGACAAGTGAAGGAACTGGTCTGAGGCTGCTCCACCTTGTCTGATGTGCAGACTCACAGTTAAATATCCACCCTTCCTTCTCAGAGGAAGCTTCGGCAGGCAAAACTCACCTTCATCCAGAGGTTCCACCTCTCCATGCCGTTTTTAGAACTCATCTGGGATCTTGGTTGCTGGCTCATTTGCTAAGGCTAGAAGTGATTTACCATGACTCAAATGACACACAAATTGGTGTGGGCAGTGATCCAAAAACTTCAGTGTAGCAAACCTTGGCTTCCAGTGCTGCCTGTGCCACACCTGCCAACTGCATAACTAGGGGAGCTTTGATAAACACACTGCCACCCTCAGATTCCTGATCTACACAATGGGTGCTGTAACATAAACAAGGTATGGAAGGACCCAGTGATAGAATGTAGGAAACCATTCTGAATAACCCACAATTATCAGTCTCTTCAAACAAGCTGAAAAAGCCAATAACAACAGGTGGATCTTCCCAATGCCAGCCCTACTATAATACCCAAATATGCTATCAGTGTTAAGGAAGGTTGAGACTACAATAAGAATTTAGCAGAAGCCCTGGGACATGTACTGAGAAAAGGATGTGGGGAATTGAGATCTCACAAGATGCCCTACTAAAAAAAAAAAAAAAAAAAAATCCAGGTCATATTGGGCAAAAAGACTTCCCAGATGGTAAGCCAACCAAACCAGACACACTCTCAGGCTTCACCTTCCTTTGTTGCATTAAAAACTACATGTTTTTGCAAACTAACATCTCAGTGTGCAGATGGCATTCTTGGGGTCAGTTGCCCATAGCCCTCAGAGGGATTGATATCAGGGCAGTCTTTGCAATTCCTCACATTCTCTCAGGCTCTGACAAGTGTTTGCAAGATCCAGCAGTTGGTAGACTCACCTGCTCAGTAAGATCACTTCTATTCTTACTCCCTGTTAATTGAGAACTGGGTGAACGAAGCTTAGTTGCATTCCTCACTGTTCAGTTCAACCAAGCTTCAGGCGAAAGCGTTCAGCAAATGCCAGGCAAGATCAGAAGAGAGAACAGGGTAGTCCAGGTCTTCAGGGCCCATTAGAATTCCACCACAATCCCTCTCTGCTCAGCAGCCTTATGATGCCTTTGTGTAGAGCCCAAAGATGGACCTGATACCTTTCTTGGGAAAGGCAATATTAGGAAATTCAGCAATATGCCAGCAGTTCTGAACTAGGTTGTACCTTTCATAGTTTTCTATAACAAAGAATAGCATGCATGACTCTAAATTACCAAGAGGAAGGTGGCATTAAAAAAATCCTCAAGAAATATACTGTAGTTGTTTTCTCATGGAAAGAGATAAATTTCAATTCAAGGGCTCTGGCTTGAAAAATTTGTTTTTCACATCAGACACTGGTGATCAAAATATAGGCCCATCCTCTTCCCCTCCTATAGGGTACCCTTGGCACTTCTCCACAAAGCAAAGTCAGGTCCAGAAAAGTCAGTGAGAGCATTGTGCCCACTAAGCCCCATATCCACCTGTTTCCTGGGCAGCTAGAGCGGAGAAGTTTACAGACTACTTCTGGAAAGGACAGTGAAAGAAAATGCCCCAATTCCCCCAAAGGTAATCAAGCACAGTTGAGTTAAAAACTGGCATTTAAATTCCTCACGAAACTCATTTATTTCAGAGGCAAAGAAACAAAAAAAAAGTCTGATTTTTTCCCTCTTATCCATTCACTTCCAAAACTCCCTTATTGCTTTATTTTTCTATTTTTATTTAGCTAAGGGAATAAATTTCATATGCCCTCCACCCCTCCTTCCTTATTTTTCATTTAATTTTCCCAATGACATAATTTTAATTTATTTGTAATCACAAGCTTAATCCTCCACTAAATAAAGAATTCAACCTGTAGTAAGTAGAAAAACCACTCTTGCTCAAGATTAGAGACAAGGGCTAAAAACAATCATTTAATCTCAAAATGTCAATGTCACTCACATACATTACATCAAGATCATTACCAGCCCTCAGGCTTTCACTCCCAAGATCACCTTAATTAATCTGGTTTGGGGCGTTTCATTTCCACCAGTAATGCTGAACAGTGAGTCAGCTTCAAGCTCCTGACATGGAAGCCCATGTCTTTGACTTATGCAAAGTCTCAAGGCTCCCTGGTGAAAACGGGAACTGAAATTGGTCCAGTTTTTACCCAGGCAATTAATAATACAGTTGGCAGGAGGGGAAATCCCAAACAGCTTGCTTGCTAGACTCCAGAGACAGCCGCCAACATCCCTAAATTCAGTGCATACTGCAGGGTTAAGGGTACTTTTGTGCAGTATGTGTTGGGTGAAAACTGAGGGGGCCTTGCCAAAGATCTGCTCCCTGGAAAGAAAATCCTGGCTGATTATTTGTGTAAGACCAAAACCCCCAGGCATGTGTGCAGAACTTCGTAGTTCTGTACACAAACAAAATGTTTTCCAGTTAATAGTTACAGCTCAATATCCCCCTCTGGCATTAAAAAAATGATGAATATGCCTGAAACTGATCTGTCTTCAGGCAGAATCTGACTTCCCAAAAGGACTGGCCAACCAGGTTTTGTAAATTCATACCTTCTTTTGGTTGACTTTCCACTGGGTCTCTTCAGTTTCTTTTAACCTCCCAGAGCAGCTATTCCTTTTTTTTTTCCTTTGCACAAAAAATGCACACACACACACACACACACACACACACACACAAGTGTTCAAAAACAAGCTGTAAGCATATCATGATTTCTATTTAAAGTCACCCAAACTCAGCTGTCCAAAGGCTTCCGTTTAAAATCTTCAGCCAGTTCCTCTGTGCTAACAGATCTGGAGCTAGGTGATTCACTGGAGTTGCAGAAGAGAGTAGGAGGAGTCGCAGCGCTGCTCTGCTGAGGGTTGGCCCACGTGTTTTCACTTGTTAGCCACTGCCCGCAGTACAACGTGAAGATGCCTCTGTGTGTGTGTGTGTGTGTGTGTGTGTGTGTGTGTGTGTGTGTGTGTGTGTGTGTGGTGTCTTGGTGATTTTTTTTTCATACCAGCAATTCCCTGGACAAGAAGTAAAATTGCTGTGTCATAAAATATACCTATTTTCAACTTTTCTGGACATTGACAAAGTGTTCTCTAAGTTTCTTGTGCCAATTTGTACTCCCAGCAGTTAAGTATCATTATTCTTCTCTGTATCTTTTCAAATTTGTTACCAATCAGTTTTAATAAAGCTATAAGTAAAAAAACATATCTCTTTTTTTGCAATTGATATTTATTTGATTACTTGGAAGCCTAGGGATCTTTTTTTTTTCTTTATGTCTTTATTTTTCTCGTTTGGAATTGTTCCACTTCATTCATAAACTCGTTTCACCTACTTTGTCTTCAACTTGTATTTATTTTTCTCTTGAGGTACAAAAAAAAGATGTATAAATCTTCTTAAGAGATTTATTTTCTTTTATTTGAAAGAGCTACAGAGAAAAGGAGAGACAGAAATAGAAATCTTTCATCTGCTGATTCACTTCCCAAGTAGTTGCAACCGCCAGAGTTGAGTCCATCCAAAGTCAGAGAACAGGAGCTTTCTGAATCTCCCATGTAGGTGCAGGGTCACAAAGACTTGGGCCATCTTCAGCTGTTTTTCCAGGCCATGAGCAGGGAGCTGGATGGGAAGTGGAACAGCCAGGACACAAACCAGCACTGATTTGGGATGCCATTTCATTTTAAAGCAAGTTGCACTACATTGAAAAAGATATATTCCCACTTAGTGTTATAATACTCTCTGATATTTTCTCCTTAAAGTTGTACATTTTTTTCCTTCACAGTTCAGTTTTTCTTGACTTCATTTGGGAAAACGTGTGAAATTGATACATAATTCTGTGGTTTTCTTTATGTGTGTGCTTCTCCTCTCATCCTAGAAATATTAATTGAATGGTACATCTGTCTCCGCAGGTTTGTTGCCATTCATGGTGTGTCAGGCTGAGATTAAGGCATACATTGGTTTCTAAGCTCTCTATTCTGCACCACCATTCTGTTTGACTATGTGAATATCAAACTCTCTTAATTACTACAGCTTCTTAATAATTGGCTGTAAAAATCCAATTTATTCATCTTCAAAATTAAGTTAGCTTACTCCTTTTCCCTTAGAATATTAAGATTGGTACACTGAGTTTCTGCAGATATTTTTGTTGAAATCTTGATTGGAATCTTATTGCCTGTAAAAATAATCTGGGAGTAACTGTGACACATAATACAATGTAATTAATGAATAAAAAAATGTGAATCAAAAAAAAAAGAAAAAAAATAATCTGGGGGTAAACTTCATTATAATATCAACTCTTCCTAATTTTGAATCTTCATTAGAGTCTTTGCATCACGGTTCATAATTTTGTTTGCACAGTTTTATCTCCATCCCAGCATTTTTAAGAATGATAATTTTTCTTCTAATTATTCATTGCCATATAATGGATATGTAGTGGATTTTGAACACTAACAATGTGCCTGGTAACTTTGCAGGCTCTTTTGTTCAAACATTTCTCTGTGAGTCTTACATTTTTCTAAGCAAACCAGCACATTTTCTATCAGTAATGCTATTTTGAGTTCTTCATTTTTAAATACTACATTGTTTGGCCGGAATAATTAAATATCATGAAATTTATGTAGTTCAACCTAATATTAGTCTACTGTCTGAAACTTGCCATGCAGGTGAAAGCAGTTGATGCAGTGGTTAAGACACTAGAACACTCCCATCCTGTGTCAGACTGCCTTGGTTGGAGCCCAGCTCTGGTCCCAATCCTAGCTTTGTGCTAATTTGCACTCAAACACGGCAGGTAATGGCTCAAGTACTGCTTGAATGTGTGTGAGCCACAAAGGAAAACTGGACTGAGTTCCCAGTTTCTGGCTTTGGCCTGGCCCAACCACAAGTTGCTAAAGGTGCTTGCAGAGTAAATCAATGAATGGAAGAAACCTCTCTCTCTCTCTCTCGCTCTCTCTCTTTCTCTTTCTCTCTCAATCCCTCTCCCTCCCTTCTTCTCCATCTCTCTCTCCTTTTTAAATAAAATAATTAAATATTTTTCAATGTTTAATACAATGTTGAATATGATTAATGCCCATTTTTGTTAGTTTCTGACTTTTCACTTAATCCTTTCTGATATTTTAATATTTAGCCTGATAAACATTTCAGATATCTAGTAGTTACTGCTTTTGAGTTATAAGATAGTCACTCTAATTTCTGTTTTAAAGTATTTTCAACTATGATTTTATGATTAAAACTACCCCTATATTCCTGGGAGGAACTTACATCACCTGAATATATTTGTGATATGAAGATGTCTTGATATTCCCTAACTCATTCTCTCTCTCTCTCTCTCTCTCTCTCTCTCTCACACACACACACACACACACACACTCCTAGGCTCTATTTGCTGATAATTCATTTTTACCATAATTAGCCCACATTTTTTCTTCTTCATACTTCCTTTGTCTGATATTGGAAACAATATAAATAATCTCATATAATTAATGGGGACGTTCTCCTTTTTCATTCTCTGAAAATGCTTACAGGAGGATTATCTTTCCTTCAAAGGTTTGGGAGAACATATCTATCAGTAGCATGGATCTATTTTTCCTTAACCTTAGATATGAACAGGAAAAAAAATCACATAATTAACTCACTTCCTTCACAGGAATTTGCCGCTTCTTCATAAGTGATTGTATTGAGCCATAATTTTTCATGATAATTTTATTTTCCCTTAGCACTTCCAAATGTACTTATTTGTGGCTTCTCTCTCATAAAAATCCCTCTGTTGGCTATGCAGAGATCAATATCACAGCCAAAACCCTAGAGCAAGATGGCATAAATGATTCTAGGAACTGTCATTCTTGCCAATGGCCCAGGCAGTTCTTGGGGTCTGTTTGTGTCAGAGGGCTTGTAGTCCCTCCCCTGCTCTCACTTTCTACTTCCCTCTGCTGCTTCATTCAGCACCTCAATCCCAACAGGCTCCTTCTATGTGAAGGTATTAAACCCATACCCAAGGTCACTGAGATCTCCATCTACCATCACCCACTAACGGCACTTGTGGATCAGCTCCCATCCTTACTAATGTAATGTCCAGAAACCTCTCCCTAACCAGCATATACCATGTGTTGTTTTCTTTCTTACAAGCCCTAACTCTGCATTTACAGAGGAAATTAAGTGACCTGACAGAAGATCTCTCTTTACAGTGGGAGAAACTTCAAGTTGTACATGTGAGATAATGACAGGGAAACAAAGGATAGATTGGCCCCCAAGGCAGCAGAATCCTAGCATCTAGGCAAATGGGTCCAGGAAGAAAGTTTAAACCTAAACATGTGTAAGGAGCCATCTTGAGGGGAAAAAAAATAGCTGAGACTTGCTAAATGTACGGAGTTACTTTTACAGAGCAGTAGAGAAGGAAGAAAACATGTTTACATATAAACAAATGTTCACGATGTAGACGTAAGGCAACTTCAAGTGACACCTATTTGGAGAAGAAGAAAGCTAAATAAAAATGAAATAGACATGCGTCAGGTCACATAAGAAACAACTGTCGAATGAATGAAACAAACTCAGTGTTCATGAGTTTCCTCCTGAAACAAGGCTGGTTATCTACTGTGTTCAAACACTGGGGGTTTCATCTTTCAGTCCAAGAATAACTGACCCCCCAACAGACACTTCTTTGGGTCTGTGCAATTGATACTATGCTAAGAGGCTGATGCTGGAGTGGTTGGATGTTAGCCAAAACTGGCCACTCCAGTGTCGTCAAGATTCAAGATGTCCTCAAGCTGTTGTCCCGCATGTGAGCAGTGGTGACATCACAGAGGACATAAAACCCAAGCAGAGGTGAACTCCTCTAGTCAGTGACACACATGTTGGCTAAACTTCATTCCCACTCTAGGTACAAGTTCAAAGTGGATTACAAGTATTCTTACTTATGAAGTGGATAAAAATCTGAAAGTTTTTTTTTTGTCAGTTGTAAATGTAGCTTTTCCAGCCCGTGGAGGAGCCATGAACCACGTGATAAGACAGATGGAGTGGCTGGACTGTGTTTTCTCACTCTTGTAAGATTGGGCAAATTCACACACGCACACATGCAAGTGTTTTATCTTCTCACTTTGGTTCAAAATGAAAGTAGCTGATAAAAGAGTTTGAAAGTGGTAAGCACATAGCACAGCAATGAAGCACTAACTTCCCATATCAGGGTGTCTTGGCTCAAGTCCACCCCAGTTCCGCTCCTGTTTCCAACCTCCAGTTCATGTGCACCCTAGGATGAAGCAGCTTATGGCTCAGAGGCTGGACCCCTGCTGTTCATACAGGACAGCCAGACTGAGTTTCTACCTCCCAGATATTTAATCTGGGAATAGAGCAGCAGATAATTGATAACTATTGTTTATCTTTCTATCCACCTGGATCTCTCTCTCTCTCTCTCTCTCTCTCTTTCGTTCTCTTTCAGTCTCCGCCCCCCCTTTCTGTCAATCTCTCTGTGTTTCAAAGTATAATAAATGACTGTTTAATTTTTTTAAAAAATTTATTTTTAACATTTTAAAATAAAATTGGTGAGTGAAACCCTCTCTGAAAGAGGATATATTAGCTGGTGATCCTGGACAGATGAAAGAATCTGAGTCTGTTCATAACAAATAATCACTACTTGGGCCCGATGTGATGTCTTAGTGGCTAAAATCCTCACCTTGTAAGCTCCAGGATCCCATATGAGTGTAGGTTCCTATCCAGACTGCTCCATTTCCCATCCAGCTCCCTGCTTGTGGTCTGGGAAAGAAGTCGAGGACGGCCCAAAGCCTTGGGACCCTGCACCCGCATGGAAGACCAAGAAGGAGCTCCTGGTCCCTAGCTCAGTTCCAGCTGTTGCAGTCACTTATGGAGTGAAGTAGTGGACAAAAGATCTTTTGCTCTGTCTCTCCTTCTCTGTGTAAATCTGCCTTTCCAATCAAAATAGATGAGAGAAAGAGAGAGAGAGAGAGAAAGAGAGTGAGAAAGAAAGAAAGAGAGAAAGAAAGAAAGAGAGAAAGAAAGAAAGAAAGAAAGAAAGAAAGAAAGAAAGAAAGAAAGAAAGAAAGAAAGAAAGAAAGATTGAAAGAAAAAGAGAGAACGATTATTCAAAATTCAGCATTTTTAACATTTGGCTCCCATGATGCAAGCATTGATTTTTCTAATAAAAAGCCATTTAATCACTAAGATCTGAACAAGTTGAGCAAGTGTTGGGGGGTGGGAATCTCTCACCAAGGCAGGTGCTGGTTTAGACTACTGCTTGGGACACTTCTTGTGGAAGTGCTAGTTCGAGTCCCAGCTTGATACAGCTTCCTGGTAATGCACCCTTGTTCATGATGGCTTGTGCACTTGGTCCCCTGCCACCCTGGCTGGGAATGAACAAGGAAACAGAACTCAGAAGATCTTTCTCTCTCTCTCTCTCTCTCTCTATCTCTCTCTCTCTCGCTCTCTCTCTCGCTCTCACTCTCTGTCACTCTTTGCTCATCCCTAGCTCCATCTCTGTCTCTGTAATCCTGCTTTCCAAATCAGTGAAATAAATATTTGTTCAAATTTTTTTAAAAGGCGGAGTCACAGAAAGAGAAGGCAAAACAGAGAGAGAGACAGAGAGAGAGAGAGAGAGAGAGAGAGAGAGAGAGAGAGAGAGAGAGATTTTTAATCCGCTGATTTACTTCTCAAATGGCCACAGTGGCCAGAGCTGGGCCAGTCTGAAACCAGGAGGCTGATGCTTCCATACATGTGCAGGGGCTCAAGGACCTGGGCATCCTCTGCTGCTTTCTCAAGAACATTAGCAGGGAGCTACATCAAAAGCAGAGCAGCTGGAACTGGAGGAACCAGTGCCCATGGGGATGCCAGTGCCACAGGCACAGATGCCATGGCACCAGCCCAGAAATAAACATTTTTTTAAAAAGACACCATACATAGTTTCAAAGAAAAAGATTTTTTTAAAAAAAGGACATGGATTCCAGCCTTTTATACTTCAGGTATAATCATGTGAAAATGAATTTTAACCTCTCTGACTCTTTTGTTTTAAGATACTTCACAATACAATGTTTGAGATCATATGAAATAACATATTCCAACCCACAAATTAGAGGTAATGTGATCTTAAAGGCAGTGTAGCCCTGAAAGACCTACCTAGGATCCCATTCACACCACATGCACTCAAACCCAAGTTCCATCTGGAAAGCCCTACTCTGTGCCAGGCACACAGTAGGACCCCAAGGTAAAGGTGACTCCATCTCAGCCTTCTGTAAGGCATGCCAGCTCTGTGATGCTCCCCAATCACATGTACTTCCAAAATGGCAGGGAATACTGGAACTGAAAGACAAAAATGCTTATTCTGCTATGAAAAAGGTTGAAACCCATGCAGTTTTTTTAATCATACACATTTTCCATGAGATTTTGGAAGCCCCCTCACATACAGGAATATACAAGCAAGAAAGAACAAACTGCTTTGCCAGCGAGGGAGGTGAAGGGCTGCAGGAGTTCAGGGGGACAAGCGCCTCCTTCCAGCTCAGCCCTTTGGAGGGCTAATCGGTGTATGTTCAGGAACACATGTGGAATAAATGTGAGGAAAACTGGCTGATGTATATATATATGGATATATGTATGTGTGCATGAGTATGTGTGTGTATGTATATATTTAATGGGTCTCTTTTGAGCAGAATTTCTCAGGATGTTTAATATTCTGCATTCTGCATCATAAAGGGTGAGAACAGGGAGGCATTCTCGTTTCTTAAATGATTCACATGTGAAATTCATCTTGGTACTGTTCTAATGTCACTCAGGAATTGCTGCTACAGACAACAATTTTTGAGAAGCCTTTTGAATAACTTCCTACTTGAAACCAGACACACAAAAAAAGGCTGGGCTGGAAGCAAAGCTAGAGGTCTTCGGGTCCTCGCGGATGGGAAGTCACTGAAGGAGGTTAAGAAATGTATGTTCCTTTAACCACACCCAACAAAGCATTAGATAACACAACAAACTTTGTCCCAATGTTCATGGACTGCAAATGTAGAGAAAGAAGATAATAAATCTCATTACAAAATGTAAACAAATACAGAATTTAAAACATTTACATATGAAACTTACTTTGAAATAGAAAATTTTCTAGGATTTTTTAAAAAAGATTTACTTAGGTTTATTCAAAAGGCAAGAGTTACAGAGAGAAGGAGTAACAGAAAAAGAATGATCTTCCATCTGCTGATTTGTTCC
The DNA here is from genome assembly GCF_030435755.1 of Ochotona princeps. Classification (NCBI taxonomy): domain Eukaryota; kingdom Metazoa; phylum Chordata; class Mammalia; order Lagomorpha; family Ochotonidae; genus Ochotona; species Ochotona princeps. The sequence continues at coordinate 10,883,420 of NC_080844.1, read as the reverse complement.
CCAAATGACCACAATAGCCACAGCTAAGCTGAACCAAAGCCAGAAGCCAGGAGACCCCTCGAGGCCTCCCACATGGATGCAGGGGGCTCAAGGTCTTTGGGCCCACCCTCCACTGCTTTCCCAGGCCATAAGCAGGGAGCGAGATGGAAAGTGGAGCAGCCAGGACTTGATCCAGTGACCATAAGGGATGCCAACACCATGGAACAAGGAAGCTTAGCCAACTACACCAAGGCATCAGTCCCAGAAAAGAGATCTTAGAAAACTGGTTTTTTTAATGGAAAAAAAAAAAAAAACCTGCACAGACCAATAAACACAAGAGAGAAAAAAGAAAATTGTCAAAGAATCATCAATAGCACTTGTATTTCTTCAAGTACAGATCCCGTAAAAATAATTCCTCTTCTATTAAAATCCCCAAGAAGAGTGAAAATATTCCAAGTTCTTTTCATGGAACTAGCAAAACGCTGCTACCAAAACCTTCAAGTTGAGGAACGTATTGTAATGCAGTGGATTCAGCCGCCACTTGGAATGCCATATCCCACATCACAGAGCCTGTTCCAGGCCCTCTTCTCCTCCTGATTCTAGTTTCCTGATCATGTGCACCCTGGAGGACAGGAGGTGATGATGACTCAAGAACCTGCCACCCACATCAGGGACCTGAATTGGTCGCAGTCTCTGTCTTCCGCCTGGCCCAGCCCTGGATGTTACAAGCACTTAGCAAGTGAACTTATGCTTAGGAAATCTTTGTCTCTGTGAATGTGTCTTTCTGTTTCTCTTTCTTTCTCTGTCTCCTTGATTTCCAAATAAATAAATAACTTCAAAACAAATATTTGTAGGGTGAATTGCAAATACGTTTAGCATACAGAAATAAATATATTTCATTTAACAATATGTAAATATAGATTGCAGTCCATATTTTATTAATATAGCAAAATGACTTTTTCTAGAAACCATGCATGTGAATTTTTAAAAGGCGTAATAGAAAACCTGGAAAATACTAAACCCTTCAGCATGTTCCCATCCAGAAGCACCTGCTGTCATAGTTTGAAACTCTTCTCAGACATTTCTGCCAGGCTATTCTTGCCTACAGTTCAGCAGGGACACCATATGATAGGCCTGTTCTCTATTCGAATTTTTAGCCCGATGCATATAAAACATCATTCCATGCAAGAAACATAGATTCACCCCATAGTTTCCATGGCTGCATATCAACCTATCATATATGTGTCCTCTAATTGACAACCTGTTCTGTTATTGACAACCGCCAAGATTACTTGAGTGTTATAAACACTGCTGCCAAGAACAATTTGTTCTCTGAGCTTTGCGTGAATATCACCTGTCATTACTATCAAGCTCTAAATCTCTTCTCCAGGTTTACGAACAAGTTGCAGAAACCTTTGCAACTCTGGTGAATGCAAATGACTTTATCATAAACACAATTAAGATATAAATGATAAACTTGGAAGTTGTAAGCGCATGACCAAAGGTGATCCACATTTATATGTGCTTTCATTAGCATATGTTCAAGGAACAATTTAATGGGGGGGGTGAGACGGAGGATGCTGTGGAAGCAAATTTCGATGATTTACTATAGCGAAAGCTTGTGATCATTTCCCACCACTAATGACATTCACCAAACACATAGTCAAGACAGACTGTTCTCCAGAGTCACTTAGGAAGTCCAGATTGAGAGAGCTGGTGATATTTTGACGTCAGACCTGCCTGATTGGATTACCATCTAGTTGAAAAGACAGTATGGGAAACTGAAGCCTGTTCTCAAAAGCTTTGGCCAGGAGGGAGGGATGCATTTCACTTATACTCAGAGCTTGATTAGGACATGGCCCTGCCTCATTGCAGAGTAGCTGGCAAAATGTGATCCCCTCAGGCATTCAGAATGAAGGAATAGAGTACAAGTGAGTACTGGAAATCTCCATCAAAATCTTTCGTGTAACAAAGTTCATGATACCTCAGGCCTCTTACTTCCAGGAGGTACATCCCAAGGCTTCCAATGAATTCTGGAAGCCATGCATAGTACTGATTTACATACACAGTAGGATGCTTCAAAAACTTCATGGGAAAATGGAATTAAAAGATATTAGTTTTGATGCAGAAAAAAATCAAGTGTATACATAGAGAGATCTTCATAAAGTTCGTAAGAGTGTATATTATGGGAAAACTATACTTTTCAAAAATCTTTCTACCAAAAATAGTCTTTTATTTTCGTTTTTTATTAACTGTTCAAAGTACCATTGCTTTCAGACTGGTTGAATGTAGCAAATTGAAACTGTGGGCAGGAGAAGCTGTTGTGATTATGAGAGAGAGAAAGAAAGAGAGAAGAGAAGAGATCCCTCTCCAAGGGGGAACACCTGAAACCAGATTCAGGAACTGCATCCTAGTCAAATGCTGAGTTTCAGTGGAGGTCAGTAGCGCCTTGTTCAGGCCTATGTCCTCTTGGTCCAGAGGGCTACTAAGCAGCTCAGGCAACTTACTTACCTAGCACCTATATCAGCAGCTCTTGCATCAACACACACAAGCATGAAACAGGAACAGGTTTACTACAAAAATCCCCGACTCAGAAGGGAGGCTAGGAGATGGAGAATCACTAGTTTGTAACAATTCTACGCTCCAGCTGGGCAGATACTGTAATATCTGGGGAGAATTGTGGGTGAAAGGTGGTTCCTGTCATATCCCATTCTTAGCTTTGGGGAACCTTAAAGTGACTACATGAAAAAGATCACCAGTTCTATCTTGTTAAAGACTTCCTTGTTTTTGAAGTACATGATGTGTGTGTGTGTGTGTGTGTGTGTGTGTGTGTAAGAGGGAGGTGGTGTGGGAAGAGGAAGCAAGACAGAAAACTTACTTGCTTTAACATGTGTGAAACCTTCCATGGATATGAGATCGTGTCAAGTGCCACAGTAGAAAGACTATGGCAGTTGGGATCACAAGCACCTTACCTCAGCCCCCATCCCACCCCAGTTTCCAGTTCACTCATTTCAGTTACTTGCAGTCAACCACAGCAGAAGAATCCAGAAATAAACAACACATTAGTTTTCAATTGTGTACTGTTCTGAGCAGCCTAATAAAATCTGGAGCCATCCCACTCCATCCAGGCTGGAAGGTATCCACCCTGTGTATGCTGTCTGCCTGTGAATCAACACTACACCAGCTGGGTTATCAGATCCAGTCTCTCAGCCCATAAATAACCCTTATTTATCCTGGAAGCTCAGATGTACCCAACAGGAGCCTTATGTCCTTTCTTTAAGTGAACAAATGAACATTCTCACTTTAAGGAAAGAAAAAAGTATTGAATGCTGAGGTTACTAAGATTTTCAGTTTACTAAGATATTTTGAGAGGAGGTGCATTCACATACCCTTTATCACAGTATACTGGTATTCCGTTTTATTATTACCTTCTTGTCGGCAACACCCGTCGTCGAGTGGAGGGACTAGGGTTACAAAAAATACAACACAGAGTGGGTCATTCTTGTAAAGAGAATGCCGTTTATTCAAAGTTGGCCTGCCTCTTTTATAGTCTGCCTAGTTCCTCCCAGTATTTTCCCAATGCTCAAGCAACTCCAAGCTCCCCTGGGGGCATCTTAAAAAAGGGGAAGCAGGGAAGAGGGAACTTGAGGTCAAGCCAAGGGCTAAATGTATCAGGCCAAGATTGCCTATCCTGTTACCCCTAGAGAAACAAGCTAAGCTGTGGAGTTAACTCTTGGGAGACCAGGCTCTGCACCTACTATCACTAAGCTCTTCTTTATAAATCAAACTGTGTCATAAATATGGATGTGTAATGAAAACACGTGACAAACAAAAGATGCTCTCTGTACAATCCGCACTTCCAGACCCCACCAGAAGTCTCAAAACTTGCATCCCAGAGATAAAGCGAGGAATACAACATTTCACCTTCAATACTTGACCATAGCATGATTGTTGGATATTCTCTCAACCTCTGAGTCTATTTCCTCTCCTACATGATGATACCAAGTGATAATTCCTACTTGACAGGGTTTTTGTGAGCAGCAGATGAGATGATACAGTTGAAAACATCTTAATCTGTAAATCACCTCACCTAAGGATTTCCTCCTAATCCTTCTCGTTTGCTCAAGAGATGTTACAAGGTTAAACACATAGTAAGTATTCAACAAATCTGGAGGGAGAAGAATGTTTTCTTTTGAGTTCTAGAGAATTTAATACTGTCCAAAAAAATCTGACAGATCAGATCATGCAAAACATGGGTGTTGATTTTTCTGTGATTGAGTCACTCTCCTGTCTGCGTCCCATCACCAGCTCACACTCTCAGAATCGTTCCTTTTAGGGGATGCATTTAAATGACAAGCACAGGGATGGAGTGCCCTGCGCACAGGACTTTTAAAGTATGAGGTTATCTAATAGAGCAGCACTGGCTATGAAGTGTGGATGAAGTAAAGCATCCAGGAGCCACAAACGCCTGCATCAAGCGGCCTCAGTCTACTGGCTCAGACATGGGAATGCAGGAGTTGCTCTCAGCACCTGGCTCTCCAGAGATTCCCAAACCAGTATCCCCGGAGACATTGCTTTAATGAAAACTTGGCAGGAAACAATTTCTTTGTGCCTTCTCCTCTGCATCAAGTACTTTCTTACATTCAAACAGAAAGCAGACTCACTCCTGTAATTTGCCCAAACCAAGATAACTTGAGATGACAGATAATGTACATTTTGCTTTTCAGCAGGGGAGATCCTATCTCACCAGTTCTGAAGGAGAAACCAAGGAATTGACTTGGGGGAAATCAAAAGACAAAAAAAGCTTTCGAAGCTCCCAAGAGGACTCAGAAACAAAACATCTAATTGCACATTTTGAGCCCTATCATAGGCAATCATTGAGACTCATTTCAAAGGCAATGTACAACCTGCCCTGCTTTGATTACCTTTTAGAATATTTTAGGTGCATGCTGAATTCTAGACCTGGATGTGTCCACAAAAATGTTGGAAAGGTGGTTGATGGTACCAATTATGTCTTGTGATTCAGCGCCCTGTACTTTTTTTTCCCTCTCTTTTTAGTTAATTTTAAGATCACATGCAAGAAATAATATGGAAGCCTCCTCTTTACATGCTTCCTCGGTAGTATCTTCTTGCAAAGCCATAATACAACATCACAATCAGGATATCCACATTGATGTAACCCCCCAAATTTATTTGGGTTTCTCCATTTTTACTGTGTGTATTTCTACAAGATGTTATTGCATATGTAGGTTCATGCATCCACCTGTACAGTCAAAAAAAACAACAAGCTCTATCACAAATATCATTGAGGTTGCCCTTGCCTAGAGCCCCACATTTCTCTTTGGCCCCCATCAGCTCCACAGTTTTTTGCACCTAGTGAAATTCCCTTGCCATTCATGCAGGTTGGATCAACCACAGCTTGCTCCTTCTATTATTCTGAGATATTCTATGGCATGGTTCTAACACAGTTTGCTTAACCTTTCACTCATAGAAAAACACCTTGATTGTTTCCCATTTGGGGATATTAAAAATACGGTTGCTATGGATATCTTTCAGGAGGTTTTTATGAAGATAAATGCTCGTTTCTCTGGGCTAAACGCCCGTAAGTGTAATCCCTGAACCATGTGGTAATGGTAGGTCAATTTTTGCAGAAACAAACTGAAACTATTTTCAGAGTGGATGTAGCATGCTACCGTCCCATCAGCAAGGTAGGCAGGATCCCTCCCTGCCACCATCATTTGCTGCCATCACTTTTTCCCGTTTGCACACTGTGCAGGTGTATGGTGACATCCTAATGCGTGACGATGCTGATGATTCTGAACTTTTCATGGGCTTTGCTTCTTCCTGTTTTTCCTTTCTCACCTATCTTCTTGCCTTCCTGTGGTATGCTTGAACATTGTCTAAAAGGCTATCTTGAATCACTTACCATGTTTTTGCTTCCATTGGAATGTGTCATTTTTCTATGGTTGTTCTGTGCCTCACAATATAGTATGAATATCATTATTCTGTTGTTTGGACTGAAATGCTGAAAGCTTACTAATGTTTCACTCGTCCCACTATTTCTTTATTTTTATTTACCTATCACAGACAGAGAGCTCCCATCTGCTGGTCTCACCTGCTAGGCCAAACACCCACTCTTACTTCCACTTTTAAAAAAAAAAGGTTTATTTTCTTCTTGTTTGAAAGGCAAAGCCACAGAAAGGAGAGACAGAGAGATATATCTTCCATCCACCAGCTTACTATTCAAATGGCTGCGACAGCAACAGCTGAGATGATCCAAAGGCAGGAGTCAGAAGATTTTTCTGGGTCTCAAACATGGCAGCAGGGACCCTCATCTGCTGCCTTCCTACTTGCATTAACAAGAAACTGAATCAGAAATGGAGCAGCCAGGATTTCCATGGATGCCCAAATGAGATGCCTTTATCACATGTTGCATTTTTCTGTACCATAATTCTAGCCCCATCCTAGTTGTGTGTGTGTGTGTGTGTGTGTGTGTGTGTGTGTGTGTGTGTTATGTGATATTGGAAGCCTGGATATGGAAGAATCATCCACCAAGAATTAGGGGCACAGCAACTACCATGAGAATTTTCATCAGAAAAAGGTAAATATGGAGAATAGGAGGGCCCAGAACCTTCAGCAGAGCTGGGCAGGCAAGGCAGGGTCAGCTCTGAGGGGCTGCCAGTTTCCAGGGGCACTGGGGGGCACAGGGGCTGTCTCAGCAGCTGGCAGCAGTGTCGTCAGTCTTAGTTAGGGTGAACCCCAGAAGCTTCTGGCACAGCCACGTATCTGTTACCTGCTGACATTGTAGATCAAGATGACAACTCTTCCTTTCCTTTCCTTCCTGCTCCCATAAGGAGTCTCTAAGTAGCTGAGTCTCCTGCAAGTGCTGCAGGCATGGGAGTCTTGGAACATAGTTGCCAGGCTCTTAGCCACACACTCCTGGAAGGTGTTGGAAAGGGCAGAGCTGTGCCTGAGACCATAGGTGTCCTTCTCAGCATCAGTTTTGATAAGTTATCCAACTTTGATATTTCTCTACTAATACAATGAACTTACGATTAGTCCACCTGATTTGATTGACACATCCTGTACATTCCTCAAGAACTAAAGAGGCTGAGGATGCTGGATGTGTGGCAAGGAAGAAGTCTCCTGGTATCATGACACAAAACAAACTGTCCTTGCGTTAAAATACATGAAAAACCAGGATGCTACAAAGATTCAAATAATATTTATCTATTTCATGCTATCACCTGAAGTTCGTTCAATATCCATTCTTTCTTATGTGCAAGTATTGCTTCCCCAAGAAAAATATGCTAATAAGCTTAAGTATTACTGTGGTGAAAAAACATCCAGAAACATGATACCAATTTTGGTATACATATTCTTAAAAATTTAATGGCTCTACATTAGTCATGTGGATTCAACATTTATACATAAATCTTTGTCCTTGGCTTTAGTTGATTATTTAGGATATGGTTCTAGGAGTGGACCACTCATCCTATACTGTGAAATCATTGCTGTACCTAATGTTTGCAGTGATCGCCATCCCCTCAGTGTGTGGGTTCAGCTTTCCAGGATGTTTCCATGGAATGTTGGTGACTTTTGCTTCTTCAGAGTTAAAAGGCTTCAACCTGTGTGGTCCACAGCCTTGGTTGCCTTCTGGACAGATTAGTTACTCTGTTAAAGTTCTCATCTTCTCATCATTGCTTACTGATGAAGATCCTGGAGATGGAGTAGGTGTTTCATTCTGTGCGGAGCCTTGGTGGCAATTGGGTATGGGAGCCCCACACAAACACTGGCACTGAGGCCTGCAAGAGTTCTGGCCACCTGTTACAGTGCAGTAAACTTTCCTAAGGCACTAGCTTCAAACAAGAGCCTCAAGGAGCAAGCTGACCAGGCTCAGGGGAGCAGTGCTGGTAGAACTCATTCAGGTGTGCTGAATGTGTGCTGAATGTGCTGAAGGCTGGGGCAGTATGGGTAGGAGGGCCTGCTGTCTCTGTCACAGCTCCAAGGAAGTGGGTTCTGAACAGCCCAGCCAGCATGGGGCAGGACTCCAAATTGCTCTGATGTCTTTTAAGGTACCATCTGCTACCTAGCTAGGTAGACATTAGCCTCTTGTGTATAAGATGGGGCCAAGAAACTGGGAGTTTGCAAAGAAAATGGGAAGGTCTGCACTGCCATAAGTGAGCATGAGCAGCAGATGCGTATCTTAGATATCACACCTGCTTCTGCAGATGCCATATTGGGTGGGTTCCAGCCTCACCCTGGGGGCAGCTTGGGAGACCCTCCCGCCCTGCACCAAGAGGCCTCTGGGTCCAATAGCTGATGAGGTCCTGGCAGTGGAGGCGGGGGTCACTTTCGGGAATTTCACACCGAGAAGAAACTGAGAGCAAAAAGGGGAGGGGAAACATACGTTTTCTAGAAAACTCCAGCCTAAGTGCACATAGCACTCTTTCCTGAAGAACCTAGCTGGTCTGGCAGGGCTATTCTCTTCATAAAACTTGGGTGGCTTACTTGCTGCTATTCTGTTTCATGCTTGAATTCTTTTTGATGTTTAGGATTTATTATTTTATTTTCATTTGAAAGGCAGAGTTACCGAGAGAAGGAAAGACAGTGAGAGAAATCTTCCATCTACAAGTTCACTCCCCAAATTACACACAAGGGCTGGAGCTGTGCTGCTCTGAAGCCAGGAGCTTCTTCTGGACCTCCCACATGGGTGCAGGGGTCCAAGGACTTCGCTCATCTTCCACTGCTTTCCTAGGGCATTAGCATGGAGTTGAACCAGAAGTAGAGCAACCAGGATTATGACTGGCAGTCATATGGTATACTGACACCATAGACAGAGGCTGAGCCTGTCAGATCAACAGTTCCACTGAGAACCAGTCAGAATCCTGGGAGGGGGACAGTATCCCCCATACACACACTGGTAGCAAAGAAGCCCTAGGACTGGCACACAGAGCCATTGTCCAGAGAGAGGGGCTGCCGTCACTCAGAAGCCAAATGAAGGGACTGACATGAACCAGACTAGAAATTTAAGACCTGGAAATACCTGGCTGCTTGACCAAGCAGTGCCCATCTTCAAGAGTCTCACACTTGGAATTCACTCTGAACTCAGCCCTGTGTGTGCTCAGAAAGACAGTGTCAGGCAACAGGGTGGTACTTTCAAGAATAACTAGGCTGCAAAGATGAAATACATACTTGAATTAACAAAAGACACTTGCCAGTTGGGAGCCCTGTAAGAAGCTCATCTCTGTTTTCCACCTTCAAGAATAAACTTCCCAACATGTAAATGTTCGGATCAACTGCAGATGTTCGGGCTGCACCCTGGTGCCACTGCTTAGCCATGGGCTTGAACAAGTTGTTCAATCTGTGCTCATTTGTAATATGGGACAAACATTAAACCTACTACCTAGGAATATAAGGTTTATTTTTAGGTACTTACAAAGTTATTTGAATGGGGAGTAGCAAGGGAGAGATTGAAGAGAAAGAGAGAAGAAAAAAAGCAAACCAGAAATAGGCCTGCCACCCATTCAACACCTCACTCACTCTCTGAGACACCTGCGATATCCTCCCCCTGATTCTGAGTTGCCAAGTCCTTCCAAATCCCCCTTTACATAGTTCTTATTTCTGCCCATGTCATCAACTCTTACTATAACCCTACAGCTCCATGACTTCAAAAGAGCCAAAGAGCCTCTCATTTTGTGCCATTGTTTCTTCAGTGCGTCAGCTGCTCCCCGTGTGCCCAGGAGACCTTCCTGATCCAGCATCAGGAGAAGGGAGCCTCAGACCAAGGAGACCACGGAGCCCTTCTGGGCAGCCAGTGTCAGTAAAGGTGTCTGTTCCTGATTAGGGTGCTTCTTGCCTCTTGGGGCTCGCTACCTTCCCAGGGGCTGCTGGGAGGCTGACCTCAAATGTCCTCTAGGTGGGAGCAAACCCTCGCTCTCTGAGCCCAGCAAGCCTGCTCAGCACTACTGCCCTCCACGACCTATTGTGAGCTGAGGGCCTGGCCTCCCTCCCCAGATGATACTCTCCAGGTTGCTGGTAATAATGGCACATGAAGACAAGAGCACAGTAACATCTGGTCTCTGCCTACGAGACCAAGCCAAGGGTGCCTGGACTGAGCAGCAGCCTCAGCCCTGGGCCAGGGGAGGCACCACACTGACCTGAAGATGCAGCTGGGGCCAGACACAAGAAGTGAATGCACTGTTCTCTGACCACACCCCTACCTCACGCTCACACACAGTGCAGTACACACACCAGCTTGAAGTCCGTCTCATGCAGAACAGCTGAGGCGAGGCAGGGGCAGGAGGAGTGGGGTCACATCTACAAGGGAGACCCAATCCCTCCCTTGTCAGTGTGCAAGGTCAGCCCAACAGAGGCCAGAAGGACACCGACAGAACTCCAAGCTGTCCTCCCTATGGGAACGTGGGGCAGGAAGCAACCAGCTATGTAGGAAACTGCAGGCAGCTGTGTCCCAGGAGGCCTAGGGCAGCATGGAGGAGGGGTCCAAGGCTAAGCAGCTGGGCTGGAGCAGCATTCTGGGATTCTGGCTGCCCTTGGCTCTCCCTGGAGGTGCATCCAAAACTCAGGGACTAGGCCTCATTCTGCAATGGGACAATCCAGAAGAAAGCAACTTGATCCTGTGCCTTGGGAAGTGACCTTCCCAATGATTGTCTTGTCACTCAAAAGTTGTTGCTTTCTCCTCTGTGGAGGTGTTGAGGTACTGATGACCAAGGTTCAACCATCCTCTGGTGTGACACCACTCACCAAGAGGAGGACACATGCACAGCAGAACACTGGCATTATGGGGAATCTAAAATGTTACAGAAGTGGAGTAAATAATGGAGTGACACTGGTGGGGGCCTTACCTGTTAAAGTTCATTGACACAGTGTCCATCTTACCCCCATAACCTCCCCCGAAGCACAGCCTGCCCTCAGATCATATCAGGATCCACCCTGCAGCTCTCCACCATGACCCCACCTCCCCGAGAGTCCACCATTACTTGAATATAAAAAAAGAAGTTGATATCCTCTAATGCATTGGCATGCTGAATACCTGAGGATGAAAAAAAGGCACAGGAAAAAAAAAGTCCTGCTTGCATTCTCTCTAACTACCTGAGCCCCTTTAAGGCCCTGGGGACTGAGGGACAGCCCTACACACACACACACACACACACACACAGTCCCAGGGACTTCCCCTGGGGGAGCTTCTGTTGTGCCTGTGGACTGCTGGGCACCACTGTCTTCAAAGCCTGGCCTGAGGTAAGCGTGGCCAGCACACTGCACCCATATCCATACAGGCTCTTCCCCAGCAGGTCTGTGCTTGGGGCTGAGGGATACAGAGCCTCTGGCCACTCACCAGGGACCTGGGGACACTGCTGCCACTGGGCTGTAGGAGGAACACAACAGAAGACACATTCCAAACGAACAACTTATTTAATTAAGAATCAAAAGGGTAAAGTCCTGAGGATTTTAGGGGGTGCAGGTGGGCACAGGGAATGGACTCTAGGCTCTGTTTGCTGACTCGTCTTCCCACTCTGCTCAGGGAGCGGCAGGGGAGGGCCACTGGGGTGGGGGGTACAGGAGTCCCTGAGGGAAATCTCAAGCAATGAAAAGGCCGCCTTGCTTAGTTAGACAAGGCAGGCTGTAGTCCATTCTAGTGTACACTGCGGGGCTCACCCCGTCTTCCAAGCTGTTACAAATTCCACAGGCGGGAGGCAAAAAGGAGGCCTCCAGCCAGGGAGGGCAGGCCGGGCTGTCCTCCCAAAATTACGCTGGCTCACAGATACTCCAGCTTATCAATATCGTCATATTCCAGGAGGCTCCCATTCAGGGGAGCCATTTTCAGCCCTGTGTCTGAGGCTGCGATCGCCTTCATGGGCCCTGAGCCCAGGGGCTCCATGAAAGGCAGGGAACGGGCTCTAAAGCCCTCCTGGCTGCCCAGCTCTGAAGGCGGGCAGTCTGTGCCTTGGACAGGCATCCAGAGATTGGGCAGACTATGCCACTGGAGCTGCCTCCCCTTGTCCCACACGCTGCATGGGGGCTTGGCCGGGTTGGCCACATATGCACACCCTGAAGCACGCACTAGGGCCCCTTGGCCCAGGGACTCTGAGCTGTCTTGTTGGGCATAATTTTCCTCCTCCTCATCTATCCCCCAGACAAGGCGGTAGCTGTTCAGTTCCAACGGGGGAGTCTCAGTGAGGGAAGCCGAAGGCTCAGGTTGTTTGCACAGCGGCCCTGGAGACTGAGCCGCCTCCCCGTCCTGCGGTGTGGTGGGGGAAGGAACAGACTCTTGAAAATTAGGGAACAGATCCTGGCCCACGCTGCAGGACTCGCTGGGCGTTGCTGTAAGGAAAACAAAGAATATTTGCTTTTCCACAGGCACCCTGTGACTTCAGGGAGCAGTGCCTGCACCTGATCCCTAATGTCCCCTTTACCTCCTGTGACACTGAGGACACTCTCTAGGTTCCCAGAGGGAAGGATGTGTGCAGCCTGGGCCAAGGCCAAGTCGGGGACACCTGTGGCTCCTCCTGGACCTACCCACAGGAAAACACAGGCTGTGACCCCCACTGCATCTCAGTCACTGCTCTGGGGACACCTGGCATCAACTCAGGAACCAGTGATGTTCCAGTCACCTAACCCCATGCTCCTGTTCCCAAACATGGGAACAGCTGAACTATGAGCATTAGCATCCCTCCTAAATGGCTAGAATTAAACTGACCATTCGGTCAGCTGAGACTGGGGGCAGAGATGAGGTCACAAGCAGGGCACTTGGGGACAGGAGATGCTCTACAGAAAAAGGGATGGCAAGACACACTCTGTGTCTTTTGCCCTTGGGACTCTTGTCACCTGAGGACACAGCCCTGGTCCTTTCTGCTAGAAGATTCAACCATCACCACCTCTTCCCCAAGAGGCTACAAGCAAGGCACCAGCTGGAATGCACAGCTGTGCCTCACTGGTTTCTGCACAGGCCTGCACAAGGGTCTGCCTCTATAGCCTCTAGACCTGGAACAAACCCACCTCTATTCTACATGGTTGACCTGGAATATCAGGTCCTCTATGGCAGCAGAAGCACTGGCCAAGCACAGGGTTCTCCTCCATCAAAGGACCTGACCCAGGTGGGTGATGCTCAGGGTTATGCTGCCCTCTGTGCCCTCAAACGTTGTCATCTGGCTGGGCCCACACCCTCCATACTCAGCTGTACTCTGGGTTCTACTTGGGTCCACAGTCCTTGCCTCTGCCCCTGCCCTGCTCACATGTGTGGGATTAGATGCCACAAAAGGGTTTCCTGGGCCTTGCTGGTGGCCTCAGGTGGCTGGAGGGGATCAAGTGCCCAGCTGACTTAGGCCCTCACTGCCCAGGGTCAGCCACAGACACACCTCCCTCTAGCCTGCCGACATACAGATGTGAGACCCACCTACCTCTGTCCTATGGGGTTTCTGGGTGCAGACAACTAGGGGCATCAGGCTCTGGGCCTGTGTCAGAGCCAATCAAAGAAAGGCCACCCCTGGTCAGGCAGGGACACTGCTCATCTGGATGGAGAACAGGGGTTGCCGGTATGTTCTGGGCCCAGGTCTGCTCTACCTGTCCACCCTCCACCCAATGATGTGAACACACAGGCTGCTCTACCTGTCCACCCTCCACCCAATGATGTGAGTACTCAGACCCTCAAGGACCTTCAAGGTTCTCCCACAGCACAGGCCACAGGAGTGCGGTGGTGCCTTTGTGGAGATGGGAGAGCCATCACCCCCTGCCCCTGCCCCCTCCCCACAACAGCACATCTGGAAGCTGCCAGAGACTCAAGTAGGCCTTGCAATCAGAAGTTTCATAAGCAAACCTGAGCAGTGGGAGAACAAGGATCTTACAGAAGAGTTATAGAAGACCTTGAGCCCTCCCCCTGCTGACACCCCAGCCCCCAAGAGAGAATGGGCCAGAGCCCTGCGTTGTGCCCACCTTCAGGAGGCATGAGACACTGTAGTTTGGTCAGCTCATGCTTGGAGACCTGGAGCTGCTTGATGACGACATTGTCATCCAGGGCCCATGCTTGCTTCAGGGTCACCTGGAGGAACTCCTGGATGCGTCCCTGGGACATCTTCAACAGGCACTCTAGGCAGGAGGGGGAGTGTCAGGCTGGGAAGAGCCATGGGGCTGGCTCAGCAGCTATGGCTGCTCCAAACAGTGTCCTTGTTTTAACAAGTGCTGGGTGCTATCCTGAGAACCCATGGTGTCAAGCCAAGCAGCAAGGATTTTGGCCAGGGGTAAGACCCTTCTCACATCTCCCTGTGGACTGTGCTGGGCTGAGGTTGGAGTAGCCCAGGAGGCATTCTCTGTGCCCTTCTCAAGTGGTCCAGGGCTCTCCAGGCCTCCTTATCCCCACCTAAAGCCACTTTCACTGTGCATCAGCAGGGGACCCCAACCCTTCTACCCACTGCACCCTGGCCTCTTTGCGCCCTGAGCACTTACTGTGATGTAATTTCAAGGCCACATGTGCCGTGGTGGTGAGCACATGCTGTCCCTCCAGTAGGAAAATGTCCCAAATTCTCAAAGCCAGAGAGAATGGCACCTAGGAAGGAAGAGCAGGTGTGAGAGAAACCACCCATCCAAGCTTGAGCAGCGCCCCCAGGGGCTGTAGGGTTGGCAGTGCCCCTCCAAGAAAAGGTGGAAACCACCAAAGGCTGTCTCACATGAATCCATAGCTCCTATGCAAGGGCCTCATCTCACTGATAGATGGTGCTGTGTCTGCAGGTACCTCTGATGTGAGGATTCCACAGACCAGAGAGAGGAGGAATGAGGCCTGGCAGACACTCCCAATACTCTGAGGTACCCACCAAAGCTGCTCTGTGCACTTTAGCAGCCACATGCAAGATGTCAGTGCCCCTATGACCTGGATGAGGGATCAGTGCTCCTGTGGGCTGACCCCAGGCAGCCTTCCAGGAGTGAGGCATCAGCAGCCTGACTACACACTGGGGAGGATGCTCAGGCCTTGGGGACCTTATACCATCTCTTGCAGGGCTGTGGGCTTGGCCTGGCATCTCTGGATGTGTGCTCCTGGGACCTGTCCCCTACCTATTTGCATTGAAACTCAGACTCAGCCTGGGCCACCCCTTGCTTTCCCAGACCTAGCCTGTGTGCACAACAGGATTCTTCCTGTGTCTGATGTGTTAGAATTGCTCAGCCCCAATGTGAATACTAAGCCAGAGAGCCAGGCACTGGGGCAGGAACTTCTCTGTGCCCAGGGTGGGGGCACTTACCGCATCCAGGAAACACTGGGTGAACCAACGTGCAGTGTAGTCGTCAAGGCCCCCTCCTTGCTTCTCCTGAGGAAAAGGCAGAGGGAACTGAGAGCTGGGAGCAGGCCTGGGACTCCCCCTGGACTCAACACCCAGGATACAAGAAGCCCAAGAGCAGGTGCATCTATGCCTCACAGCCACACAGGTCCCTGAAAGGACACCTGTCCCTTCAATCCACTATCCTTGGGGAGTCTTAAAAATTCGGTGCGAACTCTGGGGACCACTTGCTGCAAATGGTCACACACATACTGCTACAGAGTCAAGTAACCAAGAAAATCTGTGGTTGCCAGGGCCTCCCTGACCAAAGGAGCCCTGGAGACTACATTGGGCACCCATCCATGGTAAACAGAGCCCCCGCTGGAGCCAAGCAGGCACTTCACTCACCAGGTGCTGCTCCAGAGCAGGGAGGGTGCGGTGCACAAGATCTCCAAGGTGGTTCTGGAGCATCTCCAGCTTCGGGAGTCCCGGTTTGTAGAGACCTGAGTAGGATCAGCCCCCAGCCCTTTGACCATCTAGGAAGGCCACAGAGTCACAGACAGGGGGAGACTCTAAAAGGGCAGGTGGGAAGACACCTGGCCAGGTGGCAGAGTCCCAGAAGGTGGGTGCAAGCTGGACTGTATGGGATTCACTCCAGGCTGCCCCCAAGTGACTGCTGGGGATACTGCAACCAGACTGGGTGCACCATCATCATTCCAATATATTGGAGTCAGGATGGGTGACTTTACCAAGGAAATACGTTCTGGAATGCCCTTGTGTGTCTCAGTGGATGGGAGTGTGGGTAAACAAATATGAGTCACAGAAGCCAGTGCAGACTTGAGTCACTTGGACACAGATAAAGTCCATTGCCCTGTAGGTTCCCACACAACTGGCAGCCTGGGCAAAGCTGCAGGGCTTGATGGCGGGGAATGGGTTGTGTGGCTTCGTATAGGAGGCCTCTGCCATCCCTGGCTTCTAAAGATTTCTCCAAAGGAAGATTGTTCTCCACACCCAGGAGCCAGTGAGGGACAAAGAACCAGTCACAGGCTTTGGGGCCATGAGTGGCCTTGCATGCAGTGGGCCCACCATTCCCGTCCACCTACCAGACATTGAGTATTTCTCATTCTCCATGAGCTGGACCAGAGCCCAAAATGCATCTTCTTCATTTAACCACATGAGCAGCATTGCAGCTATATGGCTCAGTCCCTGGCCATAGCCCACCTCCTGCAAGAACCCAGAAAACCATTGAGGGACCCTATCTGGTTAGGGTAATCTCACATGGAGATTGGGTGGCCTCCATGGGAAAGTTTTGTCACCCCACTAAAGGGAGCAGAGATGTAGGAGGGAGCCCTTGGACCCTCCTTTCCCCTGGGTGTCAGGAATTTGAAAATTGTAGCATGTGCCAGGTTTTCATGTTCCTGGAACGAATCCTGCAGGGCTTCAGCTCAGGCTGTGCCTGGGGAAGACCAGAGGCAAGGGCGTGTGTGCACCCCCTGGATCTCATGGTGGAGCAGGAATCCAGGCTCCACCCCACGGTGTGCCCTGGAGCTCCATTTTAGACATGAGGAGGAAGCAGCAGGGGAAAGCCTGCCAGGGCCAGGACAGAGGATGGGTGTAGATACAGGCTGCCTGGATAACACTCACACAGGCACCAGGCAGGGTGCCTGGGAGCAGGTCAGGAGAATGGGGAAGTGCAGAGTTTGCTTGGGTTGCCCAAAGAATCCAGCAGCTGCTTGCCTCGTGGAAAAGGTGTAAGTGGGTTTGCAAGGACATGGAACTGTGTAGAGTGGAATTCAGACCAGTGGCATGTGCCATGTGTCAGGTGGGTGCCATGGAATTAAAAGAACCCAGGCCACAGGAAAGTCTCACAGCTTGCCCATCGTCCTTGCAGAACACTAGACTTGGAGGAACATCCTCTACTCTGCCTGCTCCTGGGGTGCAGAAAGCATCACAGGAGGAAGGCAACCTTTCTAGTCCCAGAACTTAAGGTTGGGTCCAGGAGACCATTAGCCTGGCCTCCACACTTGATGTCCCAGCTGTGGTTAGGACAACCCCCAGCAAGCCAGACTTGGTGATCTGTGACAAGGGATACCCTGTATGGTCAGCATGGGAATAGCCTGAAGAGCTGATCTCAGAATACTCACAGGGCTGTACATGCTGTAGGCCATTAAAACTCCAAACAAATCCTGCTGCCTGAAACAGAGAAGAGGAGGTAGTGTTTCCTTCCCTGCTGAGGCTCTCAGTGCAGCCCTGCATCCCAGACCCCTGCAGGGTCTGGGATCAGTTATCCATCACCAGAGCAGGGCCACGCTCAGGCACCTGCCCATTCTGCACTGTCTGGGTGAGAGTTGCACACCAGGACACTGTGTCCTAGTGTGTGTAGTTTGATGATCCTTCTGGTGGACTTTCCATCGGCACAGCTGAACATCTCTTTGTAGAGATAATGCTTGGGGATTTACCATGCCATGGGAAGTCATCACCCCACAAACCAGTCCAGCAATGTAAGGAGCGGTTGCTATACCAACAGTTCCCCATGGGTTCTTTTGGCCAAACTCTCCACATTCCACCAGCCTGGGCCACCCTAGCCTTGTCCTTCCCTTTGGGCCCTGGACTCTTTCAGGTGTCTCTGAATGGATGACAGCTTGGCTAGGCTTTGAGGACCAGCCTCCTCTCCAGGCAGAATGCACGTTAGATCCACTCAGACCATCCCAGGGCCCCCTGCTTTCGTTTTGTACCCAGTTTCCCACAGGATGAGTGCTTGCTCCTCCCTGTCCCCTGGGGACCCTGCAGCCCAGAGCCCTTACTTAATCCCGTATTGCTCTCGGAACATCAGATGATCTCGAAATGTCCCACGCACTGCAGAGTCAATGTGATAGACTTCACCAGACTGTCGTCTGGCCTGATCCTTTAGTTCCTACAAAGGGGAACACTATGGTAAGCATTAGGCCAGGGGCTCCACCAAGGTCCCTCTGTAAACTCCCCTGGCTGTCCACAGCACTTCTCAGGAACAGCCTCAGCCTGGGCCCCAACCAGGGCTCAGATCCCCCCTCCCTGGAGCCAAAGCCACACTCTCATCAGCCTCAATGCTGCCCCTCTCCAGCAGGGCTTATCTCCATCCAGACACTGGAAGCCACTTTTGGCTTTGACCAGACCCTGAGCAATCAGTTTCTCCAAGCTCAGTTCCAAAGAACAACCCCAAACATAAGATATCCTATGCATATAGACATCGGGGGTTGTGCTTACTGAGTTACTCATTCCAAGATTCTGGCCAAACACTATTTGAAGAAACTGGCATCCCCAGTTGGGCCCTGCTCCCTGATGGGTGAGAGTTGGCTGTTGTTGGCAACCCTATGAAGTCCCACCTCCTGCATTTTCCAGAAGCAGCTGAGAGCTGAATGTGACAAGTGAACCAGCCACTCCATGTGATGGCATTGCTAGGTTATGCAACGCTAGAAGAAGGCAGGCCCAGGAAGGGCAAGACATTCTAGCAGATATCTTGTTCAAAGTCAGGGTCTCGTGTCCATAGTCTCCTATCCATTAGGGACCTAGCCACTGCTCAGGGCCTGTCCTGTATCAAGCGTCCCAGATATGCCTAACAAGGAGAATGGTGGGGCCCTGGCCAGCAGCACAGATGTCCAGGCCTAGTTGAGTCTGGGGAGACATGAAGGAGTTCCTGAAGCTTGATGCAGTGGGCTGAAGGCAGGATGAAGTAGTAGCCCTGTAGTCCAAAGCAGGATCACCCACCATGAAGGACCCAGTCTCCTGATAAGGCCTGAGCAGGTCAGGCTACTTGCAGGCTGAGGACTTGGGCATACCTTAAATTTCCCTGGGTTCTGGGCTTTCATTTTATCCACATCAAGGATCAGCATCCAGACTTTCCCCCGCACCTGGCTGGGGATGCCCTTGAAGAATCTTCGGTGAAACTGCAGGAGAGAAAATGGTCAGGTGAGAGGTACCACAACCATACTGGGGAAGGTATACGGGGCGGGGGGCGCATCAGAGAGGAGCAATGGGCTGTTTGTTGTGTCAGCAAAGGAAGGATTGCCTGGTTCTGATACCCACAGTGAGAGGAGGGGAGGGGCCAAGGACAGAGGCTTGTTATGGGGCAGAGGGGACCCACATCTTGGATTATAACTAGTGTTGACATTCATTTTTTTTTTTACCAAAACGGTGAATTGTTGGCAAGGACAAAAAGTTGCAGAAAACCCATGACCCTCAGGATAGGAGAGCTATCTGTCCCTGGGCATCTGAGGGTCAGGTGTTGCAAAGCCCAGCAAAGGGCACACCACCTATTCAATGCTCTGCTTAATGTGGTCCACAGGGGTGCTCCCTCCACAGTACCTTCTCACTGTCACGGTACTTGCTATGGTTTTTCAACATCTTGACCCACTTTCCAAGTCTCCTAGACTCTATGCGTCTCTGCTGCAAAGGGAGAGAGGATGGCATGAGCCCCAGGGCTGGCACTGAGAGTGGCCCTTAGATGCAGTTCAGGAGCCCTGTGCAGACTTACTCAAGGAGCCCAAGATGCTGCACACCTGGGCCCAGACCTAGTATCAGAGGAGTGCAGGTGAGCTGGACTCCTGTTAGCACACCTGTTCTCAAGGCAGAGACCTCTGAGCTAGTCAAAACAGCCACAGTCATGAGAATGGGTTGAGATGATCTACAGATACAGACCCAGATATGCAGTCACCTTGGGGACAGGTGAGTGAGTTCACAGCCCCGCAGGTGCCTGGAATCATTGCAGGTGCAGGACCTTATGGCTCCCACTTCCCACCTCTTACACCCATGTGCTCCCCAGCCCTGCTTATCAGAGGAAGAGCCCATAGCCAAGGGCTGGTTCTCACCTTAGTCCCCAGGGTGCTGTCACAGGACAGTGACTTCTCCCTGCAAAGAAAGGGGAGGGAAGCAGAGCTGTGAGGCCAGGTCCAAGACCAGGCCCTTCTACCTCCCAAGCAGGCCAGGGAAGAACCAGCTTCATCATCTCAACCGAGGGGACACAGAAGTGAAAAGGCCAGGTGGCCATGCTGATGGCAGATGTCAGGCAGGCCTTATGACCAAAAGCACAGGGATCCCAGGATCAGGCAGGGACTCTCACTGTCCCTGGGGTTCAAGTGCTGTCATCAGGCCCATGTCTTGGGAGTGCGGCAGGTCCCCTCTGCACAGCTGTGAGGCTGCTGTTCTGAGAAGGTATAAACTACCCTAGGTGAGGGGCTGTGTTCCCACATCAGCCATTCCTACGAAGGCAGCCTGGATTGACTGAAACTCGGTGGCCCAAGAAAATCTGCTCAGAGCTGTGAGTGTGCACCCTGGGCTCAGGCACCTGCACCACCTCAACTCTCCCAGGGACCACCTGCTCCTCCCACCACCACCTACATACACTCCTCCTAAAATACCTGCTCCCACCTCAGTCCTCCTCTGTTGACTGAGTCCTTGGACATCTTTCTCTACTCAGGCCCTTCTTGAACCTTGGGATCTGTCAGATCATGGAGGCAGAATTCCCTGCCTAGTCCCAGTCCTAAGGCAGGCTGGTAACACACCCAGAAACAGTCCAGGCTCCACCCCTCTTGGTCACTTGTACCCACCTCTCTGGGCCTCTGTGCTGTCCTGCACAGCTGTGGGGACACCTCAGGGCCTGGCTCCTGCACCCCAGCCCTGCTCTCCTCCCAGCACAGACCCAGGGTTAGGGCCCTCAGCTGCAAACCCTCCTACCTTGGTCTCTGCTTCAGAATGTCCAGGCAGTTCAGAGCCCTGAAACTACACCCCAGCTGTCCATTAGGCCTGACCTCAACAGGACTTTAGCCTGACACTGACCCCAGGCACCTGCTGAACAGGTGTGCTGACTCATGGTGCATGCTTTCTTTTTCTCTTTATAAAGGTTCTTTTTATTATTATTATTATGTGAAAGAGTCACAGAAACAGAGATACAAGGGGTTAGAGAGAGAGAGAGAGAGAGAGAGAGAGATCTCCCATCTGCTGGCTTACTCTCCACATGGCCAAAACACTTGAGCCTAGACCAAGGCAAAGCCATGACCCCCCATGTGGGTACAGGGTTCCAGGCACTCGGACCATCTCCCACTACTTTTCTAGGTCATCAACAGAGGGTTAGATCAGAAGTGGAGCACTTGGGACACAAACTGGTACCTCTATCGGATCCTGGCATTGTAAGTGGTCACTTCTTAGCTACACCACAATGCCAGCTGAAGGGGTTTCTGAAGTCCATCCCTGCCCAGAGATGAGCTGGGGTGTAAACTACTCACGTCAAGAAGCCGAACTTGTCTGGTATCAAATCATCACTGTCTTCATCCTCATCTCCAATATAAAAAGTGGGTCCTCTGCGGGGTCCCTGCAGCCAAGAGGGGGACCCACATCATTCACCAGAGGTGCTCAGAGTCAAGGACAGAGTCAAGGACGTCTCTCTTTTGTGTCCCAGGGATGCCAGGGTCCAGGGATCACAGGCAGAGTCAACGAGGCAAGGACCCCACCTCCTCCCCCAGCACCTGGTCTGTACCTCTTCATACTTGCAGAAGATCTTATCTCGCTCCGAGGCCCTCCGGATCCTCACAGCGGCCCGATCAAAACTGTAAGACACACATGCAAACGTGGCCCACAAGATATGTGCCCATGGTCAGAAAGGGGAACAGCCCAACTGCCAGGCAGACAGGCACTTGTTGACCAGTTCCCAGAGCACAGGGCAGGGGGATGGTGGTACAGGGGCAGCCCCTGTCTGGCCTCCCAGGAAAGAGACTCCTCCTCCAGATGGGCATCCAAACCCAGGGGTCACCCTGCCCCTCTCTGGCCTCCCAGATACCTGGGGCTCTCAAAGCTGAGCTTACTGTCCCCATCTTCCTGTTTCAGAGAAGAGCCAAATAAAAGAGCTAGTTGTGGTCTCACATGAACCCATACACAGAGACACATTCACATCTGCCACACAGTGTAGCAGTGAGGAGGCAGTACACATGCCCTGCCCACAGGGGCATCCTTGAGGGTTTAGTGGCATCACCATAGTAACGTGGGAAATCAGGGCCATCCACCTGGGAGTGCTTGTCCCCGTATCACACACAGCACAGGCACAGAGCAAGTCCCACTCACCTCCAGTTAGGATCCATATAGTCCTCCATTTATCTCCTGCTCCTACTACCAACACACCTGTGCAGGCCAGTGGTCAGCAGGCTACTGGCCACTTTGGCCTAACCACCCAGAGGGTGCACCTCCCAGTGACTGTGACATCATAGAATGCTGCCAGCCACTCACAAGTGGCGTCTCATATGGCAGGAGGACCAGGGTTCTAATCCCTGCCTTTATGAAACACCACCAATGATTGGGCCTGTGGCCTCTGCGGGGACCAGGAGAAGAGGACAGGGCTGGGGAGCCATGGACCCAGAGGTGCCAATGCCCTCGGTGTCATGCTGGGAATGTCACACGTCCCATTGACCTACCCTTGTTGTCCCTACTCTTCTTCATCCCTTGCAGTTCAATTCTAGGACATTTGGGAAGACCTATTCACTTGAGTACAAGGTAGCAAAGGGAGCCCACACATGGCTGTGCATCCAACTGAGGTCCCCACACCCTGTTCCTATTGCTGCTGGGGACTGCCATGGTTCCACCTCCTGTCCTACAATAGACCCCACCCCAGCACTGCCACCACCAACTGCCTCCTCCTGCTTTCTTCCTTTCTTTCCTCCCTGGTGCTTTATGTGTTGGACACAAGGGAGTTGTCCTGGAATGGAAGGAAGGGAAGCAGCCAGCCTAAGCACCACCTGCTTGGTCCTCAAGCCAGCCTGACCCTTGAGCAGGACCCAGGACCCAGCCCTGGACACTGAGTAGGGGCTCAGACACTTATCACTGGGACTCTGCAGCATCAGGCCCTGATTCATAAGGCACTGGACAACTGCTGACCACAGGATAAGGTCAGCACATGTGAACAGGAGAGCCCACAGGCCCACAGATCCCGGAGTGCTCACCAGCAGGATGGCCAGCCCTGGGGGATGCACTGGTCATTGTCATCAAAAGCTCAGCTCTGCCAGCACTGGAGAGACCATCATAGTCACCACTACCTCCATAAAGGCTAGACATTCCAGCAGGTTGGACCCAGGCTCCTGGGCTCTGGCTTAGCCTAAGGTTTCTTCCTGTCCACCTTTGGGAGAAAAGCACCTTCTATGTGAGCTGCCCGCATGTTCCTCTATGCTCCATGACATGGGTGTGCCCCAAATGTGCATGTTTCCTGGGCCTGGAGACTCCTCCTTTAAGGTATTACAGGGAAAGCTTGGTGTTTTCTTTAATCACTTTGATACAGAAATACAAGCCAGGAAGAGGTTGTCAACTTAGTTCAACACTGTTTGCCAAGTGAAAGCTCCTGGCAGAAGGGAGTCTAGGATGGCGTTCCTCCAGGGTAGGCACTGGGTATCAGTAAGAGTCCTGGGAGTTACGGGCTCCTGGACCCTCAGGATGTTGCTTCACTGGGCAGGCATTGCTCTGTTGGATGCTACCCCAGTTGGACCTAGGAAGACACATGGCATGACTGCTGTCTCATCAGTAAGGAAATAGCTGAGCAATCCCTGTGCTGCCCACTGAAAGTGTCACCTTCCTGATCATGGGTAAGAGACAAACGACTCTCCCTATACATTCATGTCATATGCCTACATGGGGCTGTGATATATTGATCTGGCCTCATAGGTTTGCCTCTGGCCCTGAACAAGGCTTTAGCATGCTTGCACAGTCTCTTGAGGCACAAAGTAAAGTCTCTGTCCTTGTCACTGTACCTCCTAGCCTGCAGCTACACTGAACTGGCTCCAGGAATCCCATTGTTCTCCCAGTTCACTTTGCTAGGCCATCTTGGTGCAGTAGATGGGATTATGCAGGGGGCATAGCCCATGGGGCAGCTCACCTACACTAAGGGGCACACAGGTGGTAGGTGTGGGTGATTCTGACATGGCAGGAGTGCACCCAGATTCTCAAACCTTGTCGCTATCAGTGCAGGGCTCAATGGTGAGGCAGATTAAGTGGAGCCGTGCAGAGGGGTTTATGGGAGATGCTGCCTACCGGACATTCTCTGATGTGGCTTAAGAGTGGACTCTGCACCAGCCTCATCATACCTGGACTGTTGCTGATGATATGTTGGTGCTTCTAATTGATCGAGGTGACGCTCTGCTGGCTCTGCCTACAAACCTGAGAGGACCTCCCTAAGAGGCGGTTGAACTTGAACTGGACAAGTGGGATGCTGGACTCTGTATGGTGTAAACTTTTAATTAGGGAATCTCAACGGAACTTGAGCTGTGGTTATGCATCAAGGTGAAGGAATTCATGATGGGGGAAGGGTTTGGGGTGAAGGGGGGGGAATCCCAGTACCTATGAAATTGTGTCATGTAATGCAATGTAATTAATGAATAAATGAATATTTAAAAAAAAAAAAAGAAAAAAAAATAGAAAAAAAAAAAAAAAGAGTGGGAGTCTGGGGAGATGCTGGGAGTCTGGGAAGATGCAGGTGAGGCTTAGTGGCAGGTTGGACATGAGTCACCTGGACATAGGCAAGCCCAAAGGGTTCCCACACACAAGATGACCAGGGCAAGGCTACAGGGTCTTGGATGATGGACAAGTGGGAGCTGCAGGCATCCCAGGCAGGGTCTGTTCCCTGAGAAAGGTTGAAAGCAGTCAGGACACCTGCACATGCCAGTGATGTGGGTTGTTATCTTGTCCCCTGATTGCCTCCCACATACCTCCGAATCATTCCTTTAGGGATTTCTTATTATTTCTGGTGTGTCTCCTCGGTCCTTACCACAACCCTCCAGCTCCCTAACTCCACCCTCTTGTTCCTCAGTTCATCCTGGAGGACTTCCTCCACGTCAATCACCTGAAGACAATGCTTTGCTCACATGGTTCCCTTCTTCTTCAACGGTCTGTGCGTGTAAGCTCTGCCCACACGCACAGCCTCACTGTTATCTTTATGATGGACACACAGGCATATACACTTTGGCAAACACACATACAGCCACACCAACATATACACTCAGACACTTGCACACTCGAAGTTATGTATATGTACTTACATACTACACACAGCATGTGGACACACACACACACACACACACACACACACACACACTGAAGATGGTGAAGGCACAGGCGAGGATCTACTCTGGGTGCCTGACATCCGAGAAGTCAAATACACAAAACTTCCAGAAAAGTGTTCTTTGTCTTTTTCTCCTTTTTTTTTTTTTTTTTAAATTTTGATGATTTACTTGAAAGGCATAGTAACAGAGACAGAGAGGGGCAGTTAGGGGCAAGAGGCATGGCCCACCCCACCCCCAGTCAGTGTGCGGTCAGCTAGGTCCAGCTGGGACCTGAATCTCCATCCAAGAGATCAGAAGCACACTGAAAGAATCCCAGGCCCTGCATCCTGTGGGAACCTGGGGTCAAGGGACCTCCAGCTACTTGGGAGCTATGACCCAGGAGGCCGGGGAGGGAGCTGGAGCAGGCTGGGGCGGGGGGTGGAACCTGAAGGTCAAGTACCTGGCTGGAACACATGCAGACTCCCAGCTGGCCTCGGCTCTCCCCAGTGGTGCACTTGGATACTAGGGCCTGAGCCTCATTTGTAGTGTGACCACCCAGATATGAGTGCAAAGAAATTATCTTGACTGATCATCTCAGTCATCAGTCCAGCTCAATGAGTTAGCAGACCTAGGCTTAGGCCACTAATGACCACAGAGAAAACTTTACCGTAGCATTTTTTAAAACATTTTCCCACACATTGTTAAAATTTAAACTCAGAATCCTTGGATTCAGCATGTGAATGTGACTTATCAATGTCATGGCACTAGTCAGCGGCAGAGTTGGGATTCAATCCTCTTCCTCCCACCTCATGCTCAAGGCTCTTCACTCACATCCTATGTCAGACGAGACTGTGGAGACATTTCATCAATAATATCACAAATCCTAACACCGCTTTGCTTTGGCATATGAACGTGCTTTTAGTAAACAGATGTATAGACTCCTTCAACTGTCACTCATTTCCTTTTACATTGTAGACTTGGCTTTGTTGCTCCAACCAGATACGCAAGCAAAACAAAAGCCCAAGTCACACTGAGGAAAAAAATAAAAACTGACTATGAGCTTGGCAATCAATGAAGGTCTATTAAGCATAAGGCAGACTGGTAGCGGGCAGTGAGGTTGGTGGGTTATAAATGAAGCACCACAAATGTTCTCCCACAGTTAAAGATCTTTTTTTAAAAAGATTTATTTATTTATATTGAAAAGTCAGATATACAGAAAGGAGGAGAGACAGAGAGGAAGATCTTCTGTCCACTGATTCACTTCCCATATGGCCACAACAGCCAGAGCTGAACCAATCCAAAGCCAGGAGCCAAGAGCTTCTTCTGGGTCTCCCATGCAGGTGCAGGGTCCCAAGGCTTTGTGCCATCCTTGACTGGTTTTCCAGGCCATCAGCAGGGAGCTGGAAAAGAAGTGGAGCAATCAGGACACGAACCGATATCCATAGGGGATCCCGGTGTGTGCAACGCAAGGACTTTAGCCACTAGGTTACCATGCCGGGCCCACAGTTATAGATCTTAATTAAACCCAGTCTAGGTAACCAGTATCACCATGTATACTGAGTTGTGTATATTTTCATGAAGAAGAGTTCTTGGAGTGCAAGAAAAGTTCAGACTCTAAAGACTTGATTATTTTCTTTGCTCTCTATTTCCTATAAAGTATAGCCTTTGGCAAAGCTGCTGGAAGAAGAGAAAGAGCCAAAAAGCAACTCTGAAACACCATAAATAATGCTTCCTTGTCTCTAATCCTTCTGGTCATCACTACAAAACTAGACAAATGGTCACTCTTCCTTAAGGCTGGATCAAAAGAAGGAGTTCATCCCAGCACACATGCTGTAAGAACAAGCTGAAATAAGAATAGAAGATTGGTTCAGACACAGCCTTCTGGGTCCAAACAAGAGAAAGAAAGCAGGTAACACATCAGTAGTATCAACAACCAAGCAAATACAAAGTCTAGAGGACATGGTGGTTTGAAATTATGACCACAGATTCTGGGATGCCTCCACTCATGTCCTCTTCCCTTGGCATTGGCAGGCCTGCCACCACTTCAACCAGCAAAGTATGGCCATGGGAGCATGGTGACATCCATGACTAGGCTACAGTGACCATTTTTCCTGGAGTCCTGCACTATCATGCTGGGTGGTCCTCACGTGAGCACTCCAGCTGAGAATTCCAGGTGAGCCTAGCCTTAAAACCATTTCAGCTCAGATATCAAAGGTATGCAGCAAGAAGTTTCTAGATAATCCCAGGCCTCACAGTCCTTATTATCTCCCAGCTATTGAAGTCTTCCTAGCAGAGATCTCAGGCATCCTGAAATAGAGAAAAACCAAGCAGGTACCATTTCTCTAAATTCCCAACAGATGCAAGTCAGCAGCATATCATTGCCTAGAAGGGTGTCTAGTGGTCCTAGTCAACCCAGTTCCTAAAGGATGACTCCTTCCCCTTTCGTCTTATTCCCATCAAAGCTGAGTCTTGAGATGCTACATGGTGTTGAAGCTCTTTGTGCTGACAACATCCTACAGAACAGACAGTGGGAGGTGGCTGGTGGGCAGAGCTCAGACGGCCAGCTCATCAGGAGGTTCTCCAGCCAGAAACTAGTCTCAAAGTTTGAGTGTTCTTCCCCCTTTCAGTGACGAAAAGCTTCTATCCCTTCATAAAGGTTGTTTCAGCTTTGTCTGAAGGCTCAGACAGTCATGTTTATGCTCAGGTAGCTTTGTCTCCTGGCACTCCCCAGGCAAGGTAGCATCACCCTGCTAAGTGCACAAAACCCAGTCTTTGTGAGAAGTTTGAGTACAGCTTACCACCAGGGTTAATCTTATCATCACATCGTATCTCTCATAGTACACTATACATACAAGAATATCCACCAAAAGTTCATTATAAAACAAAAGCAGATTAGTCTACTTGGGGACAAAAAAAAATCTTTGAAATCCTTACAGAATCTTTTCCATCACATTTTTCCATCAACTTCTAAGTCACTGAATTTTGAGGTGGTTTGATAAGCATCATTAAGGAGATCAAAGGCTAAAAATAAAACTCAGGAAAGAAAAGAAAGAGGCATAGAGATTGTGCATGAACTACAGAGTTAACATGATCCAATAGGGTAGCCAAAATGGAAAATGGAAAATCAATGGTAGGAAACAACACTCGTTTCTCAGGACTGTTAGTCTATGCTACAAACCTAATTCTGATTGCCAACAATACATAAACGGCTCTAATCACATTAATCACTATAATCACACTAATCAGTGTGAGATTATTCTCCAAGAAAATGCCAACTGGGCTTTTATACTTTTTTCTTCTGTGCCAACAAGGGTTTCCTCTTCTGACTGAGTCCTCTCATCCAGACCTTCTTCGACCTGCAGTAGTAGTCCCATGATACCTTGCATTCAGTGCTCCCCTAGGGCAACAGGAACTGGGATTTGCCAGTTTAAGGAGATGTGTGTTCAAGTGAACCCCACCCCTGCATTTCAGAGCTGCTTCACACATCAAGAGCTCAGAAAAGCAGAGATCAGGTACAGCACTCCATCCTGGGACACCTGTTCTTCTATCTTATGCCTTGAGAACCTGCTGAGCTCTTGGCAGCCCTTAACCTGCCTGGACCTCATGATAACTCCTGGCTGGCATCTTGTATACAGCAGACATACCATCTGACCTGGATGTCTCCACAAACTTAGGTCACAATTTCCTGGCCCTTAGGATGTTTGTGGAATGAACAGCTGGCCAGCCCTCTTTGGAAAACTGCTTTGAAACTCAGTCCTGTCGGTTCAAGTGCCAGGTTCCCCCAGCTCTGCAATGGCCCAGCCTGCCTCCCAGCAAAGGCACCTGTGTTAACAACAATGCCTGCAGAAATGGCCATATTCTGACAACAAACCAAACGTCATCCTCCTGAACCCTGGATCCACTGTGCAACCTCTTCTCCTTCAAGCACTTCCTCAGGTGTTTCCCCAAAGACCACTAGGAATATGTCAGCTCATTCTCCCTTGATTTACTTGTGACTGCCTGCAAAGCAAACCTGCTTTGGGAAACTCTTTGTCTAAATGGAGAATTTAAGGTATGGTTGCCAGTTGATGTCTGTGGAGCCGAGTTCCAGTTTACTTAGGTCTGCAACTAGAGGCAAAACTGAATGGGCAACCAAGCTCCACAAGGTTAGCAATTTAAATGGAAACTTTCACATTTGCTGAAGGATTAACTTTTCCACCTTCAGTTGCTAGAAAGGAGGATTCAACTAGGGAAAGTGACAGAATCTAGACCACCTTCCTGCCAAGGAAACTGGATTTAAAGGGTAAAGATCAGCACCTCCTGGATCCCAGAGGGGTAGCAGATACCTCCTGTTGACCAATGACAAGTGTCAGAGAAGTGCTCCACAAAGGGTTCATTCTTTCTCCCAGAAAGAGACAAGCAGGGTCAGACCTAAGGGGAGGAGAGAGAGGTTGTGAGTTTTGAATGGGTCCCATTGTGGGGCTGTCTGGCAGACTGCATAGCTGGGCTAAGGGTTATATTTGGCAAAGCATATGATGGACATACTTTGTACCAGGGACACTTAAGTGTCCTGACACTCTAGTCCACTTCAAGCCTCAGACAAGTGAGAAATTTAAAGTCCTTCTAGGTCCTTTCATAACACATCTTGTTTCTGCACTAAATTTAAGGGTGCACAAGCACCACATCAGGTAATTGCCATCCTCAGATGTCTTCATGGGGAGCAGGCTTGCTATGATCTCAGGCAGTGGGCAAAGACCAGCTCTCCTGGGGTGGAAGTAGCCCCAGGCAGCACTGAGAGTAGTGAACCTTTGGAGAGCAGTCCTAGTCTCATCACCATCCAGCCACAGCCACATCTAGAATGGAATGGGGAGAATTGTATGTTCCTGTGACTTGGGCTGGTAAGAAAGTCACCTGGTTTGACACCAGAGCTCTCCCCAGGCAGGAAACCAGCAAACAAGGAGTGACAGGTAGGGGGTAGGAATGATTGCGAGGCTGGTATAACATGAAGGAAGCAAGAAAGACTGACCCTGGGATCCACCTCATTGCCAAATCCACAGCACATAACTAATCCATGTTCTGAGCAGGTGGATGGCCCAGTGAAGAGGAACTGGAGACATTCTCGGCTAGTTAGCAGGATGAGTCATTTGTGATGGCAATGACCTGTTCACAGCGAGTGCAAGCAGAGCAAAGAATTGTTCTAAGAGCAGGTCCACTCTGCACTGGGCAAGGCAATCGATGGTTCACACACGTTAGCTTCCATGAGTGCTAGGACTTCTCACAGCATGGACCAAGAAGAAGACTGAAGTTCTGAGAAGTTCACTGACATGTTGGAGGGAACACAGCAACTTAGCATGATGCAATCCAAACCCAGATCCCCAAGAACCCTTTGGAAGTGTTTGAATCCCATAGAGCATCAAAGGAAGAGGGGGATGTTCAGCTCTTACCTTCTGGACATTAGCCAAGGATGCCCTAAACCAAACTTCATACAGCACCCATTCAATTCTGGTACAATAGAGATCAAGGTGGGGGGACAATCTCCAAATACCCCCATACACACCTTCTACCACATCTTCTGTTATACCATGCTATGCATGATATGGTCTTTCATGGCTCAGACGCCATCTCCACTTTAGTGTGTGCC
Organism: Ochotona princeps; assembly: GCF_030435755.1. Lineage (NCBI taxonomy): Eukaryota > Metazoa > Chordata > Mammalia > Lagomorpha > Ochotonidae > Ochotona > Ochotona princeps. Next base: position 10,852,512 of record NC_080844.1, on the reverse strand, counting down.
ATGAATACAACTTCTGCGATACTTGCTGACAGAATCCAGCAGCCAGACACTGGCAATCCACTCACTTCCACACCCTTGGAACTCAGGCTTCCGTGGAACTCTTTCAAAGGCACACTTGCTACTATCACCTGTGTACCTGGTGCTCTGTAGCTGCATCGAAGACCAAAAGTGATGGCCAGCTAGCAAATGGCCTCCTAGGAGTCAAGATTGGTTGCTTCTTCCTTTCTAAAATGCTTATCCTATCTCATCATTTCCTTTCAGCAGGTGTCTGTCAGGCTGGCAGTGAGGCAGGAGGCACTACCTGCCTACGGCCATGTCTTCAAAATTTAATGCCTGTGACTGCCATGGAGCTGTCATGCTTACACTTGGATTCATAGCCTCCTCACAGCCTGTGCATCATGGAAGGGTTTGCAGCATCATGTGCACAGCTGAGTTGTAAGCCCTGTAGTCACCATGGCTGAGACTGGCTTCAGACTTTCCAAGCTCAGACCCACCTTACAACATTTATACATGCTCTTCCCTCTCTTTGGACCATTTTCTGCAGATCCTGGCTCACCTGGATCCTTCTTTTTTTATCACTGCATTTTCTGTCTTTTTGTAGTACTGTAATTTGTTTGTATACCTTTGCCTTATTGGTCTCACCCACTTAAACATCAGGTCTATAAGAGCAGGGACCTTGGCTGTCTCATTCGTGGCTGCCTCACCAGGCCCAATGGTAGTGTCTGAACAAACATCTGGTGCTTGATACCTGCATGACAGAAGAACTGTGGAGAGCCTGAAGTGTCATAAGCATGGGGGAGTATCTGCTGCTTCTTCTAGTCATGGGGTTGAAATAAGGGCTCACTCAGGGGCAGACCAGGTGATGTCTCGTCATTGTGAGCATGATAGAGACTGAGCAGATGATGGATCATCCTTCTGCCCAGTGACAGGTGCAGGGGACAGGGTCTTGGCGTCAGCAGAAATAAACAGATCATAGGACTGGAGCAGTGAATTCTGACCATACAGCCTACACACATAGAAAACACTGAATTCCTGTGCAGATGAAAGTGATTGTCCCACATCAATATACCACAAGACTGGGAGGCTCCAACAACAGACAGAGATTTCTCAAAGTTTCAGAGTCTGGACATCTATGGTCAATGTGCAGATTGGGCAGGTTCTGGTGAGGACCCTCTTCCTGGCTCTCACCCATGTACTCCAGTGCTCGTGTATACACAGACAAGGGCTTCTGCTGGAGTGGGAGAACCAGGCTAACAGTGAAGCTGTTCTCCCAAAGCAGCTGACACACCTGCAAATAACAACTTTGGTGCCAGCCATGCTAGGAGACTTCCTCCAGGTGCTTGTGCAGTACAGTGTCAGAGAAGCAATACGGCTAGCACATATTAAAGGCTGTCTTTCTCCTTGAATAACTAGACCTGCATCAACCATCTTGTACCAGGTCCCCTGCCTGCTCATAGTCTTGTCTTGCAAGTATCTGAAGCAAATGCAGAGACGCTATTCTTGGAATGACAGAGGCTAGAGACTTGTATTGAAGTTGGATCGTCACATTGCAAATGGCACTCATGCCTCAGTGGCTTGAGGTTGCTTCCAGACCATACTGAGTCAGCAAGGGAGGGGGTATGGGCAAGAACCCTTCTGTTCTGTGCCGTCCTCCAAGGACCACTGAGCCCATGTGGAGACACTCAAGTGTTAGGCCAGAGAATGACCCATGGCACTCCCAGACACATTCCATTTTCCAAAGTTCCCACTCCCTGCAGCAAGGAACTGTGTATATGCAATCAAGTTGGAAGAAACTAAAAAGAAATGAAATTTGTTGGAACCAGAAGACTCTGTGCTACAGTTTCCAGTCTTGCAGTGTTTGGTGGCCATGTGTCATTTAAAAGATTGCATGTGGGACTGGTACCATGGAATAGTAGGCTAATTCTCTGCCTGCAGCACCAGCATCCTATATGGGTGCCAGTTCATGTCCTAGCTGTTCCACTTCTGATCCAGCTCCCTGCTTGTAGCCTAAGAAAGCAGCAGAGGCTGGCCCAACTCTTTAGAACTCATACCCATATAGTAGACTCAGAAGACACTCCTGGTTCCTGGCTTTGGACTGGCCCAGCTCCGACATTGCAGCCATTTGAGTAATAAACAGCGGTTGGAAGATCTTTACGCCTCTGCTTCTCTCTAAAACCAGGCTTTCAAATGAAAGGTGTCAGGAATCTTTTAAAACAGAGGAGCCTCTGTGGTGGGTTTCAATCACACACAGAAAGCATTTGCCTGGGCGTGCAGCCACATTTGGCTACTCTATAATGGGAGGCTTGGCCAGGATGCATAACTGCTACTCACACACCCTCACTTCTCTGCCATATCTCTTATCATCTTTGGACAAAGCTGAGCTGTCTCAGAGTCCCTGAGGGAGCATAGACCCTCGATGTGAGCAACCTGCTCTCTTGAGGGCTCTGGAACCAACAAAGCTGGGTAATGCCTGAATCCTCCTGTTCTCCCCTGTGGCAGGTGCCACATCCAGTAGAGTGGCAGTGCACCTGCCAATTATTGTAACTCTGCATGCATTTGGTCAACAGCAGGAAACGAACAAATGAAACTCAGCCAATGAAAACTCCTACCCTTGTAGAACACTGGGGGAAGAGCAGAGAACTGGGTCAGAATAAAAATAAATCAAAATAATAAGCCAATATATGTAGACTGATTTGACGCCATTTGCAGTGGGGAATGCAGGACATGCCTCAGAAACTCAGAAGGGCACCAGAGTTGGGTTTCAGGGAACCTGCAAAGGATCTGCAGTTTAGGGCCTGAGCTGGGACAGGAAGGATTGAGACACACCCAGAGATGAAGAGGGATAAAGGTGTCTGAGCAGACAGTGAAAAGAGCATGAGGCAGCCTACATCAAGAAAGGCTGAGCCCTTCTGAAAAGCTGGCAAATGGAGCTGCAGGAGGAAGGGATGGGAAGGAATGGGGGAAAATTAGCCTGGTGAAGGCTGACAGCCTGCCACAGGCTCCTCAAGGAATGCAGACCTTGTTGAGAGGGAAAATGGGCAGGCCCTAAAGAATTCAAAAGATGCAGGCACGAACAGACCAGTGTTGCAGAAAGGTCACTCTCTGGCTGACATTTGGAAGGTGATGGAAAGGGTATGAGGGTGAAGACAAGAAAAGCAATGAGGAGTCAGGCTGGCAACACAGCTAGCTGGCCAGAGGACAAGACAGAAGGAGACACGGCAGGCACAGGGTGGCCCTCTGCAGCCAAAGCCCAGCTTCCAGCCAAACAGACCTGTCACACTGGCTGGATGGAGGTAAGCTGGGGTTTCAGCCATGCGTGTTTGGCAGCCCTGTGCTTTTGCAAATGGCCTAACCAATATACAGGCAGGACTGTTAAATGTTCCCTGAGCTGTGGCATCAACACTGGCCTGGGAGACGCAGGCACACTGATACTCTACTGGATGTGGCACCTTCCCTCAGGAGGCCTCGACATTGGATGGGTCCACGTGCACTTGGCCAGAGCTCCCATTTCATTCCATGAGGGTGCATGGGCCTTCCTCGCCAGGCCTGTGCACCGTAGCCCCCTGCCAGACTGGCACACTCCTATGGACATTGGGAAAGACAAGGCATATCCGGAGAAAGGTGACCAGTGGTCTGTGCGCTTTGGGAGCTGAGATCAAGAAAAGCCATAGACTCAGCTGCCTGCGGGAAGAGGAGGGAAGAGCTCCCTCCAAGATGGCAGTGTGCATACTCTCAAGGCATCCACCTGTGTCACGGCACAGGTCTGAGCCCCCAAAGGGGAGGGTGAAGATGAGCTTCAGACAGACTTTGGCTATCACTTCCAGCAGCAGCACAGGGCCAAAGCAGCACTACTTCCCTGGAGGAGGCTGACCCCTAGGAGGGACACTTGCAACTCTAGCCAGTCAGTCTAGGCTGGTACTTTGGGGTGGAGCCCACCTCCTTTGAATCAGAAAGCCTGTTGTTCCTTTTGGAACCCTGTTTCTCACTGCTGCCTCTGAGTCCCTTTTCTGTGTGTGAAGGAGAAATCTCTAATGTTCTTCTGGTCCCGCTCAGCTAACTTCATCTTCCCTGAGCACATTTCCCTGTTTTTGGTGGGCCCATTCAAGTGTCAAAATCTTCTCCTGGATGGTGGCTCTGGTTTCCACCTCCTTCTCAGGGGGAGGTGCAGACCCCTGCTACCATTTCCACCTCTATGCCTGGTGCGATCACAGGCACCCTACCTAATCCTTTCGCACTCCTAAGTGGCATAAGGATGATTTAATTACACGGTACTCTCACTTGTATCAAACTCCTCATTTTCAAAAGATACCATAATTGCATTTTTACTTCCTCTTTCTGCCAGCAGTCCATTTGTGAACATTATTTTTTATGCCATTTATTATGGGGTTTTTGATTTGTATTTTATTTTCCCCATGCCATCCTAGCCATGGTCAGCGAATGTGGCTGGAGCTGCCACTACTCTTCAGAACACATTGAGATTTCCTTGGCAGCATACAATAGAATCCACTTTGGAGATCTTCTATCTGATGCATACATATCTCAGTCAGCTACAACACATCCTCAGCAGTTTCCAGGAACTATAACAGAACTTGGTAATCCCTTCCATTTCTGCAAAGTGTGCTTTTCATGTCTTCATGCATTAACGGCAGGTCCGCTGAACCCAGAATCCAGGGGTCACAACTTTCTTCACTTACGCCTCAGAAGATGACAGCTCTGCATTAAAGCTGTGGCCAGATGCTCTCCTTACTCTGCCCGGCTGTTCTGGCTAGGGGAGTAAGGATGGTGAGGGAGCTGCACGCTCTGTGGTTCTGGACAGGGTCCCTCACAGAATACCAAGGACCACACTTCCAGTTGTGATTCCCCTAGCTCTCCCCCACCCCAAATACAGCTGTGAACACAATACCTGAGCCCCAGGCACTGCACTCTCATTTTCTTTCCACCTGCAGAGGTTTATTATAAATCAGTACAATGTCTACAGCAAGGGCAAAAGTTACATGCGTGGGATGGAGGAAAATAACAAGTTGAACTTTGCAAAGACGGTTCCTCGCTGTTTGGTACTTTCTCCTCCGGGCTCTGAATTTCATTGGCAGATTCCACAGTTCTCATCCTGCCTCTGAGCTGACGTGAATCCTATATGGAACACACTGTGTTCCCTAAGGCTCTCCCTCCACCCCAAGTAAGGCCATGATACCACACAGCAGCATCCCAAAAACAAAGGGAGAAGAAGGCCCTCTGACTGGTGGAGGGGTCTAGAATGATGGATCCTGGACAGGTCTCAGGACATGAAAAACAGCAAGATATACTGGGTTTCCAGAACATTCTCTACAGAAGGACGGCCCTTCAGGGGAGCAGACTGGGTGCTACCCAGCTCCGCACTGCTCACTGAACGCTCTGCAGCTCCTTCGCCGAAAGCCCTTAGGGCTTAGGGCACTGGGCTGACCTGAAGTTGATCTAAGTCATACTTAACCTCCAAATGATAAAAGAAAGCTGGAAACCTCCGTAAAGATCTATTATGGACTCAAAGTCTGTGTCCTCCCAAAATGCGTTCATTGAAATCTAATCCCCCCGTGTAATAGTTCATGAAGGCAGGAGACCCCATAGTGGAAACTGGTGCCTTTCCCAGGGGCTGGCCAGCCCAGAGTGGTGCCTTTCTACCACATAAAGACACACTGAGAAGGCAGCTGCAGAGAAACCAGTAAGAAGTCCTCAGCACACACTGTAGCTGATGGCGCCTTGATCTGAGACTTCTTGCACCACAAAACCATGAGCCATCAGGTTTGTTTCCAGAACCAAGTCCATGGTGTTTCTGTTACCAAAACCCAAACTGACACATATGGCTTCCCGTTATCCTCTCCCACACTTGTTACCAGAAAACTCTATCCTGACATACAGGCACAGAGAGTATGCTTCTGAAATTCCTCTGTTTCTAAGAACTTCCAGAAACAGCAGATCCAAGAGTTACTCATCAGAAAAAAAAAAAATGTGGTTGTCAGATGATTAGCCATGGAGAAAACCTGTCTAGCAGTTCCTGATGAATGGTGTTGTCTTCAGAGGATGACGCTAGTCTGTGTTCTGTTGCTACAGGAAAACACTTGAAGCTGGGACCTTTACAAAGTGTTATCTTTAGCTCACAGTATTGGAGGCCGAAGGTCTATACACCATGGCACTGGTTCTGGCAATGGACCCTACACTCAGGTTATATTACATCAAGGCAGATAACATCACACTAGGAGCATATGTAAAACAAGGAGCCAAAGAAGACTCACTCATTTACAACAGTCCCTCTGTGGGAAGTAGCCATGACCTGCTGAGACCTACGTTAATCCTCTCCAAGGACAGCCCAGTCAGTGACCTCAGGACCTGCCACCAGACCCAGACCCAAGCTCTTCAAGGTCCCACATACTCTCATCCCCTCCACAAAAGAGTCAGGCCCCAATACATAAGACTTGCATACTCAATCCACCGTCCAACTACAGCTCAGGTTAGAAGACTTTTACAAATGCCTTAATTTATGCTGTATTTTCTCCCTCATTTTCCCCAACTCAGAGACAGCCAGCAGCAAAGAATCCCATCGCATGTAGTCTGGAGATTCCAACATTGTTTGTCTATGGAGATCCTTTCCTGATGAATACTTACTAACATCAGACAGAATATGGAATCCACTTGGGGAAATATTACTTCTAGGAAAACATCCAGGTCAAAGAATTTTCCCACACACTCTTCTGCCCCCATCATGGTCCCAACAGGAAATTGACCAAAAGACAAGTCAAGTATAACCTGTTTATTGAATGAGCTGTACTCAGCTGGTGCAAGAAAAAAACAAAATGGCTCCTTCTCATCAGGTCTCTTCTAAACCTGTTCAAACTGCTTTCTATCCCTGGGTGAAGGAAATACCAGCCCACACTAAGAGCTTTCTATCTTTTTCAGATATTCACAAGTGATTCTTGTTTTTTTTTTTTAAAGTCCAGCAGAATCCAGTCCATTCAAGTTCTAAAACTGATGTCTGATGCAGCTTCCTACTTCTTTTCCCGCAGCACTTCAGCAAGGACCATAGAGAAAGGTTACAGTGAGGAAAATAAGGGGAGTCCAGTCTTTTTGTTCTCCTTGTAACTTTTCCTTAACCATTTCCCCCAGGCTTTTTCCATCTCCCATACACTATGGTGCTTTTCAGATGTTGGCGAAGACAGAACAGCAGTTAGAGGGGCCTATATTGTCAACATGTTTTGCCCCCTGGTGCATTCTCTGTCCTTTGTTCGTTCCTCAGTGTCTTTAGTCAGGACAAGCATCCAAATCCTGCAGCGGTACCTTTGGACTTCTTCAGAGACTGTCCCAATGCCAGAGATGAAGTCTACATCTGTGTATCATTGGCATAGCTGTTGTCTTTCCTGGTAAGCCAACAGGATTGTGCCTGAGCCTTTATATCTGCCAGTCCTTTGGGGAGAGAACATCTCACCACTCTAGGCCAAGTGAAGATGCTTTCGAGGGAACCACATCTGCAGCTTGCTTGCACAGCTTTCTTCCGCACAGCCACCTGGAACAACCCCAGGAAGGCCCTCACCTATAAACTTCCGCAGGTGTGAGTTAGGCTCAGGTTCCAGATTGTCCCAAATCCATGGAAACACGTTCACATTCTCTTTGAGACAGAAGCTGCTTCTCTATCGATTTCCTGCTGAGGAAGCACTTCCTTTTTCCTCCCTCATGGAGGGTGGGCAGTACCCAACTCATTGACAACTAGTAAAGGTTGCCTTCCCCGGAAGTAGGCGCTGATGAAAAATCAACATGAGGATGTTCAGTGGAGAGGACACACAGTAGGAACTCCTGTAAAGAAGCGAAATGGGCCAAGGCAGTGGCTCAACAGGCTAATCCTTAAACTGCAAGCACTGATATCCCATATGTGAACCGATTCTTGTCCCAGTTACTTCACTTCCAATCCAGCTCCCTGCTTATGGCTTGGGAAAACCGCAGAGACTCTGTACCCACATGGAGACCTTGAAGAAGCCCCTGGCACCTGGCTTCGGATCAGCCCAGCCCCAACTGTTGCAGTCATTCAGGGAGTGAACCAGCAAATGGAAGATCTTTCTGCCTTTCTCTCTGTAAATTATTTTTTAGGAAGAGGAAGAAGAGAGGATTGGGCAGAGAAAGAAGTGGCATCAACCCTAAGCTGAGCTGATCCCCAGGGATCGTTCAAGCTGGATTGTCCAGGTCTCTGTACTCTCACATCCCCTATCCCTGGGTGCAAAGAAGTTCTTTTGTTTAGGGGAGTACCTGGAGAAGGATGCTGCTGTGCATCAACAGTGACCAGTCCTCTCTGCAGGTGTGAGGCTGGGTGTCTGGGTACAGAAGCTGTAGTGCAGCACAGCCTAGCATCCACAATACCCCTACTATTTGTCCAAGACAGGGCAGGCCCTGTTTAACTTCCTGCCCTTGAAAGGAAAATGCTTGGTTTCATGCAGACATGGTCTGTATTTGCAGCTTGTCTCTTATTAAGGGGAACCTTGGATGCTTGTTAAGCTGCTCAGCTAGCAGCAGAGTAGTCCCTGAGGGAGATGGCGATGTGTGCCTCACCTGTCACTGTCTGGGCCTTGTTTTGATGAGCTCACATCACTCTTGCAGTCTGATTTCCTTATCTTCGATAGAGGGTGACCAAAGCCACCCTGGCTGACTGTGCTGAGATGTTCACAGGCATCTGATACACATTAGACTTTCCTCGGAGCCCAGACATGATATCAGTAGATTTTATGAGCCATTCTGAACAAGCTGCATTTAGAGTTTGGTGAGCAAACATCCTAGAAAATAGCACTTGTAAGAAAACTTTGTCAGAGGCAGTTTCCGTCATAGGTAAAGGTCAGGGGTAGTTATGGATGAGCAGGTACCACCTTGAGGGCTAAAAGAGGCACTACATGATGACTACATGTGGTGAAAAGAGGTTAGAGATGTCACTCAACCTGTCATAGAAACACAAAAGAGCTGAAATGATGATCTATTTCCAGCTCCCAGCTCTGCCAGTCACACAGATGTGAGATTTTGTACATCGCTGTCCATGCTGCAATCTGCTGTGTATTTGTGAAATGAAAGCATCCTCCCAGACTAGGATCTACATGCTCTCTTAATAGCAGAATTCTGTCTCAGTTGGACAATTTGTTCAAACTTGAATAGGTTCTTCCTGTTGTTTAAATGCCAGGTAATCATGGAAAATTCTCTCCAGATTTTATGAAAAGCTTTATAAACCCTATTAATGTGGTTACTCAATATCAAATATATTTTCTTGAGTGGACATTGTAACCCAGTGAGTTAAAGCAACACTTGGAACTCTGGCATCCCAAATCAGAGTGCCAGTTCAAGTCCCAGGTGCTCTGCATCTGATCCAACTTCTTACTAAATCTGGAAAGCAGCAGATGATGGTCCAAGTACTTGAGTTCCTGTCATCACATGAGAGACCTGGATGGAGTTCTTGACTCCTGGCTTTAGCCTGGTCCAGCACCAGATATTGCAGTCATTTGGGAAATGAACCTTCAGGTGGAAGTTTCTGTCTCTCTCTCTCTCTATCTCTCTCTCTCTCTCTCTCTTTGTGTGTGTGCGTTTGAAATAAATCATATACTATTACTGTGCTATATATACAATTTCTACATGTCTACCCTGTGCCCAGCAGAGTAGTGAGCAAGATGTTCAGCAATGTCAGACTGGCTGAATACTCAGCATAACTCCTGCCCTCCCAGTCACTTGGCAGAGCCAGACAAGACATGCACAATTACAGTGTACTACAGTAAATGCTCACACAGTGATATTTTAAAGCAGATTGGAGGAGTCTTAAACCCAACCCCAGAAGTATGGAGGAGTCACGGTTGATGTTTCAAAGAAATCAAATATAAGAGAAGTGTTAGAGTCAACTGATCATTGAAAAGGAAAGGCTCCTCCAGGTAGAAGTTTTACATATGCAGACAGCCGAAAGCACAAGAACATGAGACTCTTGGAGAGCTGAATAAGGGTTGATTTAATACAGAAGAGGACACAATGGAGAGTAGAGTTGTTGCCACACAATGAAGTACTACGGAGACCACTGTCCTAGTCCACTATGTGTGGTTATCTCAGAATACCTGAGACTGAGTGATGTACAAAGAATAGAAGCGTCTTATGACTCACCGTTCTGGATGCTAGGAAGTGACAGAGCATAGTTCCAGCATTTGCCTGGCTTCTGGGTGCATCATTATATGAGTAAAGGGTACAATGCACCCCACAGAAAAAGAGGGGGTAAAAAGGAAGCCAAACTTGCGTTTATAGCAAGCCATTCTAATAACTAACTAATCCTCTCACATGAAAAACAGATTCACTCCCATAAGGATGCCAATTACTCCTTCTTGAAGATGGAGCTCCCATGAATTTAATACCTTTCATTTTGTCCCAGCTTCCAACACTACCACATTGGTCATTAAGTTTGGTAAGCAGGAACTTCTCAAGCATTTAAGTGAAAGTAAGTTCAAAAAGTCATTGGTGAAGTTTCAAGAAAGCTAGGCTTCATCCTACACGCTAGGGATTTTGAACCAAGTTTAAGAGTCAGTCATCCAGGTGATTTGTCAGGATATGCACAACACTAACACTTGCCATAACAGACTTCATTCAGTCCAGCCAATAACTTCTTGCACATTAATTAATTCGTACAGCAAATATTCACTAAGCATAATTAAAATGTGATCATTTAAATCATAATAGACCTAGCAAAAGCACCTACTGGGAAAAAGATAAACGTATTTCCAGGAGAAAGTTCAATTTGTACGTCTCAAAGGACAGCATCCCATCTCTAGTGCGGAGGATAAAAGGAGAGAAGAGTCACAAGGAGATAGTCATGGAAAAGACACCTAAAGCAATATAAGAACTGGATGCTGCGAGGTGAAGAACCAAAAGCAGAAGAGCGAAGGACTATGAAGCACTCAAATTAGCTGAGAAGACAAATGTAGGGCGGCCAAGAAGGTGAACACCTGCTGCTACTCCCACCACAGCAGCCACTGCTGATAGGGATAGTTTCTCCAGACTACACAAAATTAGAGAATATGGGCCCCACAAAAAAAGTTTTAAAGTTGAAAAACAAACATTGTGAAGTAAATAATGCATAGAGTTCCTTTATACCCCTCACTCTATATCCCCCATTCTTATCTTTTATATTTGTCATAATTAATGAACTAGACCCAGCTTTCACTATATCTTATTCACACTCACACTGCTTTTATCCCTCTCCCTTCAGAGTCTCCAGTGATCAGCATTCCATGCTCAGACTGAGCTCTTGTTTGTTTTATTGTTTTAGTTCCACATGGAGGGGAGCATATTCTGTATCTAGCTTGTATCACTTAACAAAATGTTTTCCAATTCCATCCATTTGCTGCAAATGACGAGATTTCATTCTTTGTTATAATTGACTAGTATTCTCTTGTGTGTGTATACCACAAGTTTAGGCCATTCATCGGAGGCTGGACACCTTGGTTGAGTCCCTGTCTTGGCTATTATAAACAGTGATGCTCTCAAAAATGGTACAGCAGTGGTCTGTTTTATACAATGAATTCATTACTATTGGGTATGTGCCAGTAGTGAGTTTGATAGATCATAGGACAGTTCCATTTCTAGTTTTTTAGATTATCTCTATACTGGTTTCCCCAGTGGCCATACTCACCTTTTCATCAATAAGTAGCTCTTACTTTTTAAATCAATCATTGCTGTTTTATAACTAGATATGTCTGATACCACTTCTGCTGAGTTCATCATGACAGGAAGCAAAGCCAACTCTAAAGAAAAGAAAACATGCTCTCTCTCATGCCTTCCATACTATATCTACACTTCAAACTCTATTTGCCACATTTGTATAAATGTCTATCAAGAAAATTATAGTGTTATGACACCATTGTAGTAGTCATGGAAATGACAATGACATTCTTTGCAACCCTCAGCTCGATGCATTCAAAACAGAGAATGACAGGGTTCAGACAAATGTCTCTGAGGGATTTAAAAAGGCTGGTTCCCAGGACCATCGTAGTGGTATAGCATGCAAATCCTCCACCTGCTAGAAACAGCATCTCATATAGGCACCAGTTCATGTCCTGGCTGCTCCATTTCCCATCAAGCTCTCTGCTTATAGCCTGGGACACCAACAAAGGTGGCCCAAGATCCAGAAGAAGCTCCTTATCCCAAGCTTTGGATCAGCTCAACTCTGGCTGTTGCAGCCATTTGAGGAGTAAACCAGCAGATGGAGATGTTCTCTCTTTCTATGTGTCTCTGCCTTCGTCAAGTTTTCCCTTAAATAATAATAAAAAAAAAATGAACAAATGTTTTAAGTAAAGAAAGAAAAAAGAGAAAGGAGGAAGGAAGGAAGGAAGGAAGGAAGGGAGGGAGGGAGGGAGGGAGGGAGGGAGGGAGGGAGGAAGGAAGGAAGGAAGGAAGGAAGGAAGGAAGGAAGGAAAGCAGGCAGGATGGCTCCCAACCTTTTCTGCTACTCTCCCCATTTCCATTTTTCACATCTTTTCACATCGTGGCCTAGCATGAGTAGCCACAAATGCACTTTCTTCTGTAAGTGAATCCCACAGAATACAAGTGTCCTTTCTGAAC